>NC_073637.1:26496250-26829375 GCF_029407905.1 Bubalus kerabau | reverse complement strand
GTGGTCTGACCCCTCGCTTGTCCTCCACACATGGCACTCTGTGCTCACCCCAGGAGAAGGCGCCAACTGAGACACACACCCAGATAACAGAGTGTCTCACCACCAGTTAGACTGCAGCTCAGAAAACCAACAGTCCTCATTGATGTTGGCCCAGGCTGGGTGGTATGAGGCTATTTTGCAAAGTGAAAATCAGTTTCTTTGAATACAAGTTAAAATTTGTTGTTTTTAAAATTCTGAGCATTGTGAATTGGAAGAAAACAGCACAGCTTTCAATAGTGTTTTTGTGTCTCTTTTTCCAGTGTTTCATCCGCTGACCTATGAAGGAGGTGTGGACTTGAACAGGTATTTACATGTCTGTAAGGAATTTTCTTGGGCTTCCCTGGTGGCTCAGACAGTAAAGCGTCTGCCTGCAATGCAGGAGACCCGGGTTCAATCCCTGGGTTGGGAGGATCCTCTGGAAAAGGAAATGGTAGCCCACTCCAGTACTCTTGCCTGGAAAAATCCATGGACGGAGGAGCCTGGTAGGCTATAGTCCATGGGGTCGCAAAGAGTTGGACATGACTGAGCGACTTCACTTAAGGAATTTTCTACTTGAGCCACAAATGAGCTCTGTGTCTAAATGGTGAATGCAGTTATCTGAGGATATAAAGGCATGGGAACGTTACAGTGAATTATAGCCCGCTTTTACCATTATATAAAATACTGAGCCTCAGAAATTAAAGACATGTAATATGGTCTGGGGGCCTTCCCTGGTGGCTCAGTGGTGAAGAACCCACCTGCCAACACAGGAGATGCAGGTTCCATCTCTAGGTCGGGAAAATCCCCTAGAGGAGGGGATGGCTACCCACTCCAGTATTCTTGCCTGGAGAATTCCATGGACAGAGGATCCTGGTGGGCTACAGTCCATGGGGTCACAGAGAGTCAGACACGACTTAGCAACTGAACAACAAATAAACAATACAGTCTAGACAGTTCTAGCATATAGTTGCTGTTACTGTTTGAGGGTTAGTCTCTCTCCTGATCTGCATTGTTTGACATGCACGCACTCAGGGAGCTTGACCCCAGTGGTCACCACAGGGGTTTGTGTTCTGTCCTAAAGCATCGAGGATCCTGACGAGAAGGTCGCCATGCTCACCCAGATCTTAGAGTTCGGACAGACACCCAGACAGCTCTTTGTGACACCCCATCCTCGAAGAATCACCCCAAAGTTTAAAAACGTGTCCCAGCCCTCCAGTTACAATGCCTCCACGGCAGATTCTCCAGGTAAATCTTGTAAAGACAATAACAACATGAGCACCTTCTGTTTCTCTTTCTTGATTAAGCCGTTTTCTGAAGGTTCTAGAGAAGAGACAAGTTATGAACCCTGAACAGCTTAGAGATGATTCTGTTTTACTGTCTCACTGAGTTTCTCCTACAAACAGACCTCTTTTTGCTGTTTTGTTTATTTTTAACTGTGTAAAGGAAATCAGCTCACTTTTAGTTTCTGGTAATTTAATGCAACCTGGCAGCGTTTGTTGCTGTTATGTTCTTTCTTTTCTGTTGTTTTCCAAATTGGTCTCTGATTCTTAGCCATTCATGTTTTCATGTTGATCTGTCCTGGCTGTGGCTGTTGTTAACAGGATCACCTAGCCCTGTCCCAGGAGTGACTTCCAACATCCCTGTTTTTCCACACCCACGTACGGATCTTCAGTGCAGGGTGCTCTGTTTATTCGATTCTGGTTTTTTATTCAGTTATTTGACAGACATTTACAGAGCCTCTGTGCCAGGTGGTAAAATGAATTTGACCCTGTTCTCACGGCTGGTATTTAGAAAGGGAAGAAAGAATGAGTCCCTTCATCCAGTTATCCACGTTGTACATTTCACATAAAGTGGCCTCAGACCCCCAGGCTCCCAGGAAGCCGACCCTGCGTGGACCTTGGGAGTGGAATGGTTGGGCTGCTTGTCATCTCCCAGTTCTACATTCTGTCCCTGGCACGTCCAGGCTCCCCAGGCCATACACTTGGGACCTGCTTGGCTCAGCGGTCCAGCTGCCCGCAGTCTTGTGACCCGAGAGAGAAAGCTCCACGGGTTGAGTCATGAAGACCATGGGATTATCTCGTGATGCCTTTGAACCCATGCTCAGTTTAATCACCAGACCCATCCATGGGGATTTTCTCAAAAGCGAAATTGTTGCAGCCCTTCTCAAAACAGAAGCAAAGGGATGGCTTAGCTAGTCCAGCCCAAGAGGGTGGTAGTAGCTGGTTTCATCTCTTCTTTCTCCTGCTCAAAACCAAAACCAAAACCCTGCAGTGTTGTTAGGGAACTGGCAGGTTTTTGAAAAGATCGCTGACAAGGAAATGGTTATTCAGTGCCGTGTTTCCTGAAGTTCCCAGCTTCGGGGTTGAGTGAAAACTCTGCAGACATTGCTAAAAGTGCACGAAGACTTTAGTAGTCAAAGATACTTCTTAATCTTCAAATGATGTTTTATTTAGATCATACACCTGATTCTTTTTCCCTTGACTAACATGGAGCTGTCTAACAAGTGCATTTCAAAGTCATTCTTTTTCGGTGGGTGTTTTGCTCTCTTAGTTGTTTGATTTTAATGGAAATTCTTGAGACTCTGACTCTTGTCTCCAATGCTGGTTAGAAGCTTAGTTGACTGAGTTGCAATTTAATGTAGTCTCTCTAGGCGAAGAGTCTTTTGAAGACCTGACAGAAGAGAGCAGAACCCTGGCCTGGAGTAACATCGCCCGGCTAGAGCCCCAGGAGCAGCACAGAATCCACAAAGAGTAAGAGCGTCTCTGCACTGGCCGTGCGCACGGTGGGGTCTCGGCCTGGGGTGAAGCCAGGTTAAGCTGAGTCATGGGGGGCCGTTGTCATTCAAAGCTGTCTTGGTTGGTTTTTATGCCCCTACACCGTCCACAGGGACCAGCCACCCAGGGTCAGTGTGGCACAGAAGGTGGGTGTGTGTTGTTTCAGCCATCGATCGTTCTGGAGCACAGACGGATCTACTGATGGCAGGTGGCTAGGTGCTCCTCAGACAGGCTCACGGCCCTCGAGTCCGATGGTGTGAAGTTCTTGAGAAACAGTATATATCTCCCCCGTGTGTCACATTTACTGTTATCATCTGGGAAAATGTGTCTTTTTTAAAAAATGAAAAACGTGTGTGCATACATGGATAGAGAGAGCGTTGCAAAGTTCATAAGAATTTTTTTTAAACGCCCTCCCCCAAATCAGGCTTGCATTGGCCCCAGAGGGGTCATGAGCATCTGAGGCCCCTGTCTGCAGGGGTGGTGATGGACTCGGTGGGAAGGTTGGGAAGCACTGACCTCGCTGACCCGTCCTGCTCCAGAGAAGAAAACTCAGGCTGGGAGGAGGCCCCACGTCCTGCTCCAGGGCCACCGATGCCCTGTCTGACGTTTGATGCCATGTACACCTGGTTATGGGTGGAACGGAACAGGCCTGTCCCCGTCCGATCCACAGCCCCCAATCAGAGCATGGCTTCCTGCAAAGAAACCTGTGGGTCCCCCTTGTAACACTGGCTATCCCTCATCACCCTCTCTAAACAGCAGGTAGAAAGGGGCCTCGACACCTGAGGCCATGAAGACATGAGGGAACCTTGAAGAGGACCTGCTGGGACTGATACTGACCTGGGTTCTTGACCCCCTTGATCTGTAGACATTGATCAGAGGCCAGACAGGAAATTCTGGCGAGGCTTTGTTGGGGCCCCGGCTGCAACAGAGGGAGCAGAAACAAGCAGCAGGTTCCCTTGCTTGCTTTACGAGGAGGGACGAGCTGGTTCCTTAAGTGGAGTGAGGGTAGGGCTGGGTCCAGGGGTCGGGCCAAAGGTGTGGCATATGTGGTTGCTCTACCCCTTGGGTGCTGTGTGCAGGGGACATGCACAGTCCTCTGCTTTTGCTCCCAGCTCTTCAGAACTAGCATCAGATTTTTTTTTATCTTTTTCTATCTTCTTGTCCATAATTTGCCCCAGCTGCCCAGGCACGCAGTTATTTTTAGTCCGTTATAGTTTCTTTGCATTTTGTTGTTGGAGGAGACATTTGTCCAGGTACTAGCATTGCAGCAGAGGGTCCCGGGTCCCAGCCCTTCTCAGGACCAAACAGCAGCATCATGGAACAGATGCTAAGTGACCAAGCAAGTGAAATGACCACACGGAGCTGTTTCCATGGTGGTCAGCGAGCGTCACTGGTTCTCTAGTGGGCAGACGTGGGGCAGCCTTCCCGCAGGGAGGCCTGGGAGCTATGAGTGGGGGTGTTTTCCAGCCATAGGCGTTGCCAGAACAGAATTAGGAATTGCCGAGCCATGACTTGCTAATGCCTTGTGGAAGGTGGGATGGGTCCAGCAGTCATGCTGTGAAGAAAACAGTCACAGGAATTTGCACTCAAATCAGGGCCTTTTGTAGGACGCCTGCGTCCAAGCACATGGTTGATGGTAATTCACGACACTTTGTTTTCCAACAGGGCAGTCACTGGAATAGCCGTGTCCCGCAATGGGTCGTCCATCTTCACAACCTCACAAGGTGTGTTTTCCTACCTGAAAGCTGGGTTATCTTGAGTCGTAAAGCGTCCAAGTGTCCCGTCGTCTCTCAGTCCAGGACTGTACCTGCTGTGTCACCTGCACGTAACATTTTGGGCAGTTAGTTTGTGGCATAATACATAAAATTTCAGTGTTAATTTGCCAAAAACGACAGTGCAAAGTGCCTTTCTATTGCTGATAAGGTTCCTAGAATTTTAAGGGGCGGGGCAGCAAGAGTGTGTGGAGGGCCTGCCCCTCCCTGGGGCGCGAGGGCTTGACCAGAGGCAGCACAGCAGCACGTGGGGGCAAATGTGCGATTGTGTTTTCCACTCTGTCACTCGGTGTGTAGTGTATGAATTCGATTTTTTGATTAGGTGTTGATTGTAGGGTTAAGTTCAAAAATTTAATTCAAACACTGTTAATGTGCCTGTACATTGTCAGAATCCTGCGGAAGCCCTGCGCTGGCTGGTTGATAGTCTTATAACTATATCTTAGTGACACACTAGAACTTCACTGTTTTCATCCTAAAAAGGGGCTCAGCCTTGGGCTTTTCCTGCTAGCCACAGCATTGCTTTCCCTGGCAGTCTACACAACATGCCATCAACTGATGCATGTCTCATCCGCATCCCATTTGAATTGTGGCAGGTGCTCAGGAGGGATAGGAGATGAGAGGGGAAGAGCTTAGCTGCCCCTCATGGACTTTGAGATGCCTGGTTTGGACAGAGCTTGTAGCTGTAACTGACCGCCTACCTGTGCTTCAGTCTTCATCATAGGAAATTCTGTTTTTCTTCCATTAAGCTGAGGCCAGATTCTGTGCAGCCACACCGCTCCAATAGGTCAGAGCTGCTGGTCTCAGATCCTGGGACCATGGCTTTCATTCCTTGGCATGTCATTCCTTTCTCTGTCAAATACAACCTTGGGTTTCATAAAATAGAATTTCCACAAAGCCCAGAAAAGGATCCTACGGTGGACCAGGGAGCGCGCCTGCAGTGTGCACGGGCCACGCTGGGGGCGGCCAGATGGCAATGCTCATGGGAGGAAGTTGGCACGCTTGGCCAGGGTTCCCGTCCCCACAGTCCGCCGTCATCACACCAGACAAAAACCCTTATCGTTCAGCAAAGCCTGCGTTCTTAGCTGGGTTTGTTTGTTAAATCCTTAGGTTCCCTGTACTTGTCTGACCTTGTAAACTGTGAGTTTTACAGGCATCAAGGCTTTAAACCTCTGAGGCTTATGAAGCCTATGGCTTCTTTGTGAACCTGCCAACATTCTTTTTAATCAAAAGCTTTTGTTATTTGGTTTGTTTCTTCACTATTAATAGCTCATATTGCTGATCTGTGTGCATTTATATTTCCACATGTATTACTGACTTACATGTACCCTGACGGTCCCCTGTAGTTGTAGCTTTTTGTCAGAGGTGCGCGTATCTAGGAGTGTGGGCAGTCCCACAGGCGATCCCATCATCTGGGAGACCCACTTGTGGTGGCCTCTGGCGTGGGCACCCCCAGAACGAGGGGGATCCTCTGATGTTGAGAAAGCATTTTACCTGCCAGGCTGGCTGGCAGTTTCCTGTCTGACCCCCCAGCACACTTCTGCATGTGGTGTTGGCAAAAAGTAGGTTGAAATGTTAGATTGTGCTATAAAGAAGAAATGATTTAAAGCTCATGTCACCTTTTATTTATCGTGTTGTATGTTTTCAAGTTAGGAAACATATTGTTGCATATTTCAAATATGGGTGTTTGGAGCACGTTGCAGTTTGCAGTCTTATTTAAGAGGTAACCTTGATGCACTTCTAAAGCTTCTGTTAGGCAAGAAAATTAAAAAGCCTGGACATTTTAATCCCCAGTTGATTATTTAGAAAGTTAGTGTTTCTCTTCCGTAAGTGCTAATGCAGCACTAGGGTTGCTGTTTAGTCCGTCAGTCGTGTCTGACTCCTTGTGACCCCCATGGACTGTAGCCCGCCAGACGCTTCTGTCCATGAAATTCTCCAGACAAGAATACTGGAGTGGGTTGCCATTTCCTCCTCCAGAGGATCTTCCCAACCCAGGGATCAAACTGGGGTCTCCTGCGTTGGCAGGCAGATTCTTTACCACTGAGCCACCTGGGAAGCCTGCAGTACATCACTCTATAATGTGGCTACTTAAAAAAAAAAGGCAAAAGAAAAAACCTTACATTGCCAAGATCTTTTGGTTTTCTTTGATATTAAAATTTGTCTTTTCCTCATGTGTAACTTTAGAGTCTTATCAGTTATTAGGTTTAACTCTGCCTCTGGTCGTGGCTCTCAGTTGACCTCGTCATGGCGCCATAGGTCATAGACTTCACAGACTAGAGAGTCCTCGTGGGGGACCCAGCCCTCGGTCACCTTGCCCATTACCTCGGCGTGTGCTGGTCATGTCTAAGGGTCAGGAAGCCTTTCTGATGCGTTTGTTTTGTTGTTGTTAAATTAGATTCCACCTTGAAGATGTTTTCCAAAGAATCCAGGATGCTACAGAGAAGCATATCATTCTCAAATATGGTGAGTTGAGTTCATTTTCATTTTGTATCAGTGTTATGGTGGAAATTCATGGAGCCGTTTGCTTTATACACACACACACGTGACATTTGTTTCTTCCCAGATAATTGGGTTTATTTCTGTGTGGTAGCTACAGAATGCCTTAGGTAGATGCCTTGTAAATTAAATCAGAAAATTTTCAGGTTACCTCTTTCTCGTGTTATCGTGGTTTTATTTGTAGCCTAGAAAGCTTACATTGCTATCCAGTAGAATTCTCAACAGATCATGCCTTTTTTGGAACTGTCAGACTAAATGTATGTGTGCCACTTATATAACTTTTAATGCATTTCTAAGTTGATATCTAATACTAGAAAGTCAGTTCTTCTGAAAAAAAAAAAAAAAAAGAAACACATTTTATTGTTGATGTAAAGCATCCAAAAGATTTTGAAATTCCCTCAAGATTTTGGAAGTTTTCCTTCCTCACCTGAGTCTGTAACCCAGAGTGGGTGTTGGGATTCTTAAAGACAGTCCCTACCTGCACCCCCCCGACTCTGATGTAAGTGGGGGTCCCTCAGCCCAGGGCAGTGAGGGCGCCTGGACCCCATGAGAACCATCACGCTAGGTCCTTGCACACTCGACCCACTTTCACTTTTCTACATTTGGGAGGAAATGAGGCATCTGGAATTAGCCAGATGAATAGAAACTTCATGAATATGAGGAAGACCAACATAACCAGAATTGGGGATTAATTTTGGGGGGAACTTGTCAGATAGTTTTATCACATTAAGGAGGCATTTAATTTTTGTGAATTATTAATGGTGAGTCACTTGTATTTCAGGCTTTATCATCCTGTTTGCTTTTACCAGGAGACGCCACTGTCATAAGCTCTTCCTGGGATAATAACGTGTATGTATCTGCGGGCCCCTCCCTAACTCCCCACGCCGCGTAGCTCCCTCTGTGGACCTGAGGGAGGGGAGCACGGGCTCCCTCACTGTTTTCAACAGGGAACGGATGAGGATGGTTGGATTTGAATGTGATTCTTTGGCAGCTCTGTGGTAAAGATCTGCCTGCAATGCAGGAGAGATGAGTTTGCTCCCTGGTCCAGGAGGATTCCCTGGAGAAGGAAATGGCAACCCACTCCAGTATTCTTGCCTGGAGAATCCCATGGACAGAGGAGTCTGGTGGGATATAGTCTAAGGGGTCACAAAAGAGTCAGACAATATTTGACTCTAATAATTTCTCCAGTTGGATTCTATTTTTCTCTAAGTTTTTAAATTGAGGTGAAAACACAGATGAGCCAGACCTAGAAATTTCTAGTTTTAAATTCACATTTTAAGTATTTGGTTTGATAACATGAGAACAAATAATTTGTAATTCCAGTGGGCCATAGTGAGCGTAGAATTAAACAATCTAATGCTTCTTGAAAATGTATTTAAGAATCTTAACATTGAGCTGGAATGCTGTCTTAATAATTCTCATTATCTTTTAGCTATTTTTATTCCATAGCATTTGGAAGATGCCAGGACACATTAATGGGACATGACGATGCTGTTAGTAAGATCTGTTGGCATGACAACAGGCTGTATTCTGCATCGTGGGACTCTACTGTGAAGGTTTATATATAATTTCTAGATTAAAATGTTTGGATAATATAAATAGTATAAGCCATTCAACTCCCTGCTGTTGATGTGTTCAGTCACTTTTTCACTGCTTTTCATAGAGTGATATGGAAGGATACAGAGGTTATTCCCTTCGTGTGTTTAGTGTGCAGTGTGGGAAGATGTTTTCCTGAGCTTGCCCTGTGCGCTCCACTGGGGGTCTAGTGGTTCATTAGAGAAACACGCAGCGGCCCATCTGAGCTCATGCAGCTGTGGAACTAGCAGTTGACCAGTGAATCAGAAAGTATCAAAATAAGTGGAGAATCGTTGAAAAATACAGACACACTCCTCCATCGTTACTGATGCAGGACCACACTTGGCCTTGCTCTGAAATCGCGCACAACCTTGCTGCATGAGCCACGGCAGCATTCATCATCCTTGGTTTCCAGTTTGCTTTTATGTAAACAGAAAGCAAGAACCTAAAACCATTAGAATTCCTTCAAGTTTTTCATCATTTCTGCTTCCCCCAGAGGGGGCACTTTTGTTGGTAAATTTTCTTGCCTACACGTAAAGTCGCTTAGTTGTGTCCGACTCTTTGCGACCCCATGGAGCCTACCAGGCTCCTCTGTCCATGGGATTTTCCAGGAGTACTGTAGTGGATTGCCATTTCCTTCTCCAGGGGATCTTCCCAACCCAGGGATCGAACCCGGGTCTCCCACATTGTAGACAGATGCGTAACCATCTGAGCCACTAAATTTTTTTGGCAACTTGCCTTCCTGAGTTTTCTCAAAACCTTAATGGGGTTTCCTAGGTGGTGCTAGTGGTAAAGAATACACATGCCAACGCAAGAGACATGAGATGTGGGTTCCATCCCTGGGTGGGGAAGATCCCCTGGAGAAGGGAATGGCAACCCACTCCAGTATTCTTGCCTGGGGAATCCCATGGACAGAGGAGCCTGGCGGGCTACAGTCCACGGGGTTGCAAAGAGTGAGACACGACTGAGCACTCAAAACCTTAATAGACATGACTACACTCCTGCACTTCAATTTTAGTTCACAAAGTACTTAAGTCACAACAGTGAGTGCAAGGGGTGGAGCAGACCCGGGCACAGCGGACCCTCAGGAAGCACGAGTGGCAGAGTTAAGAGTGCAGGCACGGGCCAAAGAAACAGCCTTAAGACGCTTCGTTTTGTTGGGAGCTGTTAAGTGGGAGTTGGTCAGTCAGGAGAGTGTTTGCTGCGCATTAGCAGTGCTCTTAAAGGAAGTGTTCTGCGATGCGTCCCATCCCAGGTGTGGTCCGGGGTCCCCGCGGAGATGCCGTGTGCCAGGAAACAGCACTTTGAGCTGCTGGCTGAGCTGGAGCACGACGTCAGCGTGAGTACCTGGGCCCAGCGGAAACCACCAGGGGAAGTGGGTTCTTGGCTTGATCTTTTATTTTGCTCATTGGAGGAGAGCACGGGGGCTGTCAGTTTAAGTTGATCCTTTGGGTTTCCAAGTCCACTGTGCCTGTTTTTCCCTGTTTTGCTGTTTAAGAATTGGCTGCCCTGCAGCCAGATTTCCACAAGACCAGTTTCCTAGCGTGACATTGAATATCTTGGTACCCTCAAACTATTTGGGCAACCGGCTGTGTTTTCTGATACCTTAAGTGGAAGGAGCTGTCTGTCTAGGGTGAGGACACCGACGTGTCTACACGGCCCGGTGCTCGCAGCAGGGGCAGAACTCATCTGGCACCATGCCTTCTTCACTCAGTCCGTCTCCTTGCAGGCATGGCTGTATCTGGCGCTGAGGCCTGTGGTATTGTCTTCCCTCTAGGCTGTGAACTGTTGCCTGATCTTCACGGTCAGCAGAATAACCAGGGTTGAGGAATATTTATACAGGATGTAGTTTAGCCAACCTTGAGATTCCCCCAGTTCCCCCAAACCCCCTACATCCTCACGGAGCCCCTGTGCTTCAGGCAGCCTGGCATGCCCTGCCACTTGTCACGCATGGAGTCACTATTCTGAGTCTGTCAATTTTAGGCTCTTTGTCAAGCAGCGTTTTCCAGTAACACTTCATTGTAGTCACTGGCCTATGAAGATTTCACTTGGAAATAGGTGGTGCTGTTAAGAATGGGCTGAGAAACACAGCTTCATGACCGTGGCTCTGATGGAGTACTGCATGTGCTTCCTTCTCCAGGTGGATACGATCAGTTTGAACGCTGCCGGCACCCTGCTGGCCTCAGGCACCAAGGAAGGCACAGTGACCATCTGGGACCTCACCACGGCCACCCTGTTACACCAGATTCCATGTCATGAGGGGACTGTAGGCGACACTGCTTTCAGCCCAGGTAGCATCCTTTTTTAATACAGATGATACCAGGGGAACCGGAATTACTACTTTGAAATAAATAAGAATGTAAAAACAGTTTTCCAGAAGGCTCAGTGGTGAAGAATCAGCCTGCCAATGTAGGAGATGCAGATTCGATCCCTGGGTCAGGAAGATTCCCCTGGAGAAGGAAATGGCAACCCACTCCAGTATTCTTGCCTGGAGAATCCCATGGACAGAGGAGCCTGGCAGGCTACAGTCCATGGGGTCACAAATAGTTAGACATGACTGAGCAACTAAATGACAAAAATGCTATTTGCTGATAAAAGGGGTTTTGCCTGTGGGTTAAGGCTGCTTTGCGGGAGAACACAGTGCATATGGCATGTGTACCTATTAGAAAAGCTGTATCAGATATTCTTGTTAATTGCTCAAATCACTGGAGAAATTAATTTATGAATTCACACCAAAGGGTCATCAGCCCAGTGCCTTAAACACAGAAGCTTTTCACAGAGAGGATAGTCCTCATTGGTTAATACAACAAATAACTCACGTGAACATTGGGCTCCTGGACTCAGAAGTGAAATTTCAGATGATCTAAAGCTGTAACCTGCACCCTGTCCCACCCCGCGTTGCAGACAGTCGCCACATCCTGAGCACAGGAGCCGACAGCCATCTGAACGTTATCGACGTGCAGACAGGAATGCTCATCTCTTCTCTGACTGCAGACAAGCCCCAGAGGTACTCTCGGGTTACTCACAATGAAGACGTTTACAGACAGGCTCGCAGTCACCACTCTGGGCCTGCTCTAGCCCTTCCTTCCTGACGAGGAATGACTTCCAAATCCTTCTTGCAGGTGCTTTCTCTGGGATGGAAACTCCGTCGTATCTGGGAGTCAGTCTGGGGAGCTGCTCATCTGGGACCTCCTTGGGGGAAGGGTCAGCAAGAGGATCCAGGGCCACTCAGGTAAGGTGACCTGCCTCTTCTCCCTACATGCTCCAGCGCCTCCTTTCCCACCAGTGGACACGCTCTTCTCAGGTTGCAAGCCCCCAGGGGCCTCTGTGCTGTGAACGTTCCCCTCCATATCCTGGCCAGCCTGGCCACCTGAATCTCTTAGTTCTTTCAGGATTTAGATCTGTGTTGGCAGACATTTGACTCCAAAATGTAAAGTTTTTACATTAACTTCTACATAGAGAGGGAAAAAAAGTAAAAGGTGTAGATTTTTTTAACACATGCATAGAGTTTTTATTGTTTTATATATATAAAAGCAACTTTCTTAGTGGTTCAGTGGCTAAGAGAATGCAGAGGGACCAGGTTCGATTCCTGGTCAGGGAATTAGAGTCCACATGCTTCAACTGTGACCCAAATAAATTTTTAAAAAACAGGCAACTTCCCTGGTGTCCAGTGGTTAGGACTCAGTGGTTCTGCCACATGGGGCACAGGTTCAATCCCGGTCCAGGAACTCAGATCCTGCATGCCTTGTCACCAAAAATAATAACAATAAATTACAGAGAAAACAGTCTTGCTCCCAGTGACTTCCACTTCCCAGGTCCCCTCCTTGGAGGACTTCTCCAGCTGGTAACCTGGTGTGTCTATTACCCAAGGATGTTTTCTTGTGTATGTCTGTGTCCTTCTGCCCGTTGGCTTCTTAGTTTTCTTACATTTGCACGTTTTCCCTTTGAGCATTTGGAGGACAGTTAATTCTTGGGTCGATGCTTACAAGTAACTGTTGACAGCCCGCCTTCGTCCGCTTCCCACCGTCACTGTTGTGTGCAGTTATTTCTCCTCAACGTTGTACATTCAAGTGAGGTCTATGCCTGCCGTCCTCCGCTCACCTGATAGGAATGGAAATCAGCACACTCACGCCAGTTCCCCACTTGTCCCTCTCATGATTCCTGACTTGTTGTAGGTGTAATATTTGTATGTTACACACCTGTGACTCCCAGCTGTTTTAGCTGTAGCTTTACATCTGCATGGTCTCCTAGTCTTCCCAAGTTCCTTGTCCTAAGCACTTGAGTTCAGGCAAAGGTTGTTTCAAAGGACAAGACGCCGTGGTGGCAGCTGGGCAGCTCACCCCGACCCTGTGTCTCCTCGCAGGCGCCGTGACGTGCATGTGGATGAGCGAGCAGTGTAGCAGCGTCATCACAGGAGGGGAAGACAGACAAATTATGTTCTGGAAGTCGCAGTATTAAGTGCCTTTTCCTCGAATGTTTTTGTACTGTATTTAATGTACTTTTAAACCAAACTTTTAAAGGAATTGGTGAATGTGCAATTACAGTCATTACAAATTTCACCACATGAGAAATCTGTGGTTTTAGACTTTATAAATCATGGTGACTTCATTGAAAGCTGTTAGTTGTCATCCTCGAAGGCGGACGAAGATGTGGGAGATTTGGGGAGGGAACATCTGTGAGGCAGGCGGTTGTCCCAGGGTTATGACGATCAGAAAGCGAGTCTGGGTGAAAGAGAGAGCAGCTGAAAGATAACTAAACCAGCTGGGGGAAACCTCCTGAAAGCACTGAACAGTTTAAGGACTTTGCAAGAAAACCTGAGTATTCTCTGCTGTTGCCAAGTCACTCTGTCTAATTGACACATTTGCGGCACGCCCGCTGGATTGGGGATGTGTGTTTTCATGGAGTGGTCACTTTCTATTACCTGCTAGCCCCAAATTCTGAGAACCTGGGCAAGGATTAGCAGTTCTTATAACAGTTTACTGTGTATAGGAATGGTTTATTTCATTATGGCTGTTAAATGCTCATCTTTTCTATGACATTAAAAATATTTTTCTGTAATGAAATTCTCATTTTCTTATTTAAATAACTTGGCACAAAGTACTAGGTACTTCAAATGTTGATCCTTCTAGAAAACCATCCTTAGTACTGTATAATCCTGTACTTCTGGAACTATCTTCAGAGCCAAGTCCAGACACATAACGAGGATCATCATCACTGAAAAACCTGAGTTGGTTGGCTTTTCTGAATTCCACACAAGATAAGTCATGAATCAGTAGCACTGATTTATTTTGTATTCAACCTCTGAACCACAGAAAGCATGCAAGGTAAGATTTTTCTCTGTTACTTAAAAACCACTGGTGTATCCTGAATGTTAAACATGGCTTGGGTGTCGCCAGGAAAATCAACAGGCTCGCTGAGGCCCTGCTGCTCGGCTTCCAGTGTGTCTGGGCTTCCAGGCTGAAGGTACTTCTCTGGACACTCAGGGCCTCTCAGCACAAAGCGCTTGTCCCAGGCTCCTGGGTGTTAGCCACTCTGGGAGAGGACTCTCCTACAAGCCTGACATTTTCAAATGATGCAATAACAGACAGACTAGAACTTAACTTTATTTATACATTTTTAATTAAAATAGAATAGGCATAAGCCAAAGAGAGGGGGAAAAAAATCAGGATAACGTGTCATTCTTTGAGCAGGGAGGAGGCAGGAAATGGGACACATGACCAGGACAGTGTCCTGAGACCGTCCCGGGGCAGCTAGGTTACATACTGTGTAAATGCCACAATCAGGTCTTAGCCCACTTAATCTACACGTGAAAAGAAGAGTCAAGGTTCATTCTATTTAGTACAAGAATTTTTACATTAAATATATAGTGCTTCATTTCTCAAAAAGTGATATCAGTTACTTTTAGAAGAAAGAAGTTCCCATTACACAAGGAAGGACTAGAAAATCTCAAATGCAAGTCAGCAGCTGTGCTAGCTCGGGATGCACCGTCAGCTTGCGCGGGGCCAGTGTACATCTCAGGTGAATGCACAACTGCGTCTGGGTTTAGAAAGGCAGCAATCATTACATTTTGGCTTTTATTCTAGATGCTTAACTTAGTTAAGGCGACAGTTCAAGCGTATTAAGTGAAGGTAGATAAAATGTAATGACAATCGATCAGTCTCTTGCAGCTACACACACTGTCTAATAATGCTTACATGGAATGAAACCAGTGTTACTTAGCTGGTGTTACACACACATAGAACGGAAGAAAAGTAATTCTAAATGCACTATGGTGACAGTAAAAATGCAAATACAGCACAGAACTAAGCACTGCTCGATATCAAGGTGATGGTTCTAACAGAGCTGAGCCTGTACAGTCATCCTACTCACAAGGCTGTGAAAGCATCAGGTTTCCAGTAAAGAAGCTAGTCTGTAAAAGTCGTTTCAACTGTAAAACCAGGGTAAGGCTACAACTATCTTGATGTCTGAACAAGATATACTGGATCGAACAGTAAGATTCCCAGCCCTACTGTAAGACAGGAAGTCCTCATGCAGCATATGCTTGCTGGCTCCTAGAAAGCTTCATGTGCATAACAGAAAGGTCAGTTGCCCAAGACGTAAACGGGAGAACTTCCGGGAAGTTTCCACTGTGCCGTGACTTCTAAACCTCAGGAATGGTGTGATCCATCAAGCTTTTCATAATGCTTGGCGCCATCCTACAAGACAGTTACTTTTGTTAGATACTGAGGGTTGGGTTTCTTTTTTCAAAACTGCTACAATGATTCAAGAAAACTCTAATTCAAACTCAGTACTGTTAGCATCAGGTGGGAATGGAGCAGGTTTTTTAATGAGTTCAGCTCTAAGGGTCTCAGGTAATCTAGCTGATTACAAATAAGCTATCTATCCTGGCCAGTAAGATACAGGTCCTTGAATCCTTATATGTTAAGGCTGAATGGTTAAAAAAGACAATGCTATTAATGCTATGAACTAGAGGGAGAAGGCAATGGCACCCCACTCCAGTACTCTTGCCTGGAAAATCCCATGGATGGAGGAGCCTGGTGAGCTGCAGTTCATGGGGTCGCTAAGAGTCGGACACGACTGAGCGACTTCACTTTCACTTTTCCCTTTCATGCATTGGAGAAGGAAATGGCAACCCACTCCAGTGTTCTTGCCTGGAGAAACCCAGGGACGGGGGAGCCTGGTGGGCTGCCGTCTCTGGGGTCGCAGAGAGTCGGACATGACTGAAGCGACTTAGCAGCAGCAGAGGGAAATGTGTGTGGGTATTTTTTTGTAGGGAGTGGGGGGGCGGTGGGGAGGCTATCACTGATGTAAGACAAGTGAGCTCTTCAAGGATTAGTCCTGACAATTCTCCCCCCAACAACCCCCAAAAGGAGCTAGCTGCATTCTATTCCAGCTTCTGGGTAAACAAAAATTCCATTATAGGAGTTACATTTTTTAATGTTCTAAATATCATTTATCTTTCAGGTAGATACTGAAAGGACTGTGCTGGCTGAGCCAGGACAGAACGTAAGATGCTACCGGACAGACAGCCCCAGCCACCCCTGTTTTATTCTCTCTCCTCAGCTTCCAGCCCTCACTCCTGAGAACTTCCAAAATGTAAATAATTTAAATACTTCAAATGTCTAAATAATGCCAATGTCATCCACTAAAGAACCAAAGGTTTGAGAAGCTTGAGAATTAAAGAAGTACAGAGACTCTATGAAATCACATGAGCACAGAATCAAGTCAAAGAATTCTCTACTTACCGTTTAATAATGTGTTCAAAGATAAAAGCAGGCATGATTGTAATAGTAACTATATTTCCAGCTGTGGACAATATGTCTGCGATTTGAGAGTCCTGTTGAAAACAACGAAAATTCTGAGAGACTTTATTAAATATAAAACTAAGTTATTCTTGGTAAAGAAATATATATGTTCTGAGGTTTTGCTAATGTCTCTAAAATCCTGACTCCTGGTATTTAAGTTTTTTCCAGTTTCTTTACCAAGTTTTAATTCATTAGAATCACAACTTCATCAGTGGTAACAAAATTCAGTAAACTACGTTGAATATATTAGCCAAAACAAAGCATTCTTTTTCTAGAGATTAAATAATTGCCCCCATATACAATATTACCACATCCCCTCTGCTAACATTAATTCTTAATGAAAACCTTTAGACCTCAAAATAGTTCTATTTAGGAATTTGTAGAGGGCATAAAAAATGTAGTACTAATTTGACCATAAACTATTACTCATTTCCTACAACCCCTGGACTGAAAAAAGCAATTGGACAAAAAAGCAACCATTCATTCAGAATCTCATCAACATCTTCACTGCCCAGGTCTTCACAGAATTCTAGTTCAAGGGACTTCAGAGATCTCACCCATACAGAGGCCACAATTCTAGAGGTAACATGAGGGCACAGCCAGCACCCCAAAGAATGTCTCATTTTGGTCAATAACAGCACCACCCCAACAAGACAAATGAAAAAGAGACTTCTAAAACTAAACAATATGATGTAAGTTCTGCTCTGACCTTCAGTCCGATGACGTTCTGTCCGTTGACCTCACAGATGTTATGTTCCGTGAGAAGACCGTTTCTAGCTGCAGAACTGTCTTTCACAATGGATGTGATTTTTCCATTTTTAAAAACAAAGCCAACATGTCCAGTACTGTCCTTATGCATGGTAATTGTCCGTTCAAAGGGCCTGTGAGCATAACAGTTTCAATTAAAATTGTAATTCCAAGGTAAACATTTCAATGGATTTCCACTATGTTGTACTGGATACTTTGTTATCATAAATTATTTCAAAACTATTTTACTTGGTATGTACATCTTGTGTAAAAGTGTAAAAATTCTCTCCATTATGGCTGGACTAACTAATCAAGATTTCCTTCTTTTAAGTATCAAAGAATTAACACAATGCTTCATGCAGTTTATCAATGTGCTTTTTCCTTTAACATTACGTTTGAACAAAAATCAGTGTTAAAAATGAATTAACTTTTTAGTATTTCCTGGAGCTTAATTTTTCTTAGGAAATACTTAGAACCTTTATAATATTTCTCACATCTTGATTTTGAAAACTTTACAATGGTATTTTTGCTGCAGCAGCAGCAGCAAGACGGAAGCCCCCAGTCCCTTAGAAAGGGAGGAGCTTCAGAAAGATGGCGTCTGCTCTGAGCACTGACAACCTGTTACTGCACACGTTTCATGACAAAATACGAATTTTACATTATGAAGTTCACAGCAGTCATGTCTTCCTGGTGATCCAAGTTACTTTTTGAAACTTTGCTCACATAAGAGCAAAAGTGCCATTTGTCTGCAAAATGTTTACTTAATACCTACCATGTATTATTCAAAGTGAAAACACAAAGGTAGATAAAAGCCAGTTGAACCAATATGAACAAAAATGCCAAAGCTAAAAATGTGTTACAAGGTCTGCCCTTCAACCCCTGCGTGGCCGAGAAGGCGGTGGTGTCCGTAGTACAGGTACCGCAAGCTCCATTATAAACGAGCTAAAGATGCTGTTCCCACCAAGGACTACAGCCTCAGCCACCCAGAAGGCCAGGCTGGTTTTTGGAACTGGTTGGCCCCCATGTATCCACCCTGAGCAGGAAACCGGGGGCAAAGTCCAGACACCTGTTGCTGTTACCTTTCTAACCTCTTCTATTTTCCAGAGAAACGGATTAAGACAGGAAAGGAACTTCTCAAAGCACAAATTTCTGTAAGCTCTGAATTAAGGTGTATGCAAAACCAGAATACTGTTTTTAAAAAGTCAAACTATGTAAGAAAGTGAAAGCAACACAGAACTGCAAGAGTATAAATATAAAACTAATCAATAACATTTGATTATTTTCTGCAACAAAATGCTGTATTCAGTTCAGTTCAGTTCATTCGCTCAGTCGTGTCCGACTCCTTGCGACCCCATGAACCGCAGCACGCCAGGCCTCCCTGTCCATCACCAACTCCGGGAGTTCACCCAGACTCACGTCCGAGTCAGTGATGCCATCCAGCCATCTCATCCTCTGTTGTCCCCTTCTCCTCCTGCCCCCAATCCCTCCCAGCATCAGAGTCTTTTCCAATGAGTCAAGTCTTCGCCTGAGGGGGCCGAAGTACTGGAGTTTCAGCTTTGGCATCATTCCTTCCAAAGAAATCCCAGGGCTGATCTTCAGAATGGACTGGTTGGATCTCCTTGCAGTCCAAGGGACTCTCCAGAGTCTTCTCCAACACTACAGTTCAAAAGCATCAATTCTTCGGTGCTCAGCCTTCTTCACAGTCCAACTCTCACATCCATACATGACCACAGGAAAAACCATAGCCTTGATTAGACGAACCTTTGTTGGCAAAGTAATGTCTCTGCTTTTGAATATGCTATCTAGGTTGGTCATAACTTTCCTTCCAAGGAGTGTCTTTTAATTTCATGGCTGCAGTCACCATCTGTAGTGATTTTGGAGCCCCCCAAAATAAAGTCTGACACTGTTTCCACTGTTTCCCCATCTATTTCCCATGAAGTGATGGGACCAGATGCCATGATCTTCATTTTCTGAATGTTGAGCTTTAAGCCAACTTTTTCACTCTCTTTCACTTTCATCAAGAGGCTTTTTAGTTCCTCTTCACTTTCTGCCATAAGGGTGGTGTCATCTGCGTATCTGAGGTTATTGATATTTCTCCTGACAATCTTGATTCCAGCTTGCGTTTCTTCCAGTCCACCGTTTCTCATGATGTACTCTGCATATAAGTTAAATAAGCAGGGTGACAATATACAGCCTTGATGTACTCCTTTTCCTATTTGGAACCAGTCTGTTGTTCCATGTCCAGTTCTAACTGTTGCTTCCTGACCTGCATACAAACTTCTCAAGAGGCAGGTCAGGTGGTCTGGTATTCCTATCTCTTTCAGAATTTTCCACAGTTTATTGTGATCCACACAGTCAAAGGCTTTGGCATAGTCAATAAAGCAGAAAGAGATGTTTTTCTGGAACTCTCTTGCTTTTTCCATGATCCAGTGGATGTTGGCAATTTGATCTCTAGTTCCTCTGCCTTTTCTAAAACCAGCTTGAACATCAGGAAGTTCACAGTTCACATATTGCTGACGCCTGGCTTGGAAAATTTTGAGCATGACTTTACTAGCATGTGAGATGAGTGCAATTGTGTGGTAGTTTGAGCATTCTTTGGCATTGCCTTGTATTTCCAGAATATTAAAACCCCAAGAAAAAGGAAAACTAGTCATGAATGTCCACATGTAGCGTTTAGTCAGCTCACCTGTCCCGAATGGTCATGGTGATCTTCTCTCCAAAAGCCTGTTTGAGCACCTTGTGCGCCCGGTCCGAGCTCCAGCCAGCACAGTTCTCGCCGTTTATCTGCAGCACCTGGTCCCCAAACCGCAGGCCCACCAGGGAGGACGGAGAATTGGCCTGGACAAGCTGAACAAATATACCCTGGAGGACGGAAATCACTAAGTGAGTGCTGGAAAATCAGGAACCAGCTGTTTAGGCAGCTACTCTAGTAATTTTTTTTTAAAAAGGAAAAACTACACAAGTATTACCCCCAAGAAGGAAAGTGAAAATGCTATCAAGGCAACAGGAAGATGTGAGTGGTAATTTCTAGCTCACATCATGACTCACCTGACCAACTTCCATCACCCCCCTCCACCTTGGAATAAAAAGACTAAGGAAAATAAAGGCAGATTACTGTAATACATGTAAGGTTCCATGAGTGTGATAGTATACCAAACAGGTATTACTGCACCTGATCATTATTGAGGGGGAAAGACAGTGAAGTGTTGGAAGTTTCATTTAAAGAAAGTGATAGGTTAAGGTCAGAAGTTTACCTTTTGGGCTGAAGATTTCCTTTACCCGCTTGCTAAATTACACATAATCACTACTATTAAACAGCCTAAAAAGGTGGATACACAGAATACAACCCTCGTTCTTAAAAATCTACGAGGTAAATACAGAACTCAAGTACAGGTAACTGAGAACTAAACACATAGGGTCTTTTTACTCATGTAAACTAAATTTCAGATGCTGAACACTATAAACAGGCCAAGTATAAAAGGCATGCGCCAGTAAGAGATGAAAGCAACCACAGGCTGCACCCCTCTCCATCCTGAGCTGCCTCAGACTTGGGCTGCGCATCCTGTACTTGAGGGCGGCACCCAGCAGAGTGGCCACTGGACAAACCACTGCAAGGATAACTGCTGCAGGGGTGGAGCTGGGGAGAGTGTGGTCTCTCTCTAGGATGGAGAGAGGGCAGTGAAGCGCGAGCTTCCCAGAGCAGCGCACTCAATGAGGGTCTCACACGAGCCACAAGTGTGCAAAGACACAATGCCCTCAGCCTCTGGGGAGGCAGGTGGGGCGGGGACTGGCCTCAGCCATCTTCTGCCAGGCGCCACATCTTCTACGTGCAAAGGCTGGATGTGCTGAGCTATGAGACCAAAGACTGAAAAGAAGCCCAATAACTAACTCAGAAACCCACAAATCAGGGTAAAGACTCAGCGCCTCCTTAGTGATCCTAAGTGCTTCCCCAAAGAGTAACCAGGTTTCATTTCTCCCATCTGGTAAGGTGAGAGGTAAAGTAATGTACTTTAGAAAGTCACTGTTACCTAGAAAATGCCCCATGAAAGTCAAATTCAAGGATGGAAATAACAAACCCAAAACCACATTACAAGTCACATGATCCTCTTTTAGTTTAAAAATACACAAGACCACTGACCCCACCTATCAGTCTTAACTTGTACACGTTACCCTATTTCACCGCCAGCATTCTTGTATGAACTATGTTACAACACACGCAGACTAGTGAACTTTATTCCAGAAAAAGGACTGAAAAAAGAGAAAAATTCATCCCTGGAAATGCTCAAGTCCCAGCTCTGCCTCTTCAGAACAGGGTAGCATCTCACGTGGAAAAGCAGATTAAAAGTAGTCCCGATCAAGGATTTACATTTTAAATTGTAACTCAGTCACGTAACAGCTAATCAGACAAGAGTACTGAAAGTGCTTACGTTGTCTATGGATTTCAGCCTGAGCCCAATCTTCCCGTCTTGATCCTTACACAAGATGACTTCTCGGATCCCTTGCTTGATCTCTGCTCTGCGGATCCCGATGTCACCACCAGTGACAGGGGCCACCATGAGGTTCATGCTGGAAGGCCGCGCCACCACCTGCCGACAGAGACACATACAACACGTCAGTATTCGCAAACACACGCCCTGAGAAAATCCAAAACAATAACTGAATATATTCTGCTGTGGTTTCCCTAAAATGTAATTTGCCAATTAGTTCTTTCAGATCTGAGTTTTGCAAAAATGACCCTATTTGTTTTTTAAAACTAATTCTGCAGGTAACTCACTCCGCCAGACACCATCTCCAGCAGACTCAATGACTCTGTTGCCGATGAATTCGCTGGCATTGGTTTTATGTGCACCCTGGCTTGTTTTCAACTCAAATATATTATTATCCTTGAATTTTTATAAAGGCTGTACCTTTTAAATTCACACAGCATCTTCCTGAGGGTTCTTTTATATGGCCTTATCTTCAACAATGTACTTAGCTTTTATTAAAGAGGCAAACTTCTTACCTCACAGCTCCACTACAAGGACTAAAAGTACCTGTTATTCAAGTGCTGACACACACAAGACAAATGTTATTTTTCGTCCCTTTAGTAAACATCTGTGGATTAACCAACTGTATGGAGAACAGCTGTACTAGGGACTCCGTTAGGTACCAGGCCTCACATTCCTTATTTTTTTTTCTTGACCAAAATCAGTTTATTGTTTTAAGAACCAAAGACAGTGAGGGAAGAACATATTTGTTACCAAGGCGTCTTAACCAGAACCTGTCATGAAAAGCTCTGGTCCGACACCTGTGATGCTCAGGGCAGCCATGATGGGGGAGAGAAACCTCAGCCGCACACACACACAGGCTGCGAGTGTCTCCTTCAGAATCACAGTCACTGGGACACCACACACACACAAGGAGCCATACTACGAATCAAGCACAAACCCAGAAAATACAACTTTTGAAGAATTACAAAACTTCAATGCTTACAGCTATAAAAGCATATAAATCAGGCAATGGGACAGAAAAAATTAAGCAAATGAATTTAGTTTAGCTGGAATACAGAACAAAAGGGAGGAGCTTTGGAGTATAACTTTTGGAAAAGAATTTTTTTCCAGCAAGTACAATTAAGTGCTTACTCGGTGTTCTTACTATGATCCATATGACCAACACATGATCACTGCCCCCTCCTGCTAAGGCCTACTATGACCACCATCTACTCTTGCCCTTCTATTTGCCCTCCACACAGCAAGCACAGAAACCCTTTTTTAAATCAATTATATCTATCATTCCCACAACTCAGACCCCTAACCCCTTACCCTGTCCACAAGGCCACAGACTACCTGGCCCGACAGCCCTTCCAATGCCAACCCCCCAATGCATTTGCTACCACATTCTGTCTCCTCTGCCCATCACCTAGGTCTTGTCTCTCAGGTCTCTCAAGTTCATTTCTGCCTGAAAGCCTTTCAAGGTCTCTGCATATACTGGCTAGTAAAGCTGAAAGTACGTACTATGGTTCCTTTACCAGAAAATATTTGTTGAGCATCAAGTGTATGAAGAGAGAAGCTTGTGGGCACACTGAAGAGAAGAGAGGGCAGCAGCAAGTGTCACAGACTCTCTGTCCCTTCCAAACCCACCCTATGTGGTGAGCCCTCTTCTGTCACTGGCTTTCTGGTCAGGACCCCTCACGAGGAGGAGGTGCCAGGGCCTGCCCCTTCCTGTCTGCTTCCTGCTCCTGCCAGTACTGCCTGGGGCCAGCCCTTCATGCTGCTGGCAGCAGGTGACCAGTCTCCAGATTCCAGACACTCCCAGAAGAGCCTCCATGCAGCCCCCAGAGGCACCAGCGCCCCTCACAGGGCCCCTCCCCTGAGGCCCAGCTCACGGGACTCCTCCACCATCACTGTCGCTCTGAGAACTACGACCCCCATCCTGTGCGCCCCAGTTCTAGAAGCAGCTTTCTGGGTTCCGCTTTTGCTTTTTTCAGTTCTTCAACCTCTCTGATTCTTGTTATCTCTGTTAAAAAATCTAGTGTGATTTCTATTGTTCCAACTGGATCCTGACTGATGTAAGCAAGTTTCAATAAATATTTGGTGAATAAATTGAAAGCCAGGTACTGTATTAAGCATGGGGGTCATGGCAACAACGAGACATAAAGGCTCTCTTCATGAAGTTATGCATTTACCTATGACAAATACTGTAAGGTATTATAGTCTTATAGCAATAATCTTAACACAAGACTGTGACACACTATATTTAAGCCAAGAATTTGGGGTCAAACTATAAGAAGCTTTAAACTTAAAAAGATTATGAGCAAAAAAACGATAACAGACCTCAATCTCAGAATGATAAAGTTAGCAGTAGCTCAGTATTCATTGATATACCAAGTTCCTGGAGGAGTTACTGGAAAAAGAGACAACTGTAACAATCTAGGTTAGAGGTAGAAACACACGGACGGGGCCACAGCAGGCCTACAATGAAGAACATGAGTATAAGAAACGCGGCAGCAGCAGAATCACAGGTCCATAACTAAATGCAGAAGACAAAGGAGAATGTACCAGTTAAAGGCACCTGAATCTTGAACTCCTAATAAATTAGGAAAGTGGTAACAGCACAGAGGAAGTAGACTGTGTAAAAAGCAATACCTAGAAAACAATCCTGAGAAGAGATCAATGCTAAGGCTATAAATTTGTGAGTTTGCCACAAAGACGATAGCTTTTATCTCTCTGTAAACTATGATTTTATATAATTCAGAACGAATTACATTATACATACCCCCTGACTTGGTGCTCCAGGGACCAAGGCCATATTTGCACGTATTTCTTCTTCATTTAAACTCAGGCCCATGTACTGAGAGAGTTCCGGATATAGCTTAGGATAGAGATCTAATAACAAATGAATGAGTAGAGGAAAAAAATTAGTAGAATATTTTAAAAAACCATTGTTATTATGGAGTTTTACTTGTATTTTAAAAAATCACATTTATTTTATAAAATCTAGGGTGAATTTAAATTAGTAATCTGGAAAACCCCTTTCTCTGTAATGACAATTAGAAATGGACAACAGAAAAATAAAAGTGAAAGTATGAAGACATTTTAATTGACGCCTCAGACTTCTAAATACTCAAGACTAGAAATAATTTTTCCAAGTTATCTTGCCTTTTCTTTCTCTTAAACTTATTAGGAATTTTCTACACATATCACTGATTCTCCACTTAAGAACAACTGACCAAAATGTACACTTCAAATCAGCTGTGTTTTAATTCATTCAGAAAACACAGCTATAAAATGATTCTTCTACCAAAAAAAATGAATTGTGGGGGGGCGGGGGGGAATTAAAGCTTGTAAATTTATTTAGTGTCCTATCATTTTAAGAATACACAGCAATGAAATCTTTGAAACAGTACCTTTAAATATTAACAGTATTTAACTGAACAGTAGAGTTAGATACTATTTCCAAAAGCTCTTTATGTGATTTATGGATTTTCTAAAGGAAACAATGTTATAAGCCAACAGGCCATAAAAACCTATTTAACACTCCTGTTGTATTTTTTTTTTTTTTTTTCATTTTATACTGGAGTAGAGCTGATTAACAATGTTGTAGTGGTTGCAGGTGGACAAGGGACTCAGCCATACACATACATTCATCCATTCTCCCTCAACTCCCCTCCCATTGAGACTGCCACACCTTTTGTATCTGAAGTCATATTATTTAAGAGTTCTGTCCTGAATTCCTATGAATTTAGAAGGAAAAGGAACCAGGGAGAAGGGTATGGAGTCAGAGTAGAGACTCCAGGATTTGGGAAGTTCCCCCAAAGGAGAACGCTATCAATCCCCACAGCCCTGAAAGACAGGGGACAGTTCAGTGAGTTACATCTTTTCATAAATGAATCACTCCTAAGTCAAGGACTTGCAAAGGGTGAAATTTAAGTAATAATTTTCATAAAGTCATAAACATACTTTCATAGTCACAGTTCACTTTCTTGATTAAAGGGTTGTTTTGAAATAAACATTTGTATTTTCTTACTACTAGAGCAAGACAATTTCATGCTGTATATGTTAAAAAAAAAAAAATCCTGGATCCTCTATTTCAGTAAAAGAAGGCTTAACAGGTATCCCTGGTTCAAGGAGAAGGAACCCAAAGAATAAACCTACTTCCATCTTGAGAGACAGGAGCAGAGGCTTCAGATAAAATCGCTGGGTTGGCAGGGTTTGCAGAAAAGGCAGTCTGAGCCTAAAAAAAAAAAAAAGAATTCTAACAACACTCTATAGAGACTCACTTAAACTTCTCATATAACTTAAATCCAGTAATTAAAAAAAAAACTAAACCCTTTACTTTTATTTAAGAAATTCTAATTTCAAACAATTAAGCAATATATTTTCAAAGAAAATACATATAATTAATATTTCATAATGCTACTGCAAATATTTTCACAATGCATTATGAAATGATAGTTACACTTTAGTCTAAGTGAAAGTACCTTCTTTACCTAAAGAAAAAAGCTTAACCATATTTACGTAAATATATATCAGGAGAACACCTAAAAATTTAAATACTTAAGTTGCTAATATTTATTTTGCCATTTCACCATATCCCAATGAAATGTTTATCTACATTTTACCAAGTATAAGAAGGTGTTCAGTCAGTCAATTCAGTCACTCAGTTGTGTCCGACTCTTTGCAACACCATGGACTGCAGCACACCAGGCTTCCCTGTCTATCACCAACTCCAGGAGCTTACTCAAACTCATGTCCATTGAGTCGGTGATGGCATCCAACCATCTCATCCTCTGTCGTCCCCTTCTCCTCCCATCTTCAATCTTTCCTAGCACCAGGGTCTTTTCCAATGAGTCAGTTCTTCGCATCAGGTGGCCAAAGTATTGGAGTTTCAGCTTCTGCATCAGTCCTTCCAATGAATATTCAGGACTAATTTCCTTTAGGATGGACTGGTTTGATCTCCTTGCTGTCCAAGGGACTCTCAAGAGTCTTCTCCAACACCACAGTTCAAAAGCATCAATTCTTTGGTGCTCAGCCTTCTTCACAGTCCAACTCTCACATCCATACATGACCACAGGAAAAACCATAGCCTTGACTAGATGGACCTTTGTTGGCAAAGTAATGTCTCTGCTTTTTAATATGCTGTATAGGATGGTCACAGCTTTTCTTCCCAGGAGCAAGTGTCTTTTAATTTCAAGGCTATAGTCATCATCTGCAGTGATTTTGGAGCCCCCCCAAAATAAGTCTGTCACAGTTTCCATTGTTTCCCCATCTATTTGCCATGAAGTGATGGGACCAGGTGCCATGAACTTAGTTTTCTGAATGTTGACTTTAAGCCAACTTTCAACACTCTCCTCTTTCACGTTCATCAAGAGGCTCTCTAGTTCTTCACTTTCTGCCAAAACGGTGGTGTCATCTGTATATCTGAGGTTATTGATATTTCTCCCAGCAGTCTTGAGTCCAGCTTGTGCTTCATCCAGTCCATTATTTCTCATGATGTACTCTGCATATAAGTTAAATAAGCAGGGTGACTATATACAGTTTTTCCGTACTCCTTTCTCGATCTGGAACCAGTCTGTTATTCCATGTCCAGTTCTAACTGTTGCTTCTTGACTTGCATAAAGATTTCTCAGGAGGCAGGTCAGGTGGTCTGGTATTCCTATCTCTTTAAGAATTTTCCAGTTTGTTGTGATCCACACAGTCAAAGGCTTTGGCATAGTCAATAAAGCAGAAGGAGACGTTTTTCTGGAACTCTCTTGCTTATTCAATGATCCAACAGGTGTTGGAAATTTGATCCCTGGTTCCTCTGTCTTTTCTAAATCCAGCTTGAACATCTGGAAGTTCACGATTCACGTACTGTTGAAGCCTGGCTTGGAGAATTTTGAGCATTACGTTGCTAGCATGAGTGCAACTGTGTGGTAGTTTGAGCATTCTTTGGCATTGCCTTTCTTTGGGATTGGAATGAAAACTGACCTTTTCCAGTCCTGTGGCCACTGCTGAGTTTTCCAAATCTGCTGGCTTATTGAGTGCAGCACTTTCACAGTGTCATCCTAGGATTCAAAATAGCTCACCTGGAATTCCATCACATCCACTAGCTTTGTTCATAACGATGCTTCCTAAGGCTCACTTGACTTCGCATTCCAGGATATCTGGCTCTAAGTGAGTCATCACACCATCCTGGTTATCTGGCTCATGGGGATCTTTTTTATATAGTTCCATACCATTTCTGTCATTTACTGTGCCCATACTGTGTACCAAGGGCATGAAATGTTCCCTTGGTAACTCAAAGGGTTACCTTTTCTTGAAGAGGTCGCTAGTCTTTCCCATTCTATTGTTTTCCTCTATTTCTTTGCATTGATCACTGAGGAAGGCTTTCTTACCTCTCAGTGCTATTCTCTGGAACTCTGCATTCCAATGGGTGTATCATTCCTTTTCTCGTGTGCCTTTAGCTTCTTTCTTTTTTTTTTTTAGTTCTACCAGTTTATTGCTACCAACCCGTCACCCTCCACCCTCATGCACACATGCTCAGTCATGTAACCCCATGGACTGCAGCCCGCCAGGCTCCTCTGTCCATGGAATTCTTCCAGGCAAGAATACTAGAGTGGGTTGCCATTTCCTTCTCCAGGTAGTTTCTCTTCTTTTCTCAGCTATTTGTAAGGCCTCCTCAGACAACCATCTTGCCTTTTTGCACTTTTTTCCCTTGGGGATGCTCTTGATCACTGCCTCCTATACAATGTCACGAAGCTCCGTCCATAGTTCTTCAGGCACTCTGTCTATCAGATCTAATCCCTTGAATCTGTTTGTCGCTTCCCCTGTATAATCATAAGGAATTTGATTTAGGTGATACCTGAATGGCCTCATGGTTTTCCCTACTTTCTTCAATTTAAGTCTGAATTTTACAATAAGGAGTTCATGATCTGAGCCACAGTCAGCTCCCGGTCTCGTTTCTGCTAACTGTAATAGAGCTTCTCCACCTTTGGCTGCAAAGAATATAATCAATCTGATTTCAGTTGACCATCTGGTGATGCCCATGTGTAGAGTTTTCTCTTGCATTGTTGGAAGAGGGTGTTATGTTATACTAAGTACAAAAATATTACAAAGTATGCAAAATGCATACTTAATCACCGACATAACAATCATGGTGAAGTAATGTAATTTATGTGTTAAAACTTGCCAAAACTTTGAAAACATATACACTTAATACTAGTCAGGGGCAGGTATGCCAGGAGCTACCCTCAGGGCTGCCTTCACAGCCCATGCTGTATGGAGTGTTCCTTTTTCTCTTACAGATATATCTGAGCTCCTCAAGCAGACATATGTCTCTGTTGGCAGTTAAGTTGTAAGATCCAGATGTAATATTTTTTACTTAATCAAAAATATATTGATTAAGTGATGGGAGTTTAAACCTATACTCTTTATCACCAAGCTCTGAAATTGATGCTAAGAGCAGTCCCAAAGATGTGTGGAGAGATGGAAGATTAATTAAATAAGGAAGTCCACAAAAGTACTCCAAGTACATCACTCATTTGGATTCTAAATGTTCTGATATGACTTATTGAGTCATTCTTGATTACTATTTCATAATGTCACAATCTAAATTCAAATAAAATACAGCACGCAAATCTTTTTAACTTTAAATATATCCACAAACTCAAAATATGCTGAATTTTGAAAATTCTCTCACCAACTATCAACTAAAAGGAGCTAGTGGCCAGTGGATTGCTTCCTGGATAAACTCTAAGGAAAAAAAAAAAAAAAAAATACTGTTCCTCACTAAAAAGAAAGGAGCTATCAAAGCCATGCAAAGACATGGGGGAACCTAAAATGCACATTACTAAGAGACTGAAACCAATCCGAAAAGGCAAATTACGGTATGAGTCCAGCCCTGACATTCTAGAGGAGGAGGGAGGCCTGGACAGAGCGTGGGGACTGTGAGGGAGTGAGAGTGCCCTGAGTGACACCGAACGGTGGCTCCACATCAGCACACCTTCGTCCAAACCCACGGAGCGAGCACAAGTGTAGCTGTGGACCTGGGGAAGCAGCAGCAGGTCAGTGACTGTCACACATGTACCACTCTGGCGAAGATGCTGCTGGTGCAGGGTGACAGGTGTGTGGTGTGCAGGTCAAGCGGGGGAGAGCGCACAGGGAAGGGTCACTGAGATGGAAACTGTACCTTTCATCACTTCTGCTGTGAAGCTAAAACCACTCTGAAAAACAGAATTTACTAACTTTAAAAAATTGATCCTTTTTACACTGGTCTATTATTTCTATTCTTTCATTCATTGCTCTTGTTCTTATCCAAGGAATACTGAAGTAAGCTCTCCGAACACAAAGTTACATATTTAATTACTATATAATTTGTAGTAAAAATGAAAGATGGTACAACAAAGGCTTAAGGACTATAAGCCATTTAAACGCAGCAAAATATTCCACACTCACTTGAAATCTCAAACTAGTGAAAAAAGGGGGGGGGGGGCATGTTGTTTTTACAACTACAGAAAGCATGAGAAGACACCGTACTCGTGGAGCCACCAGAGTCAATCTCTGCTCACTGTGTCGGGACGCTGATGACTGTTTCTCAGTCCACTATGCACAGGCGTGGCTCCTGTTTGAGACTCATGGTGGACAGAGAGGCGCAGGGGCTGCACGATGCTCAGAGCCACAGCCTAATGGTTCCTGTGAAACAGTTTACAGAATATGAATTGCCAAGTCACTGCTGCGGTGTGAAAGGAGAGATCAGAAAATGAATACTACCTTTACAGAGGCGCCTCAAAAACAAAGACTCAAGTAACACTACCACAGAAAATGAAGAAAAAATAAAACAGAAACAGTCCAAGATGTTAGTGGCTAGGCTGGGAATCTTTTTAAATCCAGCGAGAATTTAAAAACCATGTTCCCCCCTCCTTACTCTCTGTCACATCTCCAGGCAGCTAGCTTTGTGCTCAGAATATAAAAGGCTTTGAAATGGAAATATCCATACAACCAGCTGCTCCTTGAAGAGCTCAGCCTGAGGTGGACTGCAGCCGTGTTCATTTTCTGATCCAACATTTGCCAATATCAACTCTTGCCTTCTTTTTCTGCTGCTTTTGAGATAAAAAATCCTCTGTTCAAAGTCTACGGTGGTTTAGGTTCAATTTCATAAAAATTAACAAAAAAAGGACGAAAAGGAAATGAGTCATCCTCTCAGACCCATCTGCAGATCCTATCACTTAGTGCTCGGATGTCATAGTAACAGCTTAACTGTTACACTTCAAGGTAAATATCTCAAATAAAAGCTTTTAAAAAAAGAAAGTATACTTGTTCAGATGTCCTGGGTAGAAATAAAAACCACATGAGAAAAATAATAAAATAGCAAAGAAAAAACAGATTTGAGATGACTGAATAAACCACTTAAAACTGTCAGGCATCAAAGCCTTGGCAAGCGAACAGATTTCAGAGATTTTACAAACCACCCATCAATACCCAGAGAAGGGATGAGAAATACACGCTCATGAACTCCCCCACATTCAACCAATCACTGCCACGGGGCTAACAATTTCAGCCACACATTTGTTACTATTTTTGCTTATTTTTTCCTACCCTTAAAGAACATTTCATCTAAAAAACACTTGTGTTCTTCTCCCAAGTTTGTAATAAACATTTTATGCTAATTAATTAGGAAGTCAATCTCATGTAGAGTAAACTGAGGCCAAGATCTCTAGCAAAATGATCTTTAGGATAAAAAGCTTTGAAGTACTTTAGCAACTTATACGGAGAAGGCAATGGCACCCCACTCCAGTACTCTTGCCTGGAAAATCCCATGGACAGAGGAGCCTGGTGGGCTGTAGTCCATGAGGTGGCTAAGAGTCGGACACGACTGAGAGACTTCACTTTCCCTTTTCACTTTCATGCATTGGAGTAGGAAATGGCAACCCACTCCAGTGTTCTTGCCTGGAGAATCCCAGGGACGAGGGAGCCTGGGGGGCTGCCGTCTATGGGGTCACACAGAGTCGGACACGACTGAAGTGACTTAGCAGCAGCAACAGCAACTTGTAACAGAAAAGAATTTAATCACATTTATCATATGAAAAAGATTTCCAGAATAAAGTGTAACACGCAGTTTATCTTGTCAAATTAGAAAAACAAATAACAGCTGAAGAAATTCAGAAATAAAAAGAGTTTATAAAAGACCAAGTTGAAAGTAAACTGGAAACAGGATGGTTCACTAAACACTACAATTATCTCCAGTTAAAACCAGTAACGAAAATTTACAGAACAGCAAGACTTGATCCCAATCCCAAACTTTCTTAAGCAGAAGAAACTATCTTACAAAGCTAATACTCAAAGGAGTACAAAAATGCCTGACTTAATGAGTGTTAGAATCACTGTACTGTCTTACACAGCCACTTGGAGCAGGACTCTCTGTTGCTGTAGCAGAGACTGTCTGCTGCTTACGTTTAAAAGACACATATGCACCACATAGATACACACAGACCTAATGTCCTTGACTGAAATATGCTACTTGCATTAATTTTTTGATAAAATTGTTATTAAAAAGCAATGGCATAAATTATAGTTCTTATCAGAATAAACACATGTATATAAAGTTGACATAGAGATTCCATGTGTCATGGAAAAGACAAATAAAACTTTCTACAAGTAACCAAAAAAATAAAAAAAACCATCCATAGGATTCATTCTCTTAATCCGTAAAATAAAAGGCTGGTGCTACATAATAGTGTCCCCTTTCTACTTCTAACATCCTCTTTCTCCAAGTGTACAATTTAGTGGTATTAAGTATATTCATATTACTTCTCTATTACTAACATTCTAATTGTATGATTAAAAATTTTCTGCATCTGAAAAAAAAAAAAGACACATTGCTCAGCTTTCACTGAGCTCTTCGTACACTCCTCCTCCTCCTAAAGCAATATGTGCCGCCCCGTTTCGATAATGTTTAACTTTGGAGAAGACAATTACTTCAAAGACTGGTCATCCCTGAAAACCGAACAGCACACATACGAATTTTAAACAAGACAAACTTTAAATGTACTTAAATTAAAACCAGTCATGAAACCAAGTTATTTCCAAAGCATCTTAAGTCCCATTTCAAAGAAAAAATACCTCGCGCCCATTAATTCACAGTGAAATGAAGAAATCTCTAGTTTTCTAACGTTCTAGTTAGAAAAACTGAGTTTATACAGTGTAAATTGAACAAATACATCTGCTATTTAAGTTTCTCACTTCACTTCACCTATAATCAGAATGTATGGCAGAGGACATGGAAGAAGAAAAGTATTTAAAACATACCTGAATCACCTTGTCTACCTTCAGGTCTTCAAGAGATGGGTACAGAGACATTTTTGCAGGATTTTTCTAAAGAAAAACAACAAAAAATGTCTATGATTCAGACTTCATTGAAATTTAAATAGTACATGGAGCCAGCAGCATACACATAAACATATGTAAGTCGTTTAACACAAGATTTAAATTGCAAAACAAAAAAGTATGACCATCTAGCTATACTAAAAATTGCTGACTGATGGTTGCCAACTACCTTTCTCTCGAGCTATATCCATTACAAATGTGAAACTTCCCTGAATACAAGTCCCTTCATTTCTATAGTTTAGAAAATCAAAGAACAATTATGTGACTCATCTAGTTTACACAAACAAGGGCTTAGCAAGTGAGAGAGAATTATATCCTTCTAACAAAAATCTACAACAGCTGATACATGTTATCTATGTACAAAACCTCATTATTACAAAAAAATATATATACACACACATTACATAAGTATATATATAAAATAATATACACCATAGGAGACATGAATGAAAGAGAGAAGGAATAAAAGGGAAAGGAATTTTTTTATTCTAAACACTCCTATATTGTTCAACAACTTTTAGTGACCATGAATTGCTTTTTGTAGTGATTTAAAACAAAATTCTTCAAGTATTACAGGCATACATACTCCAAAACTTTGTTTAGGTATTTTGAGATGAATACTTCCTTGAAGCCCAACAAAACAGAACATGTTCTAAATTGGTATAGGGGTTGATACTCTGACTGCCACCCAATGAAAACCCACCCACGACTGGCTGCTCTGTGAAGATGGAGACAGGCCCTTTAAATGCTGGTCTTCTCCAGCTGGGAAGATGCTAAGCTTTGTCAATGGGGAAGCTGGAGGTACAGTGAGGAGAAAAGGGTGTTTTCTCCCAACTTCCAGTGTCCTCCTCCAGCCAGGCCACTGCAGGGAGCAGCAGCGACAGTCCCCAGCACTGCTGAGCAGGCTCCCAGCACGGGGGCAGCAACAAGGCACTCCCCATGCCCTTCCCCATTCACTTCTGGGATCCAGTCAGTCGATGATGTTTTGGGTGACTTTTCACTTTCTAACTTATGAATAATGCTGCTAATAAGGCTAACAAGCATTTACACCCCAGTTTTTATATAAACATATAATGTTCAACTGTCTTCGGACACAGCTAAGAGTAGAACTGCTAGGTTATATGGTGACTCTGTATTTAACTTTTTGAGGAACTGGTTTCTGAAGTGACTGCACTATTTCACATTCCCACCAACAGGTGTGAGGGTTCCAATTTTTCCCCAACTTGGCCACTACAATACCGCTGTCCCTCCGTCTCTGCGGGGCACTAGTTCTAAAAGTCTCCCCTGCATACATGGAAGTCTGTAGATGCTCAAATCCCTTATATACAAGGCTCATACACACTTGCTATTGTCGGTCTTTTCAATTACAGCGGTCCGAGTGGATGTGCAGCAGCACTTGACTGTAGATTTGATTCCTAATTCCTTATTAACTAAGGATATTCACGAACCTAGATGGCCAATCTGTATATCTTCTCTGAAGAAACATCTATTTAAATCCTTTGCCTATGTATTCCTTTTTCTTGCCTAACCGCCCTGGAATAGAACCTCCAATAAAACGCTGAAGAGAAGTAGCATGATACAGTTTTGCAGAGGAGAATAGGGCCTCGGTTTGTGAATAAAATGCAAATTCTTAAAAAAGCACAATCAAATATGTCTTAACCCTATTAATCCAGGAAAACAAAACAGTTACCTTTTGTGTCTCCAAAGATCAGTTCTCTAGAAGTTTTCTCCTTAATCACATTTTATTGATACTTTCAACCAATGTATCAACATCATAAACAAAACCATTCTAAATTCACTGAGACTAATGCTGACTAGCAATCCAGGTGTTAGTTCTATTCTTGGTTCTGCCACTGGTCACCTACAAGATCCCTTTTTTTTTTTTCCATGAAAAATGAACTGGATGAATGGTTTAAAACTCAAGAGTAGTTTTCTAAAATTTTTTTCCCCACAGAAGCTTTTCTTCAAATATTAACTGACGTTGTTTGAACAGCTTTGAGGTCACTCATTACTCCCCCTCCCACCAACACACACACATTCAGGCCTAGAAAAGATACAGCATTTTTTAAAACAGCAGCAAGTATCACCCCAACTTACACTCTTTAAAAAGTCAGTTTAAGTAAGCTGACCTTAAATCCCACTATTCTTATAAAATACAAAGGATTCCTCAATCATTTTACCTGAAACGATTTTTGTGGTCTCATCTCATCCAATTTCACTCCAAGCATTACGTGCTTCTGTGCCTCGGTATCTTTGTAAAAGCTTTGTCTTCTCCCTGGAATGTCCTTCCAGGGCTTTTCCATCACAATCTTAGTCAAGAGCCCCTTCTGTGAGGTCACCTTTGATGAACTTAGTCTGATATTTCTCTCAGTTCAGCAGTTTCCCTCTGCCTTTCAGTATAGCTATTTTATGTTTAACTCTGGCTATTTGAGATCAAGGACCACATTTGTCTAACACAATGTCTTATTCTGACAGAAAACAAATGTTTATTAAATATTTTAGACAATATCATCAAAATAAGGGAGAGCAAAATAATTGTCTTGTAAGTCTACTCCTTCATTGGGTTTTTGGGTTTGTTTTTTTTTTTTTTTGCCATGCAGCTTATAGGATCTCAGTTCCCCAACCAGGGACTGCACCTGGGCCATGGCCATGAAAATCCAGGTTCCCAACCACCAGGCCACCAGGGAATTCCCAACAAGTCCACTACTTTGCGGAGAAGGCAATGGCACCCCACTCCAGTACTCTGGCCTGGAAAAACCCATGGATGGAGGAGCCTGGTAGGCTATAGTCCATGGGGTCGCTAAGAGTCGGACACAACTGAGCGACTTCACTTTCACTTTTCACTTTTATGCATTGGAGAAAGAAATGGCAACCCACTCCAGTGTTCTTGCCTGGAGAATCCTTGGGACGGGGGAGCCTGGTGGGCTGTCATCTATGGGGTTGCACAGAGTTGGACACGACTGAAGCGACTTAGCAGTAGCAGCCACTACTCTGAACACTATTAACAGCTTTCCATGAGAACAATAAATTCTTGCGTTATTTCTGAATCACTTGTATGGTGTATTTAAACCTTTGACCTAATGCGAAATGTGAAAAACACTCAGACCTCTGTGAAGAACCACAAAGCTACTGGATATCCTTTTAATTATGGTTGGAATTTCAGAATGACCACTAATGAGATTTAAGAGGATTCTGAAAATACCTGCATTACATCAGTGTCAAAATTCTCACTTCACTCTCACTTAGGACTCGATCAGATAAACACTACACTGTAGCAAGTGAAGAAAGGAGTCTCGGTCCAGGCCTTCCCTTCAGCTGCCTGGAGAACCAGGAGGAGGGGAGCTTAGCTATCAGTGCTCCAGGCCCTCTGCATCTACTCCAGCCAGCACATTCCTCACTGTGACAGCATGGCTTCACTGGTCTAACTCCTGGAAAGAACTGGTGCTCCTCACTGACCCCAGCCCAGATCTGGCCTGCTCTATGCTTTCTGCAGCCTCCTTGAATCTCTCTGTGCCTTGTTCAAGGCCTCTGTACCCCTGTGCATCCCACTGCCGTTGTTCAGTCGTGTCCAACTCTTTGCGACCCCATGGATTGCAGCACGCCAGGCTTCCCTGTCCTTCACCATCTCCCAGAGCTTGCTCAAACTCATGTCCATTGAATCGGTGATGCCATCTAACCATCTCATCTTCTGTCGTCCCCTTCTCCTGCCTTCAATCTTTCCGAGCATAAATTTCCAATGAGCCGGCTCTTCACATCAGGTGGCCAAAGTATTGGAGCTTCAGGATCAGCACTTCCAATGAATACTGAGTGTTGATTTCCTTTAGGATTGACTGGTTTGATCTTCTTGCTGTCCAAGGGACTCTCAAGACGGTCTTCTCCAGCACTGGCCCCCAATTTGGATTCTACTAAGCAGCTTCTCAATGCTTGGAACAGTCTCAGGGTTTTTCCAGAACATCTAAAGACAAATAATACTTGAGGATTCTGCCTCAGCATTAAGATTTCTGACCTCTACCTCCTCAGGGCAATGTTGCAGTTAACTTTATGCACACAGACCAAAGACCTCAAGGACTCAAATACCATAGCGGTTTATCTGTGAATATCTTTCTAGCTGCGATGCTTTGATTCTTGAAGTAGGAAACATGCTGGTAAAGTCATCTAGTTAGCATCACCTGAAATGGCAGTACTCATCATTTTCTGAGTTACTGACTCATTCCTTCCCTCAAACCACCCACTAAACTGGTCTCCCCTTTGACTCCCCATGCAGGCAGTCCGGGTTCAATGCCTGGTCAGGACACTAGATTCCACAAGCAGCAACTAAAACATCCTGAGTGCTGCAACTAAGACCCAGCACAGCCAAATAAATAAAAATAAATTTTTTAAAACCATGCAATCATTTAAAAGTTAAAACAATACTTGTCTACTTGTTTAGTCTTAAGGTTTTTTTTTTTTTAAGAAATCTTAGGATGATGAAAAATCAGGATTGCAGAACCAGTTATCTTTAAAAAAAAAAATAACAAAAAAAAACCCAGCACAACACATCAGGTGCTCCGGCTTTTGTAGCTGCCACCAGGGACACCCCCTGATAGCCAGGCTCTGGTGGTCAGCAAGACGTCCGTTCATGGGTCCCACAGGACTGCAAGTGCTCCTACGGATGAGGAGCAGGCAACTGGGCTAGAGAGCGGCTGTCATGACGGACACCTGGGAGGGACTGAACCCATACGACACACTCACCCCAAAGGCAGCTTCAGGTATCCAGGAAGACCCTAACTGAGTGCCCCATCACTGACAAGCCAAGAGCGGGCTGTGTCTGTTGAGGAGGACAACAGGGCTTTCAGTTGGTCCTGGTTGCACCCAGGTGCGACCCTGTGATGGTCTAACTGTGAAACCCATTTCAAGTTGGTGCCCCATCAGCTGGCCTACTGAGAAAACAGTTCTTCACAGATTCTCTCCAGGGCACAGTGTAAAGACAGCAGACTGAATACACCCCAGACTCTCTAGAAGAGATCTATTACCTTATCTTCATAGCTGTGGCCTGAAGAGCAAGCAGGCTTCTAATTAAACATACACCCAGGGGCTATAATTCTCTCCAAAGCCTGGAAGGGCCAGCAGGCCCCATCTCTGCACCCCACTCTGCCCCATCCGTGGTAGCCAGTGTCTCTGAGAAAGGACCTAGTGCCAAGGTAGTCACCCATAGGGAACATCCCGGGACAGCCTCGCTCCGGAAGTCAGCAGGGCTTGTGTTCCTCAGCTCAACAGGACCGCAGCAAACAGACACAGGCAGCTGGCTCTCCTGCCAGGCGCAGTGCAGAGGGAGCACCTGTATGCTTTAAAAGCTGCTGCCTGAGGGTCTGGGTCTGCTTCGCACCAGCCTGAATTTAGGTGCTGACTGGGATCCTCCCCTTTGGGCCAGTGACAGACCCGGGCACAGCCTCAGCTACTGAGAGCCAAAAGCAATAAAGTAGGCTGCTTGGAAAATTAAAAGGGTATGAGATACAACAAGGTACAAGTGCAGGGCTGAATGAGAAAGCTCATCTCCTATGAGACTAGTCATTCAAGATCAGATGGGGTGCCTGTTTTATCTAAAAAAGGGTGTCAAGAAAAATGAAGAAACAGAAGAACAGAATCCAAACAAAAGACCAAGATAAAGCCTCAATTAAAAAATTGGGCTTCCCAGATGGCACTACTGCTAAAGAACCTGCCTGCCAATGTAGGAGACGTAAGAAACACAGGTTTGATCCCTGGGTCAGGAAGATCCCCTGGAGGAGGGCACGGCAACCCACTCCAGTGTTCTTGCCTGGAGAATCCCATGGACAGAGGAGCCTGGCGGGCTGCAGTCCATGAGGTTGCAAAGAGTCAGACATGACTGAGGGGACTTAGTACGCACAAGTGATTTACCCGATAAGGTTTTAAGTTACAATAGAGGCTAAGTTCAGGAGAACAACATATGAACAAAGTAAGAATTTCAAAAGATACAGAAAATGTAAGCAAACAGAAATCTTAAAACTAAAAAATATGAAAACTGAAAAAATATGACAGAGGGTTCACCAGCAGACTAGAGGAAGCAGGATGCAGGAAGAAACGAACTTGAAGAAGAGAAGAAACAAACCAGTAGACAGGGCAGTGCAAGTCAGAGCAGCAGAAAGAAAAAAGGATGAAAACAGCTTAAAGGACTTAGAGACACCACCATGCTACCAACATTCGCATCGTAAGGGTCTCTGAAGGAAAAGAGGTAACCAATTTGAAGAAACAATGGCTGAAAGTTTCCCTAACTGGAGGAAGGAAACAGACACTCAGATCCAGGAAGCTCAGGGAGTTCCAAAAAGAGATGAAGACACCCACACCATGACATGTTATAACTCAAATGTCAAGACGAGGAAAGACTCTTAAAAACTCACAAGAGAACAACTTGTTATGCACAAGAGAACCCCCAAAAGACTAAGCAGTTCTTCAGCAGAAACTCTAGGACAGAAGGGACTAACAGGTGAAAGACTACTCCACCCAGAAAGTCCTTCAGATTTGGAGGTGAGGTAAAGAATTTCCCAGACAAGCAAATACTGGAGTTTATCACCACTAGCCCAGCCTCAAGAGAAATTTTAAAGAGATTTAAGTTGAAACAAAAAGGTGCTAATTAGTAACAGGAAAACAAAGGTTAAATCCCAATGGTAAAAGTAAATATAGAAAATTTAGAATAGCCTAAAGCTATAAAGATGGTGGACTAATTACTTATAAAGCTAGAATAATCATTGAAGACAAAAAATCAAACATCTGTAACTACACTCATTTGTTAAGGGCAACACAGATAAAAGGATGTAAACTGTAACATCAAAAGCATAAAAAGGGTGGGGGGGTGGTGTAAAATGCAGTGACAAGAATCCCACCTTGCCACTTTTACTCAATACACTACTAGACGTCCTAGCCAGAACAACTAGGTAAGCAAAAGTTAGAAAAGGCACTCTTCCAAAAGGAAGGGAAGAAGTAAAATACTTACTATTTACAGGTAACACATTATAAATATGAAGAAAACCTAAGATTCACCAAAAACTATTAGAATTAATAAAATCAGTAAAGCTGCAAGATACAAAATCAATACACAAAACTGTTGCATTTCTATATACTAAAAATACACTATCAGAAAGAGAAATTAAGAAAACAATTCCACTTACAATTGCATCAAACAGAGGTATCAATTTAAATAAGGAGCTGAAAGACCTGTACACTGAATCCAATTAAAAACTGGGCAGGGGAGCTGGACAGACATTTTCACAAAGACAGCCAGCCAACAGATACATGAAAAGGTGTTCAACACCATCAGGGAAATGCAAATCAAAACCACAACGAAGTATCACCTCACAGCACAGGAAACAATTGAAATGCTCTATAGAAAAGTAGCCCAGAGTACTACCATAGTAAAAAACCTGCTTAAGGTTCTCAAACATCGTGTCTTAAGGCGAGTGCAGAGAAAAAGAGTAAGCTGAGCAGTCAGGCAATAAAAGGGAAATTTATTAGAGGAAAAAGAGAGGGTGACTGGCTCTTAAGGAGAACCAGTGTCCTCCCTTTCTGATGGGGTCCTTCTTATGCCCCACCAATGAAAAACTCTCTGAAAGGATGGTTAATTTTTAGCCTGTAGTTGAGTCCTGTGGTTACGCAGCTGAAGGTCTGGAATCAGGTGGTCTCACAGCTTTGAGAAAATAGGGGCCAGTGAGAAAACAAAATGCCATTTGGGCAATTTGGTCAGTCTCACGGATCACCGTGATTTTATTCTTCATTTGCGAGGCAGACATAATGAGCCATCTTATCAATGAGACCCCATGCGAGCCCTAGCATCTTCAATTTTTAAGTCCATAAGGATAATCTGGAAATCTTGTTAATAACAGAAATTGAGTCCTAGACCCAGAAACTGAAACAGTAAGTCTGAAACAGAGTCCAGAAATCTGCCCCTTAACCCTCTTGTGCTGCTTCTAAGTCACTTCAGTCGTGTCCAACTCTGTGTGACCCCATAGACGGCAGCCCACCAGGCTCCCCCGTCCCTAGGATTCTCCAGGCAAGAACACTGGAGTGGGTTGCCATTTCCTTCTCCAATGCATGAAAGTGAAAAGTGAAAGTGAAGTCGCTCAGTCGTGTCTGACTCTTTGCGAGCCAATGGACCGCAGCCCACCAGGCTCCTCCGTCCATGGGATTTTCCAGGCAAGAGTACTGGAGTGGGGTGCCATTGCCTTCTCTGTTAATACTCTGTTATCAGGGTCCAAGGGATACAATTTAAAATTAAGATTTTTTTTCTCAGAAGTTCTACTTCAAAACTTTTATTCTTGCTTAGGAATAAGGGAAGGAGGAAGGAATTGGCACCTACCTACTTAAGGCTACGAGACCATTGGATTCCAGACCTCCAGCTACGTGATTACAGGACTCAGCTACAGGCTAAAAATTAACTATCCCTTCAGAGAATTTTTCAATGGTGGGGTGTAAGAAAGACCCCATCAGAAAGGGAGGACACTGGATCTCCTTAAAGGCCAGTCACCCTCTCGTTTTCCCTCTAATAAATTTCCTTCTCTTGCCTGACTGCCCGGCTCACTCTTCTTCTCCACATGCGTCTTACAATAGCAAGGTAGAGACATTTTTGAAACTTTGCTGCACTGACTATTCTAATTGATGTTTATAAAAGTATAAGTAATTCTCTGAAAATAGAGAAATAGACAATCATCACCACAAAATTCCACACACAAAAATCCTCTGCAAATATAAATTGTCATCCCCACAAAAAATATTGCTTTTTGACAACAAAGGTACAAAAGTTACCAGACAGTAATGTTAGAACCTATTAGAGATGAATATGAAATCTAAAACCAGTAATGTAAAAGTTTTGATAACCAACTGCAATAAGAATTAAACGCACTAATAAGCTGTATTAGAAATGTGACTGAAATCTGGAAGAGTATAAAATGGGTTCTCTCTCAACTTTATGGATGACATCTGATGAGCGATTAGTTGTCCTCAAAGACAATGCCCGTTTCATCTACATATACCTTGAAATGCTACAAAAATTTAGAATAAGATTTTGGGGTTCTTATGTTCAAGTTGATTCATACAATGAATCATACAATCATACATTCCAGATGATTCCAGATGGTGTCAAGGAACACACTTTGATGCAAAGTCTTCCACAGCTATGTTGCTAAACCTGGCAAATCACCAAATCAGAAGTATTTGAGCACTAGTTAAAAATACAGACACAGATTTCATGAAAGGGCTTAGGAATTTAGGAATTCTTTCAATAAATATCCAGGGAGATTGTTATGAAAAGCCATTGAGAAATATGTTCATACGACATCTACTCTAAATAGAATAACTTCTTTTTACCCATTTCAGACAAAAATACAAAGTTTGACAATGCTCTCTGGTAATGAGGCTTTGAGAAACACATATATTACTGGTATAAGTGTAAAGTAGTACAATTTCCATAAAAAGTGAGTTTGCAGTATCTACCAAAACTGTAAATGCAGATACTCTCCAACCCACAAATACCACTTCATGTTTTAGTCTATAAATATATCTACATACAAAAAGACCATATGTAGAATTTTATTCACTGAAGTACCAACTATAATAGCAAAATTCTTGAAACAAAAGAGGAAGTACTGAACAGACAAGATAGTGAAAGATCCAAAGTATTGTCACTACCTGGAAAAAACACAGCACCATTTAGGCCAGTATATAAAGCACACTCAAATTTGTGATAAAATAAGGGGGAAATAAACAACCAGAAAAGAAAACACAAACTAAACCCAAAGCTAGCAGAAGCAGCAGAGATGAGAACAGAAATAAATGAAATAGAGAACAGAAAAAATAAATTAAAATTACTGAAACCTAAATTTGGTTCTACAAAAAGATCAACAAAATTGACAAACCTTTAGCTAAATGGACTAAGAAAAAAAAAGAAATATATGCTAAAATCAAAGTGGGAATATTATCACTGTTTCTACAGAAATAAAACAGACTATATAAAAAGTGCACTATGAACAAATGGACACTAAAAAACTGAATAACCTAGATGAAATGGACAAATTCCTAAAACACAAAACCTATTAAGACTCACAAGGAAACAGAAAATCTGAATAGGCCCAGTAACTAGTGAAGAGATTGAATCAGTAGTCAAGTCTCTCAAGAAAGAAAAACCCTGGATCTGATGGCATCTTTGGTGAACTCTACTAAATATATAAAAGAGAACTATACCAATCCTCAAAATTTTGCTAACAGTTGAAGAAGGAACACTTTCATTCTATGAGGACAGTATTACCCTGATACCAAAGCCAGACAACTACAAACCAATATCCCTTATGAACACTGATGCGATCCTCACCAAAATACTAATGAACAGAACAGCATATTAAACGGATTAGACACTTCTTAACAAATGGGATTCATTATTGGGAGAGAAAGTTAGTTCAACATATAAGAACTGTTCAAAGCAATACATCATATCAACAAAATGAAGTGGAAAAAAACACAATCATCTCATTGATATATAAAAAGCACTTGACAAAATTCAGCACCTTTTATAATAAAGACACAACAGGCACAGGAGGAAGCAAAGGCCACATAATAAAAGCCATATAATGCAAAACCCACGGCAAACCTCATACGCAATGGTGAAAGACTAATTATTTTTCCTCTGGGATCATGAACAATGCAAGAATGCCCACTTTCAACACTACTCTTCCACACACAGTACTGAAGTTCTAGCCAGAGCAGTTAGGTTAAGAAAAAGAAATAAAAGATATCCAGATTAGAAAAGAAGTAAGTGTTAAGTGTTAGTCGCTCAGTCATGCCCGACTCTTTGTGACCCCATGGACTGCAGCCCACCAGGCTCCTGTGTCCATGAGACTTTCCAGGCAAGGATACTGGAGTGGGTTCCCATTTCCTTCTCTGAAAAGAAGTAAAATTATCTACATTTTCAGATATGACCTTATATGCTTAAAGTTTAGCAAACCTTAACAACTCCACAAAAAAGCATTAGAACTAATAAATTCACCAATGAAACAGGATAGTCAGGGCACAAAAATCAATTGCAATTCTACACATAAACAGTGAACAATCAGGAAAAAACACAAAGACAATTCCATTTTCAAGAGCATCAAAAATAATAAACTACTTAGGAATTTATTTAATCAAGGAAGTAAAAAACTTGTACAATGGAAACGACAACAGTGTTGTTAAAAGAAATTAAAAACAATCGTAGAAACAAAACTGGAGAACTCGCGTGTGCTGATTTCAAAACTTACTATAAAGCTATGGTATTGAAAATGGTATAGTATTGGCACAAAGACAAACACAGACCAATGGAAGAGACAGCCTAAAATAAACCCTCATATACATGGTCAAATCATCTCTGACAAGGGTCTAAAGACCATTCAAAGGAAAAAGACAATCTTTACAACAAATGGCACTGGGAAAATTGGATAACCACACACAGAAGAATGATGATGGACCCTTATCTAACACCATATAAATATATATGTGTGTGTATACTTTGACTGTGTGGATCACAATAAACTGTGGAAAATTCTTCAAGAGATGGGAATACCAGACCACCTGATCTGCCTCTTGAAAAATTTGTATGCAGGTCAGGAAGCAACAGTTAGAACTGGACATGGGACAGACTGGTTCCAAATAGGAAAAGGAGTACATCAAGGCTGTATATTGTCACCCTGCTTATTTAACTTATATGCAGAGTACATCATGAGAAACGCTGGACTGGAAGAAACACAAGCTGGAATCAAGAGTGCCGGGAGAAATATCAATAACCTCAGATATGCAGATGACACCACCCTTATGGCAGAAAGTGAAGAGGAACTCAAAAGCCTCTTGAGGAACTCAAAAGCCTCTTGATGAAAGTGAAAGTGGAGAGTGAAAAAGTTGGCTTAAAGCTCAACATTCAGAAAACGAAGATCATGGCATCCGGCCCCATCACTTCATGGGAAATAGATGGGGAAATAGTGGAAACAGTGTCAGACTTTATTTTTCTGGGCTCCAAAATCACTGCAGATGGTGACTGCAGCCATGAAATTAAAAGACGCTTACTCCTTGGAAGAAAAGTTATGACCAACCTAGATAGCATATTCAAAAGCAGAGACATTACTTTGCCAACAAAGGTTCGTCTAGTCAAGGCTATGGTTTTTCCTGTGGTCATGTATGGATGTGAGAGTTGGACTGTGAAGAAGGCTGAGCGCCGAAGAATTGATGCTTTTGAACTGTGGTGTTGGAGAAGACTCTTGAGAGCCCCTTGGACTGCAAGAAGGTCCAACCAGTCCATTTTGAAGGAGATCAGCCCTGGGATTTCTTTGGAAGGAATGATGCTAAAGCTGAAACTCCAGTACTTTGGCCACCTTATGCCAAGAGTTGACTCATTGGAAAAGACTCTGATGCTGGGAGGGATTGGGGGCAAGAAGAGAAGGGGACGACAGAGGATGAGATGGCTGGATGGCATCACTGACTTGATGGACGTAAGTCTGAGTGAACTCCAGGAGTTGGTGATGGACAGGGAGGCCTGGCATGCTGCGATTCATGGGGTCGCAAAGAGTTGGACACGTCTGAGCAACTGATCTGATCTGATCTGACATATATATATATAAACTCAAAATGGATCAAAGATCTACACTTAAGACCTAAAACAATAAAACTCTTAGAAGAAAACATGGGACAAAACATTCCTGACATTCAATTTGAAAATGATTTCTTGGACATGACACCAAAGGCAAATGTCACAAACGAACAAACTGACATACTGGACTTCATGAAAACTAAAAAACTTTTTGTGTCAAACAACATTATCAACAGAATAAAAAGGTAACTCATCGAATGGGTAAAAATATTTGTAAGTCATATCTGATAAGGAACTAATATCCAGAATATTTAGAGAAGTCCTAAAACAACAAAAACAAAATTGGCAAAAAACATGAATAATCATTCCTCCAAAGACTATAGAGGAATAGGCAACAATCACGAGAAAGGATGCTCAACACAACTAATCATTACGGAAATGCAAATCAAAACTATGAGATACCACCTCACATACACAAGAGTGACAACTACTCAAAAAACCAAACAAACAAGTTTTGGTGAGGATGTGGAAAATTTAGAACGCTTAATTCACTGTTTGTGGGAATGTAAAATGGTGTGTGTTCACATGTGCATGTTCAGCTGCTCAGTCGTGTCTGACTCTTTGCAACCCCATGGACTGTAGCCCACCAGGCTCTTCTGTCCATGGGATTCTCCAGACCAGAATACTGGAGTGGGTTGCCCTTCCTTACTCCAGGGGATCTTCCAACCCAGGGATGGAACCCACGTCTCCTGCACTGGCAGGCAGACTCTTTACAACTGCATCCCCTGGGTACAGGGGCTTTAAAAAACAGTATAGGAGACCTCCCTCCCCCCAAATTAGCTCAACCCTGGAAGCAACCCAAGTGTCCATCAACAGATGAATGGATAAGCAAAATGTGGTATAACTGTGTACAAATGTATGCCAGCACACACATGCACAATGGAATTTTACCCTGCCTTAAAATGGAAGGAGATTCTGCAATATATAACATGGATGAACTCTGAAAACATGACACCAAGTGAAATAAACCAAATATAAAAAAGACAAACACCCTGATCCCACTTACATGAGGTTGCTGCACTAGTCAAAATCGTAAGAGACACAAAGTACCAAAATGGTTGCCAGGGGCTGGGAGGAGAGAATGGGGCATTACTGTTTAATGAGAACAAGATGAAAAGAGCTAAGGGAATGGACAGTGGTGATGGTTGCATGACAACGTCAGTATATTTAATACCTCTGAACTGTACACTTAAAAATGGTTAAGATGGTAATGTTTACATGCACTTGTGATGCCTGCTGTTCAGTCACCAAGTTGTGTCCTTTACCGCAATTAAAAAAAGAAAAGTAACAGAAGAGGGAAAATACATAATTGTAAGGTATAAAATATCCCTATAAAGATACCTAAGAAATGCAAAACAGCTGTTTCCTACAATAGAGAATAAGGCTGGCTAGAGGACCTTGAAGGAAGGGAACAGTACCCACTATGTACCCTGTTTTTCTTCACTTAAATGTTGAGTCACGTTAACTGATTACTTCCTCAAAGACTAATACACAAAAAAATCTTGGCAGCACTTGGAAACATTAATAATTGTGAATATATCTATTACTACACATAACAGTTGCAGGGGTGGGAATCCTTTTAGAGACTTTTGGCATTTGCTATCTAAAAGTACCTAAATCCGGCAAAAACAGGAAAAAATATAGTTGAGTCATGCTCAACTTAGGGAACTGTTTATTGAAAAGTAGGTTCAACCGCCGACTATTAGTAAATGCTTCCTCTTGTAGTCTCGATTTTCACATCCTTTCTTAAAATGCCCAAACATAACGAAAAATTAATGCTGCCAAAGATAAATATGTACTATAACAGGATGACTATTTCCTGAACCTATTAAAAGACATTCCCTTGTTTTAATTCTGTAGCACAATCTGATTTATAATGTTTACATACCATTTAAAGAACAAAAGTTTGTAGAATTAAGTTGGTAACAGAGCAAATGAAAACATACATTTTTACTGTTTGCCCTCAACCTCAAACAGAAAAACTTAAAGGAACAAACTTTAAACTGACCATTTATATACATTTGAGATACAGCTAACCAGCCTGTGGCTCTTCTTCCATGTAATTTTCCTTTTTAGTCAGGAGTTTTTTCTTCGAAACACTGGATGTTATGAGTTTGGTAAACCAAACCTACTTTCTAGGAAGTGCACACGATATTTAAAATAACAGTAAATGTACATGATATTAAAAATAACAGTAAATGGGTGTGCGGACCACATACACAACACAGACTAGATCAACCTAGACATTTCTTTTTAAAATCGGCATCATACAAGACTCCACGATGATATAAGCACGTTTTGGTGAAAGGGGAAACTTTCCGTAGCTGTTAAGTTTCCGCCTTCCCGTCATTATAGGGAAATCCTGGAAGGAAAGCTCGGAAGGCTCTGAAAGGCGAGCCCTCCGGGAACGTTTCCTGCCGCGCTCACCCAGCTAGGAGCTCTTCTCCCTTTCCTCCAACTTCTCTACAAACCAGCGCGGCGAGCAGCCTCCCCACCCCCTTCCAGAAAGTCAAGGCTGCGCCCGCCGACCACCACCTCCCTCCAACTCCGGACATTCGGACGCGGCAGCCGCCGCCGAGGGCGACTCCGCACACCCGGATCGCGGCACAGGGACCAGAGCCGGCGGCTGCCCCCGCACCGGCCCCGGGCCCACCCAACACGAACAAAAAGAGTCGCGGCGGACGGGGGGCTGCCTGCGTCGTCCCTGGCCGGGCCTCAGGCTCCCTCCCCGGCCCCCTCTCCGGACCGGGACCCCGAAACCCGCAAGGCCGCGGGCGGGCAGAGGGGCGCCGTCGCGCAAACTTACGCCCCCGGGCCGGCTGGGCGCCGCGAGGGGCGCGGAGCGGAGCCCACTGAGGAAAGGCCGCCGCCGAAATGCCCCCCGCCCAGCGGCCCCGAGTCCCCCAGGTTTCCCGCTCCTCGTCCCCGCGCCCGAGACGCCGCGCGAGCGTCCCCCGGTGCCCCCAGGGCTGCTCACCTAGGCCGCTGAGACCCGCTCTCCACCGCCGGTCACTGGCTCGGACTTCTGAAACCCAGAGGGAAGAGGGCGGCGCGCTCCCGAGGACCGCCCGCGCCGCGCGTCACCGCACCACCCCCGCTTTCCGCCCGCGCAGGCGCGCGGCGCCCGGTCAGGTGACCCGGTCCCCATGGTAACAGGGCGGGGGGCGGCTCTCACCTCCTGCCGCTCTAGCCCACCTGCTCCTCTCCCCACAGTTCCTGCACTTCGGCCCTGTACCACCCACCTACTGCTGCTGTTCACCTGCGCACATGCTCACTTGGTTCCCATCACCTCCAACAGAGTCCTGAGAACCTGTCGTTCGGCGATTTCCTGGCCAGCCTTAGACTTCCACCACACTCACAGGCTGTTAAACATTCCTCCCACTAACCCTTCTGGACTCCTGCCTTCTTTGCGCTATAACTTTTCTCTTTGGTTTTTATTACTCTTTGTCTGTCTGATCTAAGTTTGCTGGTTGTTGAAGGTTATGTGTCGTAGTCCACAAAAGTAATACCTGTATCCTAATCAAAAACTGAAAAACTATTAGGAACTGTCCTAAGAACATAAGGTATACGGTAGTCTTAATTTGGTGCTTACATCAAAGGTAGATACACCATCTTCTTTAGGGGGCAAAGATACTGAGGCACATTTTACCTACGTTTTCCATACTTACCATGGAGTAGCAGTACTTGAAAAAACAACATTAGCTTAGAAGCATTTTATTTCTAGCTAAATTATTTAGTGCCATGATAATTTAACCTATGGTTAAATAAAAATCTGAGCATAAAAGAGATGACAATAAGATGAAAACTTAAGACTTCAAAGAGTTGTTGGTCTAACTAATAGACATGTAAAAACAACTGGAACGGGAAGAAAGAAATAAAACTGCCTTTGGTCACAGGTGACATAGTTACTTAGAAACTCCCGAAGAACTGACCCCCCACACACAAAAAACCTAAAACTAATAAGCAATTACAGCAGGGTTGCAGGATTCAAGGTGAACATACAAGAGCCAATTGTTTTCCTATATGACAGCAATGAACAACTGGAATTTGAAATTAAAGACAATATCACTCAGCACAAAGAATGAAACAATACTTAGGTATATCTAACAACATATGTAAAAAATCCATATGGAAAAAGCTAAAATTCCAATGATAGGAATCAAAGAAGATACAAATAAATGGAAAGAAAGTCTGTATTCATGAAGAGGAAGACTCCCTATTGTCAAGACATCAGCTTTCCCCAACTGGATAAATTTGACAAAACCTCAGTCAAAATCCCAACAAGGTATTTTTTGAACATCAAGAAAATGATCTAGAAGTTTCTTTGGGAAGACAAAAGTCTCAGAAGAGCCAACCCAAAATGGAAGAAGAACGACAAAGTCACAGGCTTTTGTGTGCCAACATCAAAATGTATTATAAAGCTACAGTAATCATGTAGTCAGGTATAGATATGAGAGGTGGACCATAAAGAAGCTGAGCACCGAAAAATTGATGCTTTAATATTGTGGTGCTGGAGAAGACTCTTGAGAGTCCCTTGGACAGCAAGAAGATCAAACCAGTCAATCCTAAAGGAAATCAACCCCGAATATTCACTGAAAGGACTGATGCTGAAGCGCCAATACTTTGTCCACCTGATGCAAACAGATGACTCATTGGAAAAGTCCCTGATGCTGGGAAAGATTGCGGGCAGGAGAAGAAGGGGACAGCAGAGGATGAGATGGCTAGATTGCATCACTGACTCAATGGTCATGAATTTGCACAAACTCTGGAAGATCATGAAGGACAGAGAAGCCTGGCATCCTGCCATCCATGGTGTCACAAAAAGTTGGACACGGCTTAGCAACTGAACAACAACAACAGTAATCAAGGCAGTGACTTCCCTGGTGGCTCAGAGGGTAAAGCGTCTGCCTACAATGCGGGAGACCTGGGTTCGATCCCTGGGTCGGGAAGGTCCCCTGGAGAAGGAAATGGCAACCCACTCCAGTACTCTTGCCTGGAAAATCCCATGGACAGAGGAGCCTGGTAGGCTACAGTCCATGGGGTCGCAAAGAGTTGGACACAACTGAGTGACTTCACTCACTCACTCACTCAATCAAGGCAGTATGGTAACAGCAAAAGACTAAAAATGTAGATCAATGAACAGAATACAGAACCCAGAAATAGACTCACACAAGTACATTCAATTGATCTTTAACAAAGGAGCAAAGGTATTCAACAGACAAAGGGTAGTACCAGTTCAACAGATGGTACTGGGGCAACCGGGCCTCCACATACAAACATTTAATCTAGACGAGACTTTACACCTTTCACAAAAATTAACTTGAAATAGACCATAGATCTACATTTATAACTCAAAACAATAAAACTTCTGTAAGGTAACATAGGAGAAAATCTAGGTGACCTTTGGTTTGGTCATAAATTTTTAGATACGACACCAAAAGCACAATCCATGACAAAAAAATTAATAAGTTAGACTTCATTAAAACTTAAAAATTCTTCTTTGTGAAAGACAGTGTTTAGAGAATTAAAAGACACCAACTCTATTCTATCCCATGGACTGTAGCCTGCCAGGCTCCTCTGTCCATGGAATTCTCCAGACAAGAATACTGGGGTGGGTTGCCATTTCCTTCTCCAGGGAATGTTCCCGACCCAGGGATTGAATCCAGGTCTCCTGCATTGCAGGCAGATTCTTTACCATCTGAATCACCAGGGAAGCTCTTATAGAGAATGAAAAGACAAACCACAAACAGAGAAGATATTTGCAAATCTAAAAATCTGATTACACATCTAATCAAAGACTTTCACATAAAATATTTAAAGAACACCTAAACTTCAACAATAAGAGCCCAGTTTAAAACTGGGCAAAAGAGCTGAACAGACACTTCACCATAGATAGCAACTAAGTGTATGAAAAGAGGGTCCACAGCATGACATTAGGGAATTACAAATTAAAGCAACACTTTGAAATATACTACTGCACACCTTTTTAGAATGGCTACAATCCACAACACTGACAATGCCAAATCCCAAGGAGGATGTGGAGCAACAGGAACTCTCATCCATTGCTGATGGAAACGCAAAATGGTACAACCACTTTGGAAGGCAATTTGGAAGTTCTCACAAAGCTCAACATATTCTCAGCATATCAGCCAATTATCATGCTTATGGATATTTGCTCAAATGAGCTTAACACCACACAAAACTCTGCACAGGAATATTCATAGCAGCTTTATTCATAATCATCCAAAATTTTTGAAGCAAGTGTGATATCCTTCAATAAAGGAATACATAAACCATTCTACATCCATAAATGAAATATTATTCAGCAATAAAATGAAAATGAACTACCAAGTCATGGAGAACAGGGAGGAATCTTAAATGCATGTTGCCATTTCCTTCTCCAGGGGATCTTCCTGATCCAGGGATCAAACCCAGGTCTCCTGCATTGGCAGTCAGGTTCTTTACCTCTGAGGCACCTGGGAAGCACTTAAATGCACATTGTATGTGAAAGAAGGTAGTCTAAAATGGTTACATCTTATATGATTCCAACTATATGATGTTGTGGAAAAAAGTAAAATGATAAAGGCAGTAAAAATATCAGCAATTTCCAGTGGTTTGGAAAATAGGAGAAGGATGAGGTATGTGAAGCAGAGGGGAATTTTTTTTTAGGATGATGAAGCTATTCTGTATGCTGCTGTAATGGTAGATCCATGACATTCTGGATAGCAGGTAGTATAATTATGTATGTATATATATTAAGTCTTCATTCCCAGTTCCATGATTGGAGCATTAAGAACCCTTGGAGTTTCATGCGTGACCAATGTGTCCTTGTTATGCTAATAATGTGGCTCCTGATTGGAGCAGGGCTTGGGGGAAAAGGGGCCCTAGAAAACTTCATGATGGAAGCTGATCACCAGAAAGACCAAGCCTGAGATTAGAGGGTTGGTGCTTTCAGCACCACTCCCCAACCTTTGGCAAGGGGAGGGTGCTGAAAAGTGAGTTCATCTATGAGCTAGTAATATTATCCATTGTACCTATGTAATGAAAACCCAAATAAAAAATCTAAACACCAGGGCTTGATGGAGCTTCCTGGTTAATGAACATATCGAAGTACCAGGAGAGTGAAGCACCTCCAAGTCTACAGCGAGAACCTCCTGCCCTGGGGACTCTTCCAAACCTTGCTCTATGTATCTACCTGGCAATTTATTTGTGTATGCTAATGCTATGTCACTTCAGTCGTGTCCGACTCTGTGCGACCCCATAGACGGCAGCCCAACAGGCTCCCCCGTCCCTGGGACTCTCCAGGCAAGAACACTGGAGTGGGTTGCCATTTCCTTCTCCAATGCATGAAAGTGAAAAGTGAAAGTGAAGTCGCTCAGTCGTGTCCAACCCTCAGCGACCCCATGGACTGCAGCCCTCCAGGCTCCTCCATCCATGGGATTTTCCAGGCAAGAGTAGTGGAGTGGGGTGCCATAAAACCACAATCCAAAGTACAGTGCTTCCAGTGACTAGTAGCTAAGTACCAAACTTGAAGATGCACTGTGGGAATCACTGAATGTGTAACCAGTTGGACAGAAGTGCCAACATCATGAGGATGCCATTTGGGCTCTTGTGTGATGTGAATGCAGTCTTGTTAGAGATCTTGTCCTTTGACTTGTAGGATCTAACAATAATTCTGGGTAGTTAGTGTCAGGTTGAATGAAACCACAGGACACCCAGTTGGTGTCAAATAATTGTTGATGGAATGGAACTTGCTGTACAATGGCCAAGAACCCTGATGTGCAGTGATGTATCAGTATTGGCCCATCATTGGTGACAGATGTACAATACTAATAGTCAGTTAAGTTCAGTTCAGTTGCATCCAACTCTTTGTGATCCCATGGACTGCAGCATGCCAGGCTTCCCTGTCCATCACCAATTCCTAGAGCTTATGCAAACTCATGTCCATTGAGTCAGTGATGCCATCCAACCATCTCATCCTCTGTTGTCCCCTTCTCTTCCTGCCTTCGGTCTTTCCCAGCATCAGGGTCTTTTCCAATGCGTCAGTTTTTCTCATCAGGTGGCCAAAGTATTGGAGTTTCAGCTTCAACATCAGTCCTTCCAATGAACACTCAGGACTGATTCCCTTTAGGATGGACTGGTTGGATCTCCTTGCAGTCCAAAGGACTCTCAAGAGTCTTCTCCAACACCACAGTTCAAAAGTATCAATTCTTCAGTGCTCAGCTTTCTTTATAGTCCAACTCTCACATCCATACATGACTACTGGAAAAACCAAAGCTTTGACTAGACAGACCTTTGTCGACAAAATTCTGTCTCTGCTTTTTAATATGCTGTCTAGGTTGGTTATAGGTTTTCTTCCAAGGAGCAAGTGTCTTTTAATTTCATGGCTGCAGTCACCACTAATTCTATAGGTTAGGAAAAGAGTAAATTGTGATTAGGGAGATGGAAGTACATGAAAACAATCTGTGCTATTTGCTCAATTTTTCTGCAAACCTAAAACTGTTGTAAAAAATTAATTTAAAATATAATAATTACACAAATAGAGTGGTGATGAGTGTTTAAGAAAAAGCTCAAGGGTTTATACAGAATGATAAACAACAAGGTCCTACTGTATAGCATAGGGAAGTATATTCAATATCCTGTGATAAAGGCAAAGAATATGAAAAATATATTTATGTACAACTGAATCACTTTGCTCATCTTTCTTTATAGTCCAACTCTCACATCCATCCACGACTACTGGAAAAATCACAGCTTTGACTAGACAAACCTTTGTTGGCAAAGTAATGTCTCTGCTTTTTAGTATGCTGTCTAGGTTGGTCATAGTTTTTCTTCCAAGGAGCAAGCGTCTTTTAATTTCATGACTGCAGTCACCATTGGCAGTGATTTTGGAGCCCCCCAAAATAAAGTCTCTCACTGTTCCCATTGTTTCTTCATCTATTTGCCGTGAAGTGATGGGCCTGCATGCCATGATCTTAGTTTTTTGAATGTTGAGTTTTAAGCCAACTTTTTCCTTTCCTCTCTCACTTTTATCAAGAGGCTCTTTTGTTCCTCTTCACTTTCTGCCATAAGGGTGGTATCATCTGCATATCTGAGGTTATTGGGTGTTTCTCCTGGCAATCTTGATTCCAGCTTGTGCTTCATCCAGCCTGGTATTTGCATGATGTACTCTGCATATAAGTTAAATAAGCAGGGTGACAACGTACAGCCTTGATGTACTCCTTTCTTGATTTGGAAGCAGCCGAAGAATTGATGCTTTTGAACTGTGGTGTTGGAGAAGACTCTTGAGAGTCCCTTGGACTGCAAGGAGATCCAACCAGTCCATCCTAAAGGAAATCAGTCCTTAATATTCATTGGAAGGACTGATGCTGAAGCTGAAACTCCAATACTTTGTCCACCTGATGCAAAGAACTGACTCATTGGAAAAGACCCTGATGCTGGGAAAGATTGAAGGCAGGAGGAGAAGGGGATGAGGATGAGATGGTTGGATGGCATCACTGATTTGATGGACATGAGTTTAAGTAAGCTCTGGGAGTTGGTGATGGACAGGGAGGTCTGGTGTGTTGCAGTCCACGGGATCACAAAGAGTCAGACATGACTGAGTGACTGAACTGAACTGAATCACTTTCCTGTAGGTTAGAAATCAATGCTTCGCTGTAAATCATCTATACATCAATAAATTTTGAAAAGAAAAAGGTCAAGGAAAGATATTATAAGGGAACAAAAATTAGTCTTAAGAGTTCAAAGAAGCCATCTTTGAAGATGTGTCTTAAGCTGAAGAGTAAGAGTTTGCCAAGTGACAAATGGAGGGAGTGTTTCAGGCAAAGAGAAGATCAATCAAAAAAGCACTTTGGTTAAAATGAAGCTTGATGCATTTCAGGAGCTGAAAGGCCATTTTGGCCATCACACAACAGGAAGAGAAGGATGGCTTATGATGAACCTGGAGAAGGAGGCAGGGATGTTCAGAAGCTCCTGAAAAAGAGGTGATTAGATTTGCATTTAAATGGTTTTGTTGTTGTTGTTTGTTGTTGTTGTTCAGATGCTCAGTCGTGTCTATGTCAGACTCTTTGCAACCCCATGGATTTCATCACACCATGCCTCCCTGTCCTTCACTATCTCCTGGAGTTTGCTAAAACTCATATTCAATGAGTCCGTTATGCCATCCAACCATCTCGGCCTCTGTTGACCCCTTCTCCAGCCTTCAATCTTTCCCAGCATCAGGGTCTTTGGTCTTTTAAATGACTACTACTCTGCTTACTGCTTGAGGATGGACAGGATGTGTGGCTAAGTCTGGAATGTGCAGAGTCACACTAGGACACTCTTGCAGTAGTCCTGATGTCAACTACAGAAGAGATGGAGAAAATCAGAGAAATCCCAAAAAATGTTAGGATAAAGAAAATCAGGAAGACTTAGTTGTTGGTGGGATGAGCAAATAGGTAGGGTACATTTGCTGAGGTGGCACAGAAAGATGAGCTGACTCAGAAGCTGGGAAGATGGGAGGACTGTTTTTGCCTTTATTAAAGTTGAAGTGACATGAGCTCCCAGTGGTGGTAGGCTGAATAATGACCCCTCCTCAAAGATGCCCATGTCCTAACCCCCCACCTGTAAATATGTTACCTTATAAGGTAAAGGGACTTGGCAGATTAGGTTAAGCATTTTGAGATAGGGAGATCTTTCTGTATTATCCACTTGGGTCTGTTGTGATCACAAGGGTCCTTTGGTGGGGTGAGGGGGTGGCTAGAGGATCAAAGCTGGCAGTAGATGATGCAAGGAAGAGAGTAAAGCTTGAAACTATGTGGTTGTGGGTCAGAGGACTCATGTGGGCAGCCTCTAGACTCCAGAAAAGATAAAGAACACATTCTCCCCTGGAGGCTCCACAAGGAATCAGTCCTGTCAACATCTTATTACACAGATCTTGATGTGTCCACTACCTGAGTCTGGAGAAACTGAAGACCTGCTCTCTAGTGAATGAAGGGAGAGGGAATGGAAATATGTACCAACTAGTGAGACCCCCAGCCCCACTGTCCACCTGTCCATTGGCTTCAAGGACACTCACAGTCAGACTTGAAGCCATCCCTGCCCTCCAGTATGCTGCTGATTCAGAGATTCCTCTCGGGAGAAACTCAGGAGGAAAGACCTAAAAATACCCACAGTTGACCTAATTACTCTGTAATGTAGGCCCTCATTAACAAGGCCCATCTTTCTTTTGGGGCTTCCCTGGTGGCTCAGTGGTAAAGAATCCACCTGCCAAGGCAGGAGACACGAGTCTGATCCCTGGGTTGGGAAAGTCCCCTGGAGGAGGGCATGGCAACCCACTCCAGTATTCTTGCCAGAAGAATTCCACAGACAGAGGAGCCTGGCAGGTTTCAGTCCATGGGGTTGCAAAGAGTTGGACACAACTTAGCAACTAAACCACCACCACCACCCCTGGGAACCCAGAACAATTCATCATCAGAAAGACACCACAGTGCAATATTTTGAAACGTTAAAGATAAGATCCTATAAATTCCCAGGAAAAAGAAACAGGTCATACACCCATGATTGAGAATCAGAAGAGACTGGACTTCTCAACAGAAATGCCTGAAGCTAGAAAGCAATGGAACAATGCCTTCAAAGTGATAAAAAAAAAAAAAGTGATATCTAATTGGGCCAAACTAGATCATTCCTGTGTGATAGAATGAAGACATTCTGACACCAGCAAGAATCCACAAGCTTCTCTCAAGCTGCCTTTCTCAGGAAGTAAATGACAAATGTGCTAAGTGGTTAGTCACTCAGCCATGTCCAACACTTTGCCACCCCATGGACTATAGCCCGCCAGGCTCCTCTGTCCGTGGGGATTCTCCAGGCTAGAATACTGGAGTGGGTTGCCATGCCCTCCTCCAGGGGATCTTCCAGGGATCGAAACCAGGTCTCCAGCATTGCAGGCTGATTCTTTTTTTTTTTTTTTATGATTTTATTTTTTTTAATTTTATTTTATTTTTAAACTTTACAATATTGTATTAGTTTTGCCAAATATCGAAATGAATCTGCCACAGGTATACATATGTTCCCCATCCTGAACCCTCCTCCCTCCTCCCTCCCCATACCATCCCTCTGGGTCATCCCAGTGCACCAGCCACAAGCATCCAGTATCGTGCATCGAACCTGGACTGGCTACTCGTTTCATACATGATATTATACATGTTTCAATGCCATTCTCCCAAATCTTCCCACCCTCTCCCTCTCCAACAGAGTCCATAAGACTTCTATACATCAGTGTCTCTTTTGCTGTCTCGTACACAGGGTTATTGTTACCATCTTTCTAAATTCCATATATATGTATTAGTATACTGTATTGGTGTTTTTCTTTCTGGCTTACTTCACTCTGTATAATAGGCTCCAATGGATTAAAGATCTAAATGTAAGACCAGAAACTATAAAACTCCTAGAGGAGAACATAGGCAAAACACTCTCTGACATACATCACAGCAGGATCCTCTATGACCCACCTCCCAGAATATTGGAAATAAAAGCAAAAATAAACATATGGGACCTAATTAAACTTAAAAGCTTCTGCACATCAAAGGAAACTATTAACAAGGTGAAAAGGCAGCCTTCAGAATGGGAGAAAATAATAGCAAATGAAGCAACTGACAAACAACTAATCTCAAAAATATACAAGCAACTCCTACAGCTCAACTCCAGAAAAATAAATGACCCAATCAAAAAATGGGCCAAGGAACTAAACAGACATTTCTCCAAAGAAGACATACAGATGGCTAACAAACACATGAAAAGATGCAGGCTGATTCTTTACCATCTGAGCCACCAGGGAAGTCCTGTAAATGACAGAGGAAATGTGCACTGTGCTGCACTTAATAAGAATACAAGAAGAAAGGAAAGTAGGATGAGAAGGTTCCCATGACAAAGAGGCGTCAGCACTGCAGAGAGTCCCAAAGAGCTGACAGGTGATGTTGACAGGAGACTCCGGGATGTGGGCTATGCAGTCCCAGAGAAAACTGGGTGGCAGACACTCTAGGATGAGTGTCTCCACAAAAAGTCACAGTTAACTGTTGAGTTTTGCCTTGCTTTATTTTCATATCTATTTTTTTTTTTTTTTGGCTGAGCCAATGTGTCTTTCAGGATCTCAGTTCCCTGACCAAGGACTGAACCCATGCCTTCAGCAGTGAAAGCACAGAATCTTACCCACTGGTTCTCACAGGGAATTTCTCAAAAAGTAGTAATTTGAACATAGTGAAGGATTCTTGCTTCTGGGGGTGGGGAGGTGAAAATGATAAGAAATTAGAGTATAAATCACTGCAAAAGAAGTGAGGGAAATTAACCAAGAAATGTAATCACGTCACTCTACATGATTTATCTTTGAATGATATTTATGAAAACACAGTAAGATCAAAATATCATTGGTTTAAGATTAAACCATGATCATACATTAGCTATAACATGAATGTATTGATAGCGATTTTCCAGAACATGTTACTATTTTTTAGAACTTTCAGTTGTCTGATGTAAAAACAGATTCACAAATATGAATATATGCTAAGAATTACTTTGGTAGGGTATGACTACCCAAAGGTATTCAGTTCAGTTCAGTCACTCAGTCATGTCCTACTCTTTGCGACCCCATGAATCGCAGCACGCCAGGCCTCCCTGTCCATCATCAACTCCCAGAGTTCACTCAAACTCATGTCCATCGACTCGATGATGCCATCCAGCCATCTCATCCTCTGTCGTCCCCTTCTCTTCCTGCCCCCAATCCCTCTCAGCATCAGAGTCTTTTCCAATGAGTCAACTCTTCGCATGAGGTGGCCAAAGTACTGGAGTTTCAGCTTTAGCATCAGTTCTTGCAATGAACACCCAGGACTGATCTCCTTTAGGATGGACTGGTTGGATCTCCTTGCAATCCAATGGACTCTCAAGAGTCTTCTCCAACACCACAGTTCAAAAGCATCAATTCTTTGGCGCTCAGCTTTCTTCACAGTCCAACTCTCACATCCATACGTGAACACTGGAAAAACCATAGCCTTGACTAGATGAACCTTTGTTGGCAAAGTAATGTCTCTGCTTTTTAATATTGTCTCCGAAACTGTCCTGGAACACTGTGTGGCCAATTGACTACTCTACCCAAAGATATTACTGTACATTAAAATCTCTTTAGAATTCCATGTACAGTGGAAACCTAAAGTACAGTGAGTGCTCTGACTTAAAAGGATGCCTCTTAGGTATCTTTCTGGTTGATAGTGTTGCTCATAGGAAGAAGTAAGGAAGTGAATAATTACTATTCATTTTTATTCAATTTTCAGCACTGAGAATTTTGTCTTTTTAAAGGTCCCTGAAATATGAATAGTACTATCATAATTAGTATTGTTATTTCTAAAGATTTAACCTCACCCTGAAGACCAAAAATAGTCAAACCCTTGCAGGCCACTTGCTCTACTGAATTATGTAACTTCCTCTTCCTTTTAAAAATCCCAGCCACATGACAGACCGGACTGCCCTAAACTCGTGACATTAGCCTTCATTCCGGATACGCTTCCCTCTGCAGGGTTTTATATCAACAAGGTTATGAACAATGCTTTGTTGAAGAGTGAAACCGCCACTCAGCATACTCCCCAGCTGACTTTCCTGGGACAAATTTGTCTATATACTTTCTAGACAATCTCACTTTAAAAGGGAATATGTCCTTGCAAAAAAAAAAAAATGTAAATGATTATTTTGTCAACTTGATCACTTTTTAAATGCCTATGGGGGGCTTCATATATAAAAAGAACATTGAAAGAAATCATTTTGTTAAGCCTAAACATTGGTGAAATGTGAGTAAGTATTCCTTGGTAAATACTACTTTTCACATTTGCATTTAGTGAAAGGGGTTATCTGATAATGGAACATTCCCGTGTAAACGATGCTAAATTACCATTCCCCTAGGTGTTTACCATTTTTACAAAGCTATTTTTACAGTTCTTTCGTCAGAGGTTCTTTTGCCCACAGTTAAGTGATTATCTGTAACAATAATTCCATCACAGTCACGAGCCATGTCTCTTAACATTTGATAAAAATATAGTTGGTTGTTGACATGCCACTAAGTTAAATATAACTTGCAAATGTAAGTTAAATTAGCTTACAGTATGGCATTTGGCCCCCCTTTCAAAGGTGTATGTTGAGTTCTGCTTTCCTAAAAATTAAAACAGATTTTACGATGTTTAGAGATTTCTTTCCTCCACAAAATAGTTTGTGGGGCTGCTGAAAAACTTTAAAGCAAAGGTAAAATCACATGTGACTTTAAAAATAGGGAGTTTCAATTGTCCATTGGCTTATTTTCAAGGTTCTATTTTCTACCTCCTTACACTGACCATGATGATATTAATAACTACAAGGCAAGAAATTTAAATGTATCTTACCCCTGTTGATACAGGATTTTTATAACAGAAAATATTAAAAAGTGATCAATAATACGTAAAACTTGAAAGAGATTTGAAAGAATCATGCTGATGAAAGGATACAGCTCTTTGCACATCAGTGTTCAAAACTAGTATATGAACACTAACTACAACATTTTGTGGCCACCGCTATTCAGCTTAATTTTTAATAGTATCTGGAGTACTGAGGTGCAGCAGGTTGCATTAAGAACATGAAATCACTGTAGTCTCTGAATACACCCACATTCCACAGGAGATGTGCCACGTGGGCAGTTGGGTTGCCCTGGGTTCCATCGATCACTGGCTGTTTCTCTACCACACAGGACAGGACTTTTTCAGTTTGCTAAAAGATGTATTTGATTTTAACTGTGAAATTCTATTTGAGATTCTTCACCAAGCTGTGAATACACACACCCTTAGAAAGGATGCCAAATGCTCTATTCCAAGTTACACGTGGCCAAAAGCGTTCCAGATGATCCGAATCAACCCAGTTAGCTGTGTTTACGTAGCCAGGAAAACGCATAACTTCTGAAGCCTGGTCCTATGGAAAATTACCAGAGTTTCAATCACTCCTTTAGCTTCTGGAGTGTGTGAATAATAGGCAATTGTATTCATCTGACCTTTGGACAGGCACCTTACAGTATTTTACAGAACCGGCCTTTGCTTTTCTTCCCTGTGGTTTCTTCTGTGTTAATCATTACTTCCTGAGGCCTGGAGCTATGCTTTAAATGGTCTTTGATGCCTGGCACAGTGCCCGAGGAACAGAGACGTATTATGGAATTCTAGAATGTACTGTATTTTCCTATTTCTAGAAGCCAAGTTGTTTTCCACATTTTAACAACTCAGAACTAAAGATTTCTATAATAATCGGTCTTGGTAGAATATTTCAGCTGTCAGGAGAAGAGGAAGTTGGGACAGTCTTCTTTGCAGGCTCAGTGTTCCTTTCAGCTCCCCAGCAACCTCATGAACAGAGGTCACCTAGCTGCTTTATTTGCACTCCAACTGTTACACTTTCATCTTAAGCTTGCATTCCTTGTTGTTACTGAAAACTGCCTTCAGAAAGGTTATGCAATAAAGTAACTCAAAACCACGAGGGAGGAAGCAATGGCTTGTGCAACGAAAGGCACAATCACAAGGCCAGAGAGAGACAGAATTTCTTATCATTGCCTTGCCTGGTTTTCAGGAGTTCTCCTTTCCTCCCTGAGAACTAGCCTCTTCTCCAGAGACTGACCCTAAGCAGGCCACCCTCTTGGGCCAGCGGAGTGAGGGGGAGGTGCGTACATGATTGTAGACCTAACATCTGTAGGAGAGGTAGATCAAATCAGCAGGGGACTCTGAGGTGTCAGGCCCGACATAGGAAACTGGGAGAAAGAGGTGCTCTGCTGTTGTGTTTGCTCAGTCCTGTTCAGCTCTTTAGGACTTCATGGACTGCAGCCCTCCAGGTTTCTCTGTCCATGGGATTCTCCAGGCAAGAATACTGGAGTAGGTTGCCATTCCCTTCTCCAGGGGGTCTTCCAGACCCAGGGACTGAACCTGAGTCTCCTGAATTGCAGGCAGATTCTTTACCACTGAGCCACCAGGGAAGCCCTTGTTGTTATCTGAAGCCAAAGGTCTGGGTAAGGATACTGAGATGAGCAACATGAACGATTGGAATTTTATGCCCATAGGAAGGTACAGTGATGAGGCTCTCCGACCAGGACTTTGGGAGGTCTAGCTGCCCTCTGTGCTTGGTCACCAGCACAAAAGCAGGAAGAATTTCATGTCCTTACTGCAGGTAAAAAAAATCTACCCCTGTTTCATCTACTACGCCAAACCCTTTGACTGTGTGGATCATAATAAACTGTGGAAAGCTCTTAAATACCAGACCATCTTACCTGTCTCCTGAGAAGCCTGTATTTGGGTCAAGAAGCAGTAGTTAGAATCCCGAATGGAATAACTGATTGGTTCAAGATTGAGAAAGAACAGCTGTCTGCTGTCACCCTGTTTGTTTAAGCTATACGCTGAGCACATCATCAGAAATGCCACGCTGGATGAGTTACAAGCTAGAATCAAGATAGGAGGGAGAAACAACCACCTCAGATATGTGGATGATACCACTCTAATGGCAGAAAGGGAAGACGAACTAAAGAGCCTCCTAATGAGGGTGAAGGAGGAGAGTGAAAGAACTACTATTTAAAACTAAATAGTAAAAAAACTAAGATCATGGCAAACAGAGGTGGAAAAGGAGGCAATAGTGACAGATTTCCTCTTTTTGACCTCTAAAATCACTGCGGATGGTGACTGAAGCCATGAAATCAGATGTTTGCTTCTTGGCAGGAAAGCTATGACAAACCTAGACAGTGTCCTGAAAAGCAGAGACACTACTCTGCCAACAAAGGTCCATACAGTCAAGTCTTCCCAGTGGTCACATATGGTTGTGAGAGTTGGACCATAAAGAAGGCAGAGTGCAGAAGAGTTGATGCCTTCGAACTATGGTGCTGGAGAAGACTTCTGAGAGTCCCTTGGACAGCAAGGTGATCAAAGCAGTCAATCCTAAGGGAAATCAACCCTGAATACTCATTGAAAGGACTGATGCTGAAGTTGAAACTCCAGTATTTTGGTCATCTGACGCAAACAGCTGACTCACTGGACAAGTCCCTGATGCTGGGAAAGACTGAGAGCAGAAGGAGAAGAGGATGAGGATGGGTGGATGGCATTGCCGATTCAATGGACATGAACTTGGGCAAACTCTGTGAGATGGTGAGGGACAGAGAGGCCTGGCATGCTGCAGTCCATGGGGTCTCAAAGAGTCTGACATGACTGGGTGATTGAACAACAACAACGCCGCAGGTAAATCTATTTGAAGTTCAAGGTTGTTACTAAAACTCTTGAAAAGTAACAGGACGACATCCTGTTTTCTTATTCTTTTATTATTAGTGTAGTATTTTATTGGAGTATAGTTGCTTTCCCCATGGAAAAGAAATGCAAAAAAGCAAAATGGCTGTCTGGGGAGGCCTTACAAATAGCTGAGAAAAGAAGAGAAGCGAAAAGCCACGGAGAAAAGGAAAGATATAAGCATCTGAATGCAGAGTTCCAAAGAATAGCAAGAAGAGATAAGAAAGCCTTCTTCAGTGATCAATGCAAAGAAATAGAGGAAAACAACAGAATGGGAAAGACTAGAGATCTCTTTAAGAAAATCAGAGATACCAAAGGAACATTTCATGCAAAGATGGGCTCGATAAAGGACAGAAATGGTATGGACCTAACAGAAGCAGAAGATATTAAGAAGAGATGGCAAGAATACACATAAGAACTGTACAAAAAAGATCTTCATGACCAAGATAATCATGATGGTGTGATCACTGACCTAGAGCCAGACATACTGGAATGTGAAGTCAAGTGGGCATTAGAAAGCATCACTACGAACAAAGCTAGTGGAGGTGACGGAATTCCAGTTGAGCTATTCCAAATCCTGAAAGATGATGGTGTGAAAGTGCTGCACTCAATATGGCAGCAAATTTGGAAAACTCAGCAGTAGCCCCAGGACTGGAAAAGGTCAGTTTTCATTCCAATCCCAAAGAAAGGCAATGCCAAAGAATGCTCAAACTACTGCACAATTGCACTCATCTCACACGCTAGTAAAGTAATGCTCAAAATTCTCCAAGCCAGGCTTCAGCAGTATGTGAACCGTGAACTTCCTGATGTTCAAGCTGGTTTTAGAAAAGGCAGAGGAACCAGAGATCAAATTGCCAACATCCGCTGGATCATTGCAAAAGCAAGAGAGTTCCAGAAAAACATCTATTTCTGCTTTATTGACTATGCCAAAGCCTTTGACTGTGTGGATCACAATAAACTGTGGAAAATACTGAAAGAGATGGGAATACCAGACCACCTGATCTGCCTCTGGAGAAATTTGTATGCAGGTCAGGAAGCAACAGTTAGAACTGGACATGGAACAACAGACTGGTTCCAAATAGGAAAAGGAGTACATCAGGGCTGTATATGGTCACCCTGCTTATTTAACTTATATGCAGAGTACATCATGAGAAACGCTGGACTGGAAGAAACACAAGCTGGAATCAAGAGTGCTGGGAGAAATATCAATAACTTCAGATATGCAGATGACACCAGCCTTATGGCAGAAAGTGAAGAGGAACTCAAAAGCCTCTTGATGAAAGTGAAAGTGGAGAGTGAAAAAGTTGGCTTAAAGCTCAACGTTCAGAAAATGAAGATCATGGCATCCGGTCCCATCACTTCATGGGAAATAGATGGGGAAACAGTGGAAACAGTGTCAGACTTTATTTTTCTCGGCTCCAAAATCACTGCAGATGGTGACTGCAGCCATGAAATTAAAAACGCTTACTCCTTGGAAGGAAACTTATGACCAACCTAGATAGCATATTCAAAAGCAGAGACATTACTTTGCCAACAAAGGTCCGTCTATTCAAGGCTATGGTTTTTCCTGTGGTCGTGTATGGATGTGAGAGTTGGACTGTGAAGAAAGCTGAGTGCCGAAGAATTGATGCTTTTGAACTGTGGTGTTGGAGAAGACTCTTGAGAGTCCCTTGGACTGCAAGGAGATCCAACCAGTCCATTCTGAAGGAGACCAGCCCTGGGATTTCTTTGGAAGGAATGATGCTAAAGCCGAAACTCCAGTACTTTGGCCACCTCATGCCAAGAGTTGACTCATTGGAAAACACTCTGATGCTGAGAAGGATTGGGGGCAAGAGGAGAAGGGGACGACAGAGGATGAGATGGCTGGATGGCATCACTGACTCGATGGACGTGAGTCTCCGTGAACTCCAGAAGTTGGTGATGGACAGGGTGGCCTGGCATGCTGCGATTCATGGGGTCGCAAAAAGTCGGACACGACTGAGCGGCTGATCTGATCTGATCTGATAGTTGCTTTACAATGTTGTGTTAGTTTGTAGAATTGCAAATAGAAACTACAGTAGGGTATCACTTCACACTGGTCAGAATGGTCATCATCAAAAAAATCTACAAACAGTAAATGCTGGAGAGAGTGTGGAGAAAATGGAACCCTCTTCCTGTTGTTCAGTTCAGTTCAATTGATGGAAATGTAAATTGATAAAGTCACTATGGAGAGCAGTATGGAGGTTCCTTTAAAAAAAAAAAAAAAGAAAACCAGAGCCTACCATATGATCCAGCAATACCACTCCTGGCCATAAACCTGGAGAAAACTATAATTCGAAAAGACACATGCATCCCAGTGTTCGTTGCAGTGCTACTGATGACAGCCAAACAACCTAGATGTCCATCAGCAAGGTAGGGATGAAGAGGATGTGTTACACATACATGATGGAATATTACTCAGCTGTTTTCTTATTCTTAAATACCACGAGCTGATGCAGGATAGGTGACCTGCTCTGCCTTGTGGGAGGTGCAAGAACTGTCCTGTTTCTTATTTCTGAATCAAGTTAGAACTGGCTTTGCATGGTCTTACGGCTAATTCTTCCCAGTTTCCCCAACAGAGCTGCAACAGACCTACTGACGTCACTTTTCCACATGCATCATATCCTCTCCACCCCATTTCCCCTGGAACCTCCCTTCCCGAGCTCCATCTGACTAATCTGCTCCTCTGTCAGCCTGGGGACTCTCCATCCCCATCATCTGGTCCTCACCTGCCTGGTCTCCTGTACCCCCAACTCCTGTATCCCCTCAGGCTCCTCTTTGGAAGAGCTATATGAGAAGCTTCCTGATAAGAAGAGCATGAAAGGAAAAACATTTAAAGCTTTCCATTTTTCAAGATTTTATTGTCAATGACAAAAGAAAATAAAATTATGCAAAGAGGCAGGTTGGAGAGCCAACCCTGACTGAAGCATTGGTGTTAAGATGTGAAAGAGGAGTGTATTTTTGCTTCTAGTTTGCCCTGATGCTTACTGTTTCCTTTGAACAACCAGCTCTTTATAAAGTCATATATGCATTCACTTAAAGCTTTTCATTCTCCAAATGCATACACTAAAAATAACAGGGCACATGGAATAAACAGGGTTGGGGCAGACCACACCACCCAACTTTGTAACAGGAGCAACAACAAAAACAGTAAACATCTATTTAAAAAAAAATGCTCAGTCAACCTCCACTAGAGCCTGCCCTATGCAGCGTTCCCACCCCTCCTTAGCAGTTTTTTTTGGACACACCAGTGCAGCACCCGTATCTCCAGGTCTCCTGGGAGTTTCACTTAGGCACCTGGCCCCAAGTTGTAGCAACACGCTTGTCACAGAGATAAGAGATATCTTATTTCTCCTTTGGATAAAAGCAATTAGCTAACACAGATGTGACCAGTTACCCAATTACAGGTGAATTTTGGGGAACTATGTATGACACAGGAGGGCATGGCAACCCACTCCGGTATTCTTGCCTGGAGAATCCCCATGGACAGAGGAGCCTGGTGGGCTATAGTCCATACGGTAGCAGAGCCGGACACGACTGAGCGACTAACCATAGCATGCAGCAGCAGATCTTACTTACCCAACCAGGGACCAAAGCTGTGCCTCCTGCATTGGAAGCGTGGAGTCTTAACCACCTGAGCACCAGGAAGTCCCCTGAGGCAGCCTTTGAACTTGGGGGCTTGCATTTTCCAATTTAAGATATAGAGGCATGTGTTTCTAAGAGACCAGTTTCTCAAAATTGGAAATCTGATCTAGGAGTCTTTTTTTTTTTTCCCCCAACACAAAGGAAAATTCTTTTGCAACTTCCTTGTTTGTCTTCATGGTTTTACCAGATAGCTTCATGTTGGGAAATGTAGAGCAGTTCTTGAAGCCACTAACCCAGTCCTTGCTTTCACTAAAGAAAGGTACTGCAGTAGGATTTCTTTCCTAAGGAGCCTGTATATGGCTATGGCTTGCTTTCTAACTGTGGAGAAAGTTTGCTCCTCATCTCTTGGAAATCCCATATCGGCATCATTACACTGACATCACTCCCATTTATCAACTGTGCATGGGCTAACTCCATTCACGAAACACATGTGACGGCACAACAAACCGCACATTTTGTTCCTTGAAAGACTTTATGGAAAACACCACCCCTAAAAGCCTAAGATTGTTTTGCCTTTTTCATCCCTGTTTCCTCAATCCTCCATGTTTTTATTCTTTGTTCTAACAAGCAAGAAAAAAATAGGCTTGACTTAGTAGTATTGTGTTTAGCTGTAAAAAGAAATCTAAAATAAAGTAGCTTAAATAAGACAGACATAAATTTTTTCTCACATAAAAGAAATCCAGAATCCATAAACAACGAATGCTGGAGAGGGCGTGAGGAGAGGGGAACCCTCCTGCACTGTTGGTGCGAATGTAAATTGGTACAGCCACTATGGAGAACAGTATGCTGCTGCTGCTGCTAAGTCGCTTCAGTTGTGTCCGACTCTGTGCGACCCCATAGATGGCAGCCCACTAGGCTCCTCTGTCCCTGGGATTCTCCAGGCAAGAACACTGGAGTGGGTTGCCATTTCCTTTTCCAATGCATGAAGGTGAAAAGTAAAAGTGAAGTCGCTCAGTCGTGTCTGACTCTGAGCGACCCCATGGACTGCAGCCCACCAGGCTCCTCCGTCCATGGGATTTTCCAGGCAAGAGTACTGGAGTGGGATGCCATTGCCTTTAGCTATGCACAATTCCTGGGGTTTCAGTATTAAAGAAGAAGGAAGAATGAATACTGACAGGCAATTAGTGTTCTTTACAGTACTATTTCAAAATATTTAAAACGTATTGAGAATTTTTAGTACTCCAGAAACTGTCAAAGGTAAGTAAAACTTGATTTCTGTCAGTCAGATCAGATCAGATCAGATCAGATCAGTCGCTCAGTTGTGTCTGACTCTTTGCGACCCCATGAATCGCAGCACGCCAGGCCTCCCTGTCCATCACCAACTCCCGGAGTTCACTCAGACTCATGTCCATCGAGTCAGTGATGCCATCCAGCCATCTCATCCTCTGTCGTCCCCTTCTCCTCCTGCCCCCAATCCCTCCCAGCATCAGAGTCTTTTCAATGAGTCAACTCTTTGCATGAGGTGGCCAAAGTACTGGAGTTTCAGCTTTAGCATCATTCCTTCTAAAGAAATCCCAGGGCTGATCTCCTTTGGAATGGACTGGTTGGATCTCCTTGCAGTCCAAGGGACTCTCAAGAGTCTTCTCCAACACCACAAAAAATGATGTGTAAAGTTAGTGATATAAATTCACAGTAAGTCACAGGACAAGGATTCAAGCCCATTTATGGGTGCACCACCAAAAGCCATATTTGTTTAACTTTTGGCTCAGATGGTAAAAAATCTGTGAGGTCACAAAGAGTCAGACTGAACGACTACACACACAGACATCGCCACTTGCTTTACAGTCACAGCCAGGGATGTAAAATTCATCTTGAAGAAGCAGATTTTTCTTACACAAGGAGGAGGAAGAACCAGTTCTGATTAAAGAAGTCAGAGTTCTTGGAAGAGAGGACTCTATAGTCTAGTCCTCTAAGATTTGAAGTTATGGAGATCTTCCAGAATCAAAAAGGATGATCTAGATAAAATTTCAGGGCTAGCTATATAAAATGGGGCTACCCAAATAGTTAGGGCTTCCCTGGTGGCTCAGACAGTAAAGAATCCGCCTGTAATGCAAAAGACCCAGATTCGATTCTTGGGTTGAAAGATCCCCTGGAGGCAGGCATGGCAACCCACTTCAGTATTTTTGTTTAGAGAATTCCATGGACAGAGGAGCCTGTGGGCTATAGTCTATGGGGTCGCAAAGAGTCAGACATGACTGAGCGACTAACACACACAAAAAGAGGCACTATAAAGTTAGAGAGGGGACCAGCTGGGATAGAGAGTCAGAGAGAGACGCGAAGGGACAGTGTATCTGAGGCTGGTGAGGTTTGAGTCCTGAGACTGAATTCACCCAGTCTCCAGCCAACAACTTGTGCTTGGGAAGTACTCAAACATCTGAAAGACCATGTTGCTTCTATATGTAAGAGCTGGGGTGCAGAACTGTAGTATCATAATCCTAGAGATGTCCTTCCCCCGAGACCCACAGCCAACAGTCTCGAGGGGAGCAGCTGGAGCAGAGGGGTGAGGCAGTAAAGCCATGCCTTCCTCCTGGCTCACAGGCGCGGTTCCATCAGGGTAGAGGACCCTTCTTTTCCTTGCTGTGTTTCCACCATGTTTCTGAACAATATTTCACTTTTCACCAGCCTCCGTTCCACGCCTGGACCATCTTTGCTTTCCCAGAAGCCAACAAAACACAACTGCATTGTGCCACAGAAGTGCAAACCTCCCCCCACCCCAACCTGTGAGGTGACTGGCGCCTGTCCCTTCTCTTGAGTCTGGGCAGGGAAGGAGAAAGCAGACCTAGAGAACGTTGGGCAGCTTGGCTGGGACAGCCCTTCACTGAAGATAGCTTGGAGAAGAGGAAACCCACACCTGACGGTCACTATAGCTGGGGAAAGACACCACCTGCCTTTGTTCCCCCACTACTGCTGTAGCAAAGTAGAACAACCTCAGTGACTGTTGTTGTTACTGTTCAGTCACTAAGTCGTGTCTGACTGAGACCTCATGGACTGTAGCCCACCAGGCTCCTCTGTCCATGGGATTCTCCAGGCAAGAATACTGGAGTGGGTTGCCATTTCCTCTTTCAGGGGATCTTCCCAACCCCAGGATCAAACCCATGTCTCCTGCATTGGCAGGCGGATTCTTTATCGCTGAGCCGGGGAGCCCTTAGTGACTTACCCAGCACAAATGTATCATCTTGCTGTTCTGGAGATCAGCAGTCAAAAGTGGGTTTTATGGGCTGAAGTCAAGGTGTTGGCAAAGTTGTGGCCCTCCTAGAGGTTCTAGGGGTGAGTTCATTTCCTCCTCTTGGCCCAGGGACCCTTCATCTCCAAAGTGCATCCCTCCAAACTCTGCATCCAGTTCCACATCTACTTTTCCCCTCCCTCTTACAAGGACTCTGGGATTACGGGACGGCCTTCGCATCTCATGACCAATGACTTAATTACACCTGCCAAGTCACTTTGCCATGTAAGTCAACGTGTTTTCAAGTTCTGGGGACTAGAACATGGACATCTTTGGGAGGTCATTATTCTGTCTACTGAGCCACCCTAGCACACATGACCTCTAGAAAACAAGAGATTGTTTAGCTTCCAGCCTTGGACACCACACTCCCCACAGCCTCATGGGATTCAGCTTGCAACTCTGCTGCTGGGAGCTCACTGAGGCGGGTCCTAGGGGAACAACTCCTCCCTCCAGACACTCAGAAGCACTTAGACAATGTGCACCGGTGCTGAGGTGGATTTTTGCTCCACCAGAAAAAGGCCCTGAAGATAGGCAGATGAGAAGGCAAGCTCATTTTCACAGCAACTCCAAGCCCAAATAAGTGAACACAAGAAGCAAAAGAGCACATTGACACTGAAGCATTAATCCCTAACAGTTAATATATATTAGCTGTTAGAATGTAACTGATTGTCTGAGAGAGTAGGTTGTTTCTAGGTATAAGAATTGGAGTGCAGAACTATTAGGACACAGAAGATTTGCCTCTATGTATATATTCTCCTTATATATAATTTCAATAATATATACATTATTTCAAATATATGTAATTTCAAATACATATATGTGCACATATACATGTACATCTTCTATGCCACAAGAGAATGAAAATTAAATATATATAGAGAAAGAAACCTCAAGCCAACAGAAGTATGAAGGGAATAAGAAATAAGAAAATGATAACTGGAAAACAAAAAGTAGGATGGACAGATATGAGAAAGCAAAATAAACATGAAAAGGATAATTTCATTCCATTAAAAGAAAACATATTCATACTGAAATAAAAAGAAAAACAAATTTCAGCTCTTTGGTGTTTAAAAACTACACACTAAAAATTTTAAAATTACAAGAATGGAAAAGATACTCAAGACAGATACTAATATATAGAAGATAACAACATAAATACAAAACTAATTAGACTACAAAGCCAAAGGCTTTATTAATGAGAGAGTCATTCCTTAATCATGAAGCTCTTCATTTGTCCCTCTAGGTTCCAAGATCCCTCATAAATGCCAAAATCCATGGTTACTCAAGTCCATATAAAATGACGTGGTGGTTTAGTCGCTCAGTTGTGTGACTCTTTTCAACCCCATGGACAGTAGCCCACCAGGCTCTTCTGTCCATGGGACTCTCCAGGCAAGAATACTGGAGTGGGTTGCCGTTTCCTTCTCCAGAGGATACTGCTCACCTAGGGATTGAACCCGGATCCCCTGCATTGCAGGTAGATTCCATATAAAACGACGAGTCCCATATAAATGACATAGTATTTGCATATAACCTACATACCTCCTCTAATATACTTTGTGTGTGCTCAGTTGCTCAGTTGTATCTGACTCTTTGGCGAGACCATGGACTGTAGCCTGCCAGTCTCCACTGTCCATGGGATTTCCTAGGCAAGAATGCTGGAGTGGATTGCCCATTCCTTCTCCAGGGAGGAGGGACCCCCAACTCAGGTATCAAACCCTCATCTCCTGCATTGGCAGGTGGACTCCTTTACTACTGTGCCACCTGGAAGCCCCCTTATATACGATAAATCACCTCTAAATTACTTATAATACCTGATACAACATAAATGCTATGTAAATAAGTTGCACATACAATGTAAGTGATATGAGGCATGCAAACTCAAGTTTTGCTTTTTGGAACTTTTCTGGAAATTTTTTTTCAAATATTTTTGATTCCAGGCTAGTTGGTTCTACAGTATCTGCAAATCCCGCAGACGCTGAGGGCTAACTGCGTATGCCTATCATCACAACTTCAAACATACAGTGAACAACAAAGAAAAGGAAAAAACTGACAGAATCATGAAGAGAAACTGACAAATCCTCAACCATATAATAAACATAAAAAGTTTATTATAACTCAGAAATGAAAATATCAAACTGAGAACAGAAAGGATATTAAAATTTTTTGTATAAGTAATAATTCTTCCTTAAAAAGGGATACAGAAATTATTTTTATAAATTTATTTATTTTTAATTGAAGGATAATTGCTTTACAGAGTTTTGCTGTTTTCTGTCAAACCAAAACCTACTCTTAACATGTAAAAATATATAGTACTTTATTGTGAAATCCACATGAAGTACTCACCAAAAACTGATAATATATTATTAGGTTACACTGAAAATTTCAAAAAGAGCCCTAAAAGCAGAGTTCATAGAAGATCATATTTTCTGACCAGAATGCAAAAATGTGGAAATTCACAACAGAATAATAATAAAAACAAACACACTTCCTTCATTTGAAACTTTACAATCACCCTTATAAATATAGTCGACCTTCTGAACAATGTTGGGGGGGGGTCCTTATTGAGTCAAAAAATCTGCATATAACTTTTGACACCCCCAAAACTTAACAACTAATAGCCTGCTATTGATGGGGAGCCTTACTGATAAAATAAACAGTAGATGAACATGTTTTGGATGCTATACGTGTTACATATTGATCTATTGTACTCTTACAATAAAGCTAGAGACAGTGCTAAGAAAATCATAAGGAAGGAAAAACACATTTATAGTGCTGTGCTGTACTGTATTTTTCGGGGCTCCAAAATCACTGCAGATGGGGACTGCAGCTATGAAATTGAAAGACGCTTACTCCTTGGAAGGAAAGTTATGACCAACCTAGACAGCATATTAAAAAGCAGAGACATCACTTTGCCAACAAAGGTCTGTCTTGTCAAGGTTTTTCCAGTAGTCATGTATGGATGTGAGAGTTGGACTATGAAGAAAGCTGAGTGCAGAAGAATTGATGCTTTTGAACTGTGGTGTTGGAGAAGACTCTTGAGAGTCCCTTGGACTGCAAGGAGATCCAACCTGTCCATCCTAAAGGAGATCAGACCTGAGTGTTCATTGGAAGGACTGATGTTGAAGCTAAAACTCCAATATTTTGGTCACCTGATGTGAAGAGCTGACTCATTTGAAAAGACCCTGGTGCTAGGAAAGATTGAAGGCAGGAGGAGAAGGGGATGACAGAGGATGATGGTTGGATGGCATCACCAACTCAATGGAGATGAGTTTGAGTAAACTCCAGGAGCTGGTGATGGACAGGGAGGCCTGGCATGCTATGGTCCATGGGGTTGCAAAGAGTTGGACATGACTGAGCAACTGAACTCAACTTTATCTTTTTAATATTTATTTTTAAATATTTTTTTGGTTGTGCCTCGAGGCATTCAAGATCTTAGTTCTCTGACCAGAGATTGAACCAGCACTCCCTGTAGTGGAAGTGCAGAGTCTTAACCACTGGACCACCAGGGAAGTACCCTGTACTCTATTTATTAGTACAATACGTTTATGTCCTATGCTTAGAAAATGAATCAACTGCCAGTATCTGTATCAACACTGTCTTACATGATAGAAAACTCTGTATGTTATATGTATTACTAACACTAGATGTCACAAATAAAAGATAAATGTTTCTTTGTCACATTATTTACAAGTATAATGATTCAAGGAAGAAGCACCAATATGACTGCTTCAATAGGAAAGCTTCACAGTGGCTCAGCTTGTTCACTAATGAATGAATCATTATAAAAATTTCATGTCTCCCAGTATTACAGTCATATTTCATAATATAGCACTGGAAATGTTACACTTTAAAAAACACTTGTGATGGTAGGCTGAAATGCAGTTCTTCCAATTATGAGAGAGAGGCATACTGTATAGTAATGGAATTCTTTGAAAACAAAGTTATAAAACAGTAATAAAATATTAAACATCACTGACCTTATGCCTCTGTAAAGATAGACCATCCTCTTCAAGTGTTGCACACTGTTTTTGTTGTTTAGTCGATAAGCTGTGTCTGACTTTTTTTCTTTGAAGTTTTTATTGTAGTAAGATACGTATAACAGGGAATTACCATTTTAAGCATTTTTTAGTGTATACAATTCAGAGGGATTAAGCGCATTCCCAGTGTTGTGCAACCAGCATCATCCATCTCCAGAACTTTCTCATCAGCCCAAGTGAACAATAACTATACATTATCCCTGCTCCTCAGTCTCTAGGAACTACTGCTGTCTACTTTGTCTCTATGAATTTGCCTAATCTATGCATGTCCTATAAATAGATACATACTTTTTAACCTCTTGTATCATGTCTGACGCTTTTGGGACCCCACAAACCGTAGCCCAGCAGGCTCCTCTCTCCATGGGATTCTCCAGGCAAGAATACTGGAGTGGGTTGCCATTTCCTCCTCCAGGGGATCTTCCTGACCCAGGGATTAAACTCATGTCTTCTGCATTGGTAGGCAGATTCTTTACCACTGAGCCACCTGGGAAGCATCTCCATGTGTATTTTTGTATAGTTATTGAAAAGAATCTGCATATGGGTGAACCCACGCTGTTCAAACTCTGATTATTCAAGGGTCAACTGAAACACTTGGGTAAAAAAAAAAAAATAGAAATAAGTATTTTAAATTACCTTAGTGTGTTATTTTTTCTATATCAATTGAATATTAAAACAAAACACATTCCAAACATTGACAGTTCAGTTCAGTTCAGTTCAGTCGCTCAGTCTTGTCCGACTCTTTGCGACCCCATGAATCGCAGCACGCCAGGCCTCCCTGTCCATCACCAACTCCCGGAGTTCACTCAGACTCACGTCTATCGAGTCAGTGATGGCATCCAGCCATCTCATCCTCTGTTGTCCCCTTCTCCTCCTGCCCCCAATCCCTCCCAGCATCAGAGTCTTTTCCAAAGACTCAACTCTTCGCATGAGGTGGCCAAAGTACTGGAGTTTCAGCTTTAGCATCATTCCTTCCAAAGAACACCCAAGACTGATCTCCTTTAGGATGGACTTGTTGGATCTCCTTGCAGTCCAAGGGACTCTCAAGAGTCTTCTCCAACACCACAGTTCAAAAGCATCAATTCTGCGGCAGTTACTATTTTTAACAAAGCTGATGGACTTGATTTTTATCATTCATTATCAGGATTAAAATCAAACTTTGTTTGCTTAGTCCTTATGCATTTTTGTTCACATAAACCAGGGAAACAATCTGATAGCAATTGACTGAATAAACCAGAATATAAGTTCACAACTTACTATGTGCCAAAAAGATTTATGTAAAAAGGGAAACCTACCTTTGTCCAAATGAATTATCTAGGAACTATGCCCCAAAGTGCAAAATTAATGGTCAAGTAAGACTGAATAAGAAGAAGAAAGAATGCATGGTGAAAATAACTTAAGATTTGGCAATAAAAAATTTTTTTTTTGCCACACGGAGTAGCATGCAGGATTTTCATGCCCCAGCGAAGAATGGAACCCACACTATCTGCAGTGGAATTGTGGAGTACCAACCACTGGACTGTCACAGAATTCCCAAGAGCTGGCAATCTTTTAAGTTGATCCTTTAATATTACTTTCCTTTTTCAGTATGTTTTCCTAATCTTGCATTTGATAATAGCAACTCCTCTTCAAGGCTGGACTTCCATGCGTTATATCTAGAAGAGACTTTTTCCTTTACTGATAAGTTATAGTATAACTATCTGATTAAACCCTTATATTTAGAAAAGACTGGGTTTCTACCAGACTTCTCAGGAGGCACTACTGTTTAAAGATTCTGCCTGTCAATGTAGGAGAAACCTGCCAAGAGGCATGGGTTTGTACCAGTCTCCCCTCATTGGGTGGCCTCTATGTGGAGAAGCAACCAAGAACTCTTCATTATGTACTAAAAATGCCTGGAAATATGTTTAGGAGGTTCCCAGTGGGAAGAGGCTGAGCTGTATCGTAGCAAACCCATCTAGAGAGAAGTGATCAAACTCTTCTTTGAAGTACCTGATGAGAGGAATCAATGCACTGAAACAAGTAACATTGGTAATTGGTGTCTACACATTCAACTTTAAAGCGATGTCTAGATGACTGGTGTGTGAACAGAGTGAGAAAGTATACCAGAATATACCCAGCAATATTTGACTATAAATAAATTTATCCCAGCAAGGCAATGAGTGAATGAGTGAAGTTGCTCAGTCGTGTCTGGCACTTTGCAACCCCGTGGACTTGCTAAATGTTTACCAATACAATTCAGAGTGATAGAATCTGTAAAGAAATTAGTTTTCAACTTTAAACTAGTGCTGTACAACAGGGATGCCATGTGGAGAGGTAAATTCATTGCAGCCAATCCTTTAAAAAGATGTCTTTTTCATCATAGGGGACTGGAATAGAAAAGTAGGAAGTCAAGAGATACTGGAGTAACAGGCAAATTTGGCCTTAGAGTACAAAATGAAGCAGGGCAAGGCTAACAGAGTTTTGCCAAGAGAATGTACTGGTCATAGCAAACACCCTCTTCCAACAACACAAGAGAAGACTCTACACATGGACATCACCAGATGGTCAATATCAAAATCAGATTGATTATATTATTTTCAGCCAAAGATGGAGAAGCTCTATACAGTTAGCAAAAACAAGATTGGAGGCTGACTGTGGCTCAGATCATGAGCTCCTTATTGCCAAATTCAGACTGAAATTGAAGAAAGTACAGAAAGCCACTAGACCACTCAGGTATGAACTAAATCAAATCCCTTACAATTATACAGTGGAAGTGAGAAATAGATTCAAGGGATTAGATCTGATAGACAGAGGGCCTGAAGAACTATGGACGGAGGTTCATGACACTGTACAGGAGGCAGGGATCAAGTCCATCCCCAAGAAAAAGAAATGCAAAAAGGCAAAATGGTTGTCTGAGGAGGCCTTACAAATAACTGAGAAAAGAAAAGAAGTGAAAGGCAAAGGAGAAAAAGAAAGATATACCCATTTGAATTAGGAGTTTCAAAGAAGAGCAAGGAGAGATAAGAAAGCCTTCCTCAGTGATCAATGCAAAGAAATAGAGGAAAACAATAGAATGCAAAAGACGAGAGACCTTTTCAAGAAAATCAGAGATACCAAGGGAACATTTCATGCAAAGATGGGCACAATAAATGACAGAAATGGTATGGACCTAACAGAAGCAGAAGATATTAAGAAGAGGTGGCAAGTGTACACAGAAGAACTATACAAAAAAGATCTCTATGATCTCTATCCAGATAATCACGATGGTGTGATCACTCACCTAGAGCCAGACATCCTGGAATGCAAAGTCAAGTGGGCCTTAGGAAGCATCATTATGAACAAAGCTAGTGGAGATGATGGAATTCCAGTTGAGCTACTTCAAATCCTGGAAGATGATGTTGTGAAAGTGCTGCACTCTATATGCCAGCAAATTTGGAACACTCAGCAGTGGCCATGGGACTGGAAAAGGTCAGTTTTCATTCCAATCCCAAAGAAAGGCAATGCCAAAGAATGCTCAAACTACCACACAATTGTACTCCTCTCACATGCTAGCAAAGTAATGCTCAAAATTCTCCAAGCCAGGCTTCAACAGTACGTGAACCATGAACTTCCAGATGTTCAAGCTGGATTTAGAAAAGGCAGAGGAACCAGAGATCAAATTGCTTACATCTGTTGGATCATAAAAAAAAACAAGAGAATTCCAGAAAAACATATACTTCTGCTTCATTGATTACACTAAAGCCTTTGACTGTGTAGCTCAGAACAAACTGTGGAAAATTCTTCAAGAGATAGGAATACCAGATCACTTTACCTGTCTCCTGAGAAATCTGTATGCAGGTCAAGAAGCAACAGTTAGAACTGGACATGGAACAACAGACTGGTTCCAAATTGGGAAAGGAGTACATCAAGGCTATATATCGTCACCCTGCTTATTTAACTTATATGCAGAGTACATCATGAGAAATACCAGGTTGGATGAAGCACAAGCTGGAATCAACACTGCCAGGAGAAATACCAATAATCTCAGACACACAAGTGACACCACCCTTATGGCAGAAAGTGAAGAAGAACTAAAGAGCCTCTTGATAAAAGTGAGAGAGAGTGAAAAAAATGGCTTAAAACTCAACATTCAAAAAACAAAGATAATGGCATCTGGTCCCATCACTTCATGGCAAATAGATGGGGAAATAATAGAAACAATGACAGACTTTATTTTTGGGGGCTTCAAAATCACTGCAGATGGTGATTGCAGCCATGAAGTTAAAAGACATTTGCTCCTTGGAAGAAAAGCTATTACCAGCCTAGACAACATATTAAAAAGCAGTCTTATTTTGCCAACAAAGGTCCTTCTAGTCAAAGCTATGGTTTTTCCAGTAGTCATGTATGGATGTGAGAGTTGGACTATAAAGAAAGCTGAGTGCCGAAGAATTGATGTTTTTGAACTGTGGTGTTGGAGAAGACTCTTGAGAGTCCCTTGGACTGCAAGGAGATCCAACCAGTCCATCCTAAAGGAAATCAGTCCTGAATATGCATTGGAAGGACTGATGCTGAAGCTGAAACTCCAATACTTTGGCCACCTGATGCGAAGAACTGACTCACTGGAAAAGACCCCAATGCTGAGAAAGACTGAAGGCAGGAGAGGGGATGACAGAGCATGAGATGGCCGGATGGCATCACCAACTCAATGGACATAAGTTTGAGCAAGCTCTGGGAGTTGGTGATAGACAGGGAAGCCTGGTATTCTGCAGTCCATGGAGTAGCAAAGAGTCGGACACGGTTGAGTGACTGAACTGAACTGAATCCTTAAAAATTCTGTGGGCCAGGGAAACATGAAAAACTGGAACCAGGGGATGTCCATGGTGGTGTAGTAGATAGGAATCCGTCTGCGAATGCAGGAGACAAGGGTTCGATCCCTGATCTGGGAAGACTCCACATGTCATGGAGCAACTAAGTCCAGGTACCACAACTACTGAGCCTGTGCTCTAGAGCCCAGGAGTCACTACTACTGAGCCCAAGGCTGCAACTATTGAAGCCCACTCACCTAAAGCCTGTGCCCCGAAACGAGAGAAGCCACCAGAATGAGAAAACTGTGCACCACAACTGGAGAGGAGCCCCTGCTTGCTGCAACTAGAGAAAAGTCTGAGCAGCAACAAAGACCCAGCACAATAAAACAAACAAACAACAGAATAAGAATACGTGAAAGTGAAAGTCACTCAGTCATGTCGTTTGCGATCCCATGGACTATACCGTCCATGGAATTCTCCAGACTAGAATGCTTAAGTGGGTAGCCTTTCCCTTCTCCAGGGGATCTTCCCAACCCAGGGATTGAACCCAGGTCTCCCGCATAGCAGGTGGATTCTTTACCAGCTGAACCATGAGGGAATCCTAAAGAATAAACTCTGACTTGCTGTAGGAATGGATGCAGGGCTGGAGAAGGGCTGGGGTTAGGGGAGTAGGAGTAGGGAGGGGGCTGTGGAAATCGCTGGGTAGGGCTGCAGCTGTGCACAAGGTCATAATGCAGTGAGTCAGAGTTTTCAGTATTTAGTTATCCGTGTGGGTTAAGTTGTCCAGCATAACACCTGTGCCCAATCAATACCTGTGGTGGACCAGGTACAAAGGACCTATAAAGTGATGAACTAGACAGTGGTGTGTCATAGTGAGTCACAGCATGCTAACTATGCATGTCACAAGGAAGCAGAGCTGATAAAGCCAGATAATCTAGAGCAGGACTTCCCAGGTGGCTCAGTGGGAAGACTCTGCCTGCCAATGCAGGAGACACGTGTTCGATCCCTGGTCAGGAAGATCCCCTGAAGAAGGAAATGGCAACCCACTCCAGTATTCTTGCCTGGGAAATCCTATGGACAGAGGAGCCTTGGCAGGCTGTAGTCCAGTGGATCGCAAAGACTCAGACATGACTTAATAACTAAACAACAATTAAAAGAAGAAAACTATCTCAGTTCTAGGGTCTGATATCAGAGACCCATTGTATATAAAGATCGGAGATCTGCCCATGAATTTTCCACACTCTTAGAAGTATCAGTTCTCTGTTTTTCTTCTAACCAGAGTATGACCGAGGCCAAGCTCGCTCTGTTCGCCCCATGATAGGCCAATGAATCTGAGAGATGAGGTGTTGAGGCAAGGAAGAGACTTTAACCTGGGAACCAGCAGACTGAGAAGATGGCAGCCTATTGCCTCAAAATAACTATTTTATTAGGGTCTGAATACCAGGTTCTTTTATATATTACAGATGACGGGAGGTGAGGAAGCAAAGTAAAAAATCCCATTAATCTTGCAAATGTCTCCTAGAATGGCAAGCCTCAGGCAGGGGACGTGTTAATTCTTCCTTCCTGCCATCCACAGGTGGACAAAGTTCTGAAGAAAGGCACTTTAGTTTAACAGTTAGGCAGAGGGGCAGGATTCTGAGGCAAATCATTCTGTATGATTATAATAACAAAAGCAATGAAAAGCAAGTCAAAGAAACAGTTCCAACATGGAGTCAGAATTGACTTCCTCCCTGCAATAAGAGGTCTTCGATTTTAAACTTTTGCTGGTGATTCACAGCTAATCCTACAGGAGATCTGACTGGCTCAATTTGGCAACCCTGTCATTCTATCAACGCAACTTCTGAAAAATATCTGCCGTGCTCAAAGCCTAAGGGGCAGTGGGGGCCACATCATACCACTACTGGGCAGTTCTTACATTGATCCCAAGAACAAGGAATGATGATTTAATGAAAGCAATTAATATCATTATCAAAATTGCTTTGAAGGTCATAGCCTGAGAAGCTATGGGAAATACCCCCCAACAGCTGAAGGAAAGTCAGACACCTAGAAAGGAGAATTCGATATGTGGATCAACACTATTAGAGCCAGAAATAATATCACTGGGCTCATTGGCTTAAAATGTAGATCATCTTTATTAGTTTAAACCAAAATAAAATAACGTCATCTACTATATAAAAAGTCAATACAATATAGAGTCCATAAAGTTATTCATTAAACAAACCTAAAGACAGGGTGGACACATTGCCTACTTAGTAACCAGTTTTTAAAACTCAAATGGTGATATTTAAGCAGCAGGGTAAACCACCCATGCATGACAGCCCTGCCCTTGCATATAATTATCTCACTGTTGCAGCTGAACCAGATAATGGCTGTCTTTCACTTTGTCTTGCTTAATGGCTAAATACAAGGATTTATCATGCCCCAAATACACCCGAAAATCTCCAATCAATAAATGCTGAAAAGTAGACTAAGATAAGGAATATTTAGAAACCACTTCACGAGCTAAGGTTTTTTGGTGATCTGCCAAGTCACAGTACTTCCTTCATTTGGGGAAAAAAGGTAGAATACATAGACTGTCACCGAGGAGAGCCGTGCGTGTGTTAGTTGCTGCTCAGCCGTGTCTGACTCTTTGTGACCCTGTGGACTGTAGCTCACCAGGCTCCTCTGTCCATGAAATTCTCCAGGCAAGAATACTGGAGCAGGTAGTCATTCCCTTCTCCAGGGGATCTTCCTGACCCAGGAATCGAACCCAGGTCTACCGCATCACAGGCAGATTATTTACCATCTGAATTCCACACAATCTGAGACTATTTCCTTCCTGAGAGGAAGTTCATGTAAATTATAGCAAAGGAGGAAAAAAAATATGAGTTGTGTTGCTGAGTCATTATAGCCTGTTCTAAGTCATGAAAATTCACACTTGCTTGATGATTCGGACCACATCTGTTAGAAACTTGAAGAAATCTGTCTTCTAGTAGGGCTTCCCAGTGGCACTAGTGATAAAGAACCTGCCTGCCAGTGCAGAAGACTAAAGAGACATAGGTTCGATTCCTGGGTCGGGAAGATCCCCTGGAGGAGGGCATGGCAACCCTCTCCAGTATTGTTGCCTGGAGAATCCCATGGGCAGAGAAGCCTGGCAGACTGTAGTCCATGGGGTCGCAAAGAGTTGGACATGACTTCTAGTACTCCTGTAGAAAAAGTGAAAAGTTATGCAGTTAAACATTATCACTGTCAATTATCTCTGGATGCAATGACCAGATTGTTACACAAATTCAGTCTGTGAAGATCTCTCTCCTGTCTGTGTCTCTCCTAATTTAGGAAGAAATAGAACAGGCTCTATCTTGAAAGCAGGGCTCCATCTTGGGCCGGACTGTGGACTTTGAGCTATATGCCCAGTATCTATGGAAACGACACACCAGCTGGAAAACCAGGCCCCCGGAAGGAAGAGTCCCAGGGCTCGTACCTAGACTCTCTGTTGTGTAAAATAATACCCTAATTATCTGTGTAACCGCATAGAATCATACATTCTATTATGCTTATTGGGGTATGACCACAGGCCTAATGATAATTCTCCACTGTTAACTACTTAGGCTTAAGGCATGTGAATCACAGGTTAACTTTGATTGTATCTTTTTTGTTCAGACCAGTTTCACAGAATTTGGGGAAGCGGGTTTGTGCACGTACACTTAGGGTATATAATGTTTTCACAAAAACTGGTCGGGGTCCTTGGCTAAGAGGAGACTCTGCCTTGGTCCCTCTGGTGTAATAAACTGCAGTCCACTCTCTGCATTGTCCTTCTGAGTGAGTTTTTTCCCGGAATGCATGGCTACAACACTAAGACATAAAAAGGGGAGTTCCTTCATTGTACACAGCTCTGAAGTAATGTTGGAGAAGTCTAAATATAAGATGGTTGAGAAATCATGGCAGAGAACATTCAATTACGTAATGATCCTAAGTAAAAAATAAATGGGACTGTCTTGAAAAACATTCATCTGAGGCCTCTCTCTTGGCATTCTGATTCTCATTACTTTATGGGAAAAAAAGTAACTTGAGTACTATTAAAGAAAAAGGATGCTTCTGCAATCTTGGGTTAGCAACTTAAATATAGCTTTAAAATGGTATGCAAGTAAAAATATAGCCTGAAAAACAGATATTAGAAAGATTGAAAATAAACTAGGCATACAATTCAGGAAGATAGGCAAAGTATATCAAATAGCCACCCCCCCAAAGAGAAGGAATCAATAAATACAAAAGCAGAAATGAAATCAGAAACAAAAAACTGATTTTGTTAGGGGAAGCACACTGATTGAAACCTCCCACCCTGGCCAGGCACCATAGTAACCATTTGCATGAGTTGTTTTATGACAGGAGATCCTGATAACGAATACGGAACTAATAAGCCACCACCAACGGGAAGAGTTTGGGAAAGGTCGAAAGGAGACACCGAGTGTCCATCCACTTCCCAGAAGCCCTCTTGCTAGCATTCATATTGGCCGAGCGATGCATGTGCCACTAGGAAAGACTCTGAATTAGAATGATTGGCCAAAGACCACCCGGAAACTAATCCTATCACCATAAAACCCGAGACTGCGAGCCGTGCAACAGAGCAGTTCTCCTGGGTTCCCTTACCCTACTGCTCTCCACCCGGGTGCCCTTTCCCAATAAAATCTCTTGCTTGGTCAGCGGATGTGTCTCCTCGGACAATTCATTTCCGAGTGTTAGACAAGAGCCCAGTTTCAGGCCCTGGAAGGGGACCCCCTTCCTGCAACAATTTGACCAATTATCATCAAAAGTTTGTTAGTTGAATAAAATAGATAAATCTGATCTAGAATTAAGATACATTTAAACAACAGTAGAAACAGGAAAGAGATATAAGTACTGGGCACAGAGACTTTTAAAGTTATAAAAAAAATTACCCAGAGAAATGTATTGAACTGGCTTATTGATAAACTCTAAATTTATTAGGACTGATGGACTTGCCTGGTGGCTCAGACAGTAAAGAATCTGCCTGAAATGTGGGAGACCTGGGTTTGATCCCTGGGTTGGGAAGATCCCCTGGAGGAGGGCATGGCAACCCACTCCAGTATTCTTGCCTAGAGAATCCCCTTGGACAGAGGAGCCTGGTGGGGTTCAGTCCATGGGTTTGCAAAGCACTGAGCGACTAAGCACACATATTAGGAATGATAGTTTAAAATAGCTTATTTTTTGTTCCTGAATAGCGGACATCTGCCAGCAGATCCACAGTTCCTCTCTTAGTTGTAGATTTCAGTTTGACGTTTTTGTGTGCAATTTAAGCCTCTCCCCTTCCATCTGAAAATGTCTGACCTAAGAGTTGACTCATTGGAAAAGACTCTGATGCTGGGAGGGATTGGGGGCAGGAGGAGAAGGGGACGACAGAGGATGAGATGGCTGGATGGCATCACTGACTCGATGGACCTGAGTCTGAGTGAACTCCAGGAGTTGGTGATGGACAGGGAGGCCTGGTGTGCTACAATTCATGGGGTCGCAAAGACTCGGACACGACTGAGCGACTGAACTGAACTGAAGCTTGGAAAATTGCAGTGGAAAAGAGGGGTGGGGCAGCAGTCTTCTCTCTCCTCCCTGACCCCACCCCCCTCACTGGATGTCTGTTGCTAGTTCATCCCCCACCCAACCCCTGATGAGGCAGGGTGAGTTGTGGGTGGACTTTATAGACTGGAATGGTGGTTATCTGGCCTCCTGACCTCCTGAAGTCCATTTCCATGCCTCCACACCCCACAGGCCCCCCAGAGCACGAAATGGCAACCAACTCTAGTATTCTTGCCTGGAGAATCCCAAGGACAGAGGAGGCTGGCGGGCTACAGTCCAGGGGGTTGCAAAGAGTTGGACACAACTGAGTGACTTTCACTTTACTTCTGATGATGTGCTTTGTCTAATCTTGGAGCCCCTGTTCCTAGGGGATCTCCTACCAGGAAGCCCCTATTTGTAACCCACCTTCAGCTCCTGTTTCTGAAGTCTCAACCCACTTGTACCCTTCCTCTGGAGTCTCTCTCCTCCAGGTCATCCTTCTGGGTGTGTCCTTGTCAAGGTGACTTAGCCGGAGACTTTCTCTGCCCAATGCTGGAGGTGTAGGCTGCTTCCTGTGAGGCTCTCTTCTCTGTCAGCCCCCTGGCTCCAGCAAGTCTCTTAGCTGTGTCCACCAAATGCCAGGGGGCACATGAAGGCTCCTGGAGCAGTTCTTTGAAACCCTCTTGTTTAGTTTGAGGTGAGGGGAAAAAACCCCTCGTTCTTCCATTATCTGGGGACCAAAAATAAATATCAGAGAAACTGTACTGCTGATCTCTTAAAGAATTTCTCATTTTCACTAAAACCCCTAAAATACTAGACAAAATAAAAAATTTTTTAAATGTCCAACTACGCAATTTTTTGTTAGTCCTTTCTCCTGGGATGCAGCTTTCTGAGGGTCAATTACTAACATACATGTAATTGGATGCCCAGAAAAAGACAGTAAAAAAAATGGTCCTGGGTATATATGCCTTGGTTGCATGCTCCAGTTTGCAGAGAGAAATTCTGGTTCCTCCTCACCATTCTAATTTTCCATTTTCTGCCTCAGTCACAAATTCAAGCAGAGTCAGCTCTTAACCAGAAATATCCAAACCTTCCTACTGAAGCCCAATCCGCAGTAGAGATGGTCTCTTCTCTCACGGTGAGTTTTTAGTTCCTGCTATCTAACATGGATGAATTTAAATCTCATCATAAATAGATTCTACAAAAAGGAAAAAAAAAACAACCATCTTTAAGAAATAAAGCGTTCAAAATATCCAGGCTCAGAGATGACCAAGATGTTGGCGCTGATAGGGAATTTAAAATAACCACGAAAGAAATGTTAACAGATCTAGAGGAATTAAAAGGACAGCGGACATTAACAGATGGGGAATTTCATTAGAAAAAGGGAACTTTCGTTAGAAAGACGGAAACCATAAAACAGTCAAGTGGAGATGCTAGAAACAAACATGAGATCAGAGATGAAGAATTTCTTCAATAAGCTTACGGGCAGCCTGAAAACTAGAGAAGAAGGAAAGCAATGGACAGAAAATAAGTCAGTAGGGATCATACAAACATAAAGAGAAAAAAATAAGGAACAACTATGGGTTAACAGTAAAATGTTCTTGTTATTGTAAAGTAATTGTCAACTATGGGTTAACAACAAAAAGTCCCTTGAATTGCAAGGAGATCAAACCAGTCAATCCTAAAGGAAATCAGTCCTGAATATTTATTGGAAGGACTGATGCTGAAGCTCCAATACTTTGGCCTCCTGGTGCGAGGAGCCAACTCATTAGAAAAGAATCTGATGCTGGGAAAGATTGAAGGCAGGAGGAGAAGGGGACGACAGAAGACAAGATGGTTGGATGCCATCACCGACTCGATGGACATGAATTTGAGCAAGCTCCGGGAGATAGTGAAGGATGGGGAAGCCTGGTGTGCTGCAGTCTATGGAGTCAAAAAGAGTTGGATAGGACTGAAGTGACTTAGCATGCACACATAGAAGAATAGTGACTATCTTCAGTGGAATCTTTCCACAGCCCTACAAATACATATAGGCCAACAGTGACGTCACCCACAACACAACCAGGGCAGCACAGAGCCTCCCTCTCCTCTCAGTAGAGAAAGCTCTCCCTCCTCGTCCCTTCTCCCTTTTCCACCTTCCAGGGCTGCATCACTGACTCAATGGACATGACTTTGAGCAAGCTCTGGGAAACAGTGAAGGACAGGGAAGCCTCGTGTGCTGCAGTCTATGGGGTTGGAAAGAGTGGGACTGAGCAACTGAACAACAGATGGGTTAACAAGCTAACATAGATGTAATTGGAATCCCAAAGACTGAGAGAGGGCAGAAGACTACTTGAAGATATAATGGCCAAGAATTTTCCAAAAATCAGTGAAAGAACACAAGCCATAAACTCAAGGAAGGAAAAAACCCCTGAAAACATCAAACTGCTGAGAACCAAAGTTTCAAAGTGAAAACTTGAAGATAGAGGGAAAAGCACATTACACAGAGATCCAGGACCACAGGCTGATCAGCGTGAGTGACTGGCAGGCTGACCCATGCAGGATTTTGCATCTCTGTCCACAGGCTACAGAGACAGAGAAGCTCATGAGGACTAGTCCTGGCATCTCTGGGTTTGGAGCTTCTCCAGAGTCCTGCACCTTCGTGGTCTTACCACCTTGTTTTCGAGAATACCAGTGCCTTGGCTTACAACAACAGAATGGAGGATCTCCAAGCCTAGGTTTTGCAGGCTCCAAAATGTGGGGTGTGAGACTGGGCTCTCTTTCTGTAAGTTGGGTTTATGTGGTGCTTTCTACAATTCTAGTTCAGTTCAGTTCAGTTCAGTCGCTCAGTTGTGTCCACCTCTTTGTGACCCCATGAATCGCAGCACACCAGGCCTCCCTGTCCATCACCAACTCCTGGAGTTCACTCAGACTCACATCCATCGAGTCAGTGATGCCATCCAGCCATCTCATCCTCTGTCATCCCCTTCTCCTCTTGCCCCCAGTCCCTCCCAGCATCAGAGTCTTTTCCAACGAGTCAACTCTTCGCATGAGGTGGCCAAAGTACTGGAGTTTCAGCTTTAGCATCATTCCTTCCAAAGAAATCCCAGGGCTGATCTTCAGAATGGACTGGTTGGATCTCCTTGCAGTCCAAGGGACTCTCAAGAGTCTTCTCCAACACCACAGTTCAAAAGCATCAATTCTTTGGTGCTCAGCCTTCTTCACAGTCCAACTCTCACATCCATACATGACCACAGGAAAAACCATAGCCTTGACTAGATGGACCTTTGTTGGCAAAGTAATGTCTCTGCTTTTGAATATGCTATCTAGGTTGGTCATAACTTTCCTTCCAAGGAGTAAGCGTCTTTCAATTTCATAGCTGCAGTCACCATCTGCAGTGATTTTGGAGCCCAGAAAAATAAAGTCTGACACTGTTTCCACTGTTTCCCCATCTATTTCCCATGAAGTGATGGGACCGGATGCCATGATCTTTGTTTTCTGAATGTTGAGCTTTAAACCAACTTTTTCACTCTCCACTTTCACTTTCATCAAGAGGCTTTTGAGTTCCTCTTCACTTTCTGCTATAAAGATGGTGTCATCTGCATATCTGAGGTTACTGATATTTCTCCCGGCAATCTTGATTCCAGCTTGTGTTTCTTCCAGTCCAGCGTTTCTCATGATGTACTCTGCATATAAGTTAAATAAACAGGGTGACAATATACAGCCTTGACGAACTCCTTTTCCTATTTGGAACCAGTCTGTTGTTCCATGTCCAGTTCTAACTGTTGCTTCCTGACCTGCATACAGATTTCTCAAGAGGCAGGTCAGGTGGTCTGGTATTCCCATCTCTTTCAGTATTTTCCACAGTTTATTGTGATCCACACAGTCAAAGGCTTTGGCATAGTCAATAAAGCAGAAATAGATGTTTTTCTGGAACTCTCTTGCTTTTTACATGAGCCAGCGGATGTTGGCAATTTGATCTCTGGTTGCTCTGCCTTTTCTAAAACCAGCTTGAACATCAGGAAGTTCACGGTTCACGTATTGCTGAAGCCTGGCTTGGAGAATTTTGAGTATTACTTTACTAGCGTGTGAGATGAGTGCAATTGTGCGGTAGTCTGAGCATTCTTTGGCATTGCCTTTCTTTGGGATTGGAATGAAAACTGACCTTTTCCAGTCCTGGGGCCACTGCTGAGTTTTCCAAATTTGCTGGCATATTGAGTGCAGCACTTTCACAGCATCATCTTTCAGGATTTGAAAGAGCTCAACTGGAATTCCATCACCTCCACTAGCTTTGTTCGTAGTGATGCTTTCTAAGGCCCACTTGACTTCACATTGCAGGATGTCTGGCTCTAGGTGAGTGATCACACCATCGTGATTATCTGGGTCGTGAAGATCTTTTTTGTACAGTTCTGTGTATTCTTGCCATCTCTTCTTAATATCTTCTGCTTCTGTTAGGTCCATACCATTTCTGTCTTTTATCGAGCCCATCTTTGCATGAAATGTTCCTTTGGTATCTCTGATTTTCTTGAAGAGATCCCTAGTCTTTCCCATTCTGTTGTTTTCCTTTATTTCTTTGCATTGATCGCTGAGGAAGGCTTTCTTATCTCTTCTTGCTATTCTAGTTCAGAGTTCTCTCAGGTGAGAGTGTTGCTTCGGGTTTCCGTAACTACAGAGGAAGTGTCAGTGCACACAGCTCTCCACTAGAGGGCAATATAAGCATTAGGTTTTTAAAACATGAGGCCACAGATTTCCAGCACAAGCACACATTACTGAAAAAATAAATGAACTCCGGAATAACACAAATTTAATTTTCCATATTACCTTTTGGTTTGTGCTATGGTTGTAACATGTCTAACATTTCTTAAAAATACACATTAATAGAGGAAAAATCAAGCACATGTAAGGTAAATGGTATTGCTAGGATGATAAAAGGGTTAATTCATCTAAAAAAACAGTTGTAAGTATAAATCCACCTAAAAGTTACAAAATACATGAATCAAAACTGGCAGAATCTGAGAGAGAAATAGGCGATTCAACAATTATAGAGCCTTTGATATCTAATTTTCAGTAATAGAACAGTGAGATAGGAGGCCAACAAGGATAGAAGACTTGAACAGCAGTGTAAGCAAACTAGACTTGATAGATGTACAGAGGGCAGGTCACACAGCAGCAACAGAATACAAAGTGCCCTCAAGTACGTGTGCAACATTCTCTAGGATAGACATACGTTAGGCTAGAAAATAAGTCTTAATAAGTCAGAAGTAGATTCCCCTCACTCCTCCCAGGGAAAGCAATTTGAGTTCTTCCCCTGTGGACTGAAACTCCAAAATATCTGTGGAGCCCAGGAGGCTGGACCCTGGCCAGCTAAAAGATGAGACCACACATTTCTCACTCGGAAAATCAAGGAAAACTTCCTGACTAGAAAACTCCTTGGAGGTCAGAAGTGGAGTGGTGCTAAGTCTACCCATAGGCCTCTTCATAGGAATATATCTTCGCTGAGAGACTGCACGCATACAAGGGAGGATCCTGAGATGTTTGAAATAAGGACTCAGTACCAGGCAAATAAAAATGGTTGGCCCAAGGAAACCCAGACAGATGCCCCGTAAAACTGACTGACACCACCACGAGGGCAGACTCTCTCCCTGAGCCCGCCTGTGTGTCTACCCACATGTCCTCTTTTTCCTTCTAATGAACACTTCTTTTGTTTCACTGCTTTCTGTCTTTGTGGGAATTCTTTTCTGCAAAGCCAAAAGGTCAGGGCCTTGTCACTGATTACTGGTCTAGTGGGTAGGATTTGGTGCTCTCACCTCCTCTACTCGACTTTAATCTCTGGCTGGGAACTGAAACCTTCAGCTTCAGGCAGCAGTGGGCTGAGTTCACCTGAGATCATAACCACTCAACATCCAACTGGAAGCTACATACAGAGCAGCTGGGCAAGAAAAAGAAAGGAAAGACATACACATTTGAACAGAAAACTCTCTCTTTTCAAAAGACATAATCTTGTATACATTTCCCTGGAGACTCAGTGGTAAAAAACTTGCCTGTAATGTAGAAGAAGCAGGTTTGATCCCTGGGTCGGGAAGATCAACTGGAGAAGTAAATGGCAACCCATTCCTGTATTCTTGCCTAGGAAATCTCATGGACAGAGGAGTCTGGCAGGCTATAACCCATGGGGTTGCAAAAGAGTTGGACATGACTTATCGACTAAAATAACAGTACTCTTGTATACACTGAAAAGCCTAAAGAATCCATGAAAAAACCCCTGAGTGCTAATAAAGTTCAGAAAATGTGAAACTAATACCGCTAAATCAGCTTATTTCTATATATTAACAATGAACAATTTATAAATGAAATTGAGAAAAAAATTCCTTGTAAATTACATCAATAAGAATAAAATAACTTCAGTTCAGTCACTCAGTTGTGTCCGACTCTTTGGACCCCATGGACTGCAGCACGCCAGGCCTCCCTGTCCATCACCAACTCCTAGAGTTTACTCAAACTCATGTTTATTGAGTCGGTGATGCCATCCAACCATCTCATCCTCTGTTGTCCCCTTCTCCTCCTCCCTTCAGTCTTTCCCAGCATCAGGGTCTTTTCCAATGAGTTAGTTCTTTGCATCAGGTGGCCACATCAGCTTGGAGTTTCAGCTTCAACATCAGTCCTTCCAATGAACACCCAAGACTGATCTCCTTTAGGATTTACTGGTTGGATCTCCTTGCAGTCCAAGAGACTCTCAAGAGTCTTCTCCAACACCAAGTTCAAAAGCATCAATTCTTTGGCACTCAACTTTCTTTATAGTGCAACTCTCACACCCATACATGACTACTGGAAAAACCATAGCTTTGACTAGATGGACATTTGTCGGCAAAGTAGTCTCTACTTTTTAATATGCTATCTAGGCTGGTCATAGCTTTTCTTCCAAGGAGCAAGCGTCTTTTAATTTCATGGCTGCAGTCATCATATCCAGTGATTTTGGAGCCCCCCCAAATAAAGTCTGCCACTGTTTCCATTGTTTCCCCATCTATTTGCCATGAAGTGAAGGGACCGGATGCCATGATCTTCGTTATTTGAATATTGAGTTTTAAGCCAGCTTTTTCACTCTCCTCTTTTACTTTCATCAAGGGCTCTTTAGTTCCTCTTCACTTTTTGCCATAAGGGTGGTGTCATTTGCGTATCTGAAGTTATTGATATTTCTCCCAGAAATCCTGATTCCAGCTTGTGCTTCATCCAGCCTGGCATTTTGCATGATGTACTCTTAGGAATAAATTTAACAAAAGAGGACAAGATTTGTAAACTGAAAGCTGCAAAACATCATTGAGAGAAATTCAAAGATGGAAATAAATGGGAAGATAACTCATTTAATGGGTCAGAAGACTTAATTTTGGTAAGATAACAATACTTTCCAACTTGATAGAGTGAATGCATTCCCTATCAAAATCCCAGCTTTTTTTTTTTAAGAAATTTACAACTTCATTCTAAAATTCATATACAAATTTAAAGACACAGAATATCCAAAACATCTTTAAAAAGAACAAAGTGGAAGGACTCAACACTTCCTGATTTCAAAACTGAGTACAAGCCTACAGTAATCAAAATTGTGCTTGGGACTTCCCCAGTGGTCCAATGACTGAGACTCAGTGCTCCCAATGCAGGAGTATGATCCCTGGTCAGGGAACTAGATCCTGCATGCTGCAACTAAAGATCCCGCATGCTACATGAAGACCCCGCATAGCTAACTAACCAACTAAAAGACTTCGATCCTGGCATAGGGATAGACCTACGTATAGGCTCATGCTCAGACATGTCTGACTCTTTTTGATCCCATGGGCTGTAACCCACCAGGCTCCTCTGTCCATGGGATTTCCTAGGCAAGAATACTGGAGTGGGTAGCTGTTCCCTTCTCCAAGGGAGCTCTCCAACCCAGGGATAGAACCCTTGTCTTTTGTGCTCCTGCATTGGCAGGTGGATTCTTTACCATTAGCTCCACCTGGGAAGCCCAGGGATAGACCTACTGATGAAGGGAAAAAAGGAGTTCAGAAATAAACACTTAACTGTATGGTCAATTGGTTTTCAAAAAGGAGCCAAGAGATTCACTTCCCCAAATGGTGGTGGACAACTGAATATACACATACAAAACAGTGAAGTTGGATCCCCAGTTCAGTTGCTCAGTCGTGCCCAACTCTTTGCGACCCCATGCACTGCAGCATGCCACATTTCCTCAACCTCATAGTAAGTGTTAAGTAAGTGTTAGTCGCTCAGTCGTGCCCAACTCTTTGTGACCCCATGGACTGCAGCCCACCAGGTTCCTCTGTCCATGAGATTTTCCCCAACCTCATACCATAATGAAAAAATAACACAGAATGGATCAAATACTGTCTTGCTGTATCTTATTGGTTCGCTGAACTCAGGGTAGGCAAGGCATGAGCTAGAAAGTGGATAAAAAGAAGCTGAAAGATGATGGGAGGAGCCGTATGAACTTCAGACTTGTTTATTCTCTAATGGCTGGTACAGCGGCCACAGCAGCAGACATGCTGTATATTCTCATGGTTGATCCAGTGGATGCAGCCATAATGCAGCCTCAAGGGCTTTTCAGCTGGAGCTTATATATGCTGACAGAACAAAAGTGGTCCATGGCCAAGCGGGTACATTGTGACCAGCATGTGCGGTGCTGTCAGTGATCTCAGCTGTTACATAATCATATATTTACAAACTGCGGGGTGAGAGGCTGCAGCACGAGAGAGAGTGACCACTGCCAACTTGGCTGATTTGCTCTTTCCCTACAAGTGCCTATGTATAAGAGCTAAAACCGTATAACTCTTAGGAGAAAACATAGCCTTAAGTCTTCATGACCTTGGATTTGGCAATGCTTCTTAGATATGACACCCAAAGTGACCAATAAAAAGACAGGTACACCTTCCCTGGTGGTCCAGTCGCTAAGATTCCGCACTCCTAGCGCAGGTGTCTGGGTTCAAACCCTGGTCAGGAAACTAGATCCCACATGCTGCACCTAAGACCCAGAAGAGCCAAATAAATACTTTTTAAAAAGATAGGTAAATGGGACTTCAACAAAATTACACACCTTTGTTCATCCAAAGATATTATCAAGAAAGTGAAAAGACAACCAGCAGAATGGGAGGAAATGTTTGAAAATCATGTCTGATAAGGGTATAGCATCCAGAATATGAAAAGAACTCTCAAAAGTGAACAAGAAAAAGACGAATACTGAGTTAAAAAAATAAGCAAACGGTTTGAGTAAACATGTTCCAAAGATTTACAAAGGGCCAATAATCACATAAAAACATTTTGACTCATTAGGGAAATGCAAATCGAACCCAGAATGAGGTATTATTTCACACCAACCAGGAGGGCTGTACTTAAAAACATGGAGACAAAAGTAACAGTTGACAAGGACACAAAGAAATCGGAACCCTCTTACCTTGCTGGTGGGAACATACAGTGGTGCAGCCACTTCGGAAAATAGTTTGTCCGAAAAAGTTAAAAACACACTATTACCGAACCAGGTTTGTTTGCCCAGCTTGAGCAAGCCAAATGCTGAGACGCTGAGGTTTGCCCTCAGAGAAAGCACTTACTCACAAGACAGCCATGCAGGAAACCTCAGTCCCACCTGCCCAGGGGGAGGGGCTTGGGCTAATTATGGAATAAGCCTTGGAGTGGGGGGTCTGGAGGGTGGGGAAAGGTGACTGAGGATAAGAAAAAGGTGAAGTCATCCTGGTTGTGCAGGTACAACTGAGCTGCTTGCTTCTCTGTGGGATGCTCTGATGTTTTGGGCCATCTCAGGTCACAAAGTCATGATCAGACATTTGAGCCTGTGCAGTTGGAGGGTCTGTGGTCCCAACCAGGGTTTTACAGGCTTCAGCTCAAATTGGATACACGTTCCTGAAAAACAACTCCCACAAGCCTCTTGTTTAGGCTACCGTGAACCTTCGGTTCAGTTCAGTCGCTCAGTCGTGTCTGACTCTTTATGACCCCATGGACTGCAGCACACCAAGCCTCCCTCTCTATCACCAACTCCTGGAGTTTACTCAAACTCATGTCCATTGAGTTGGTGATGCCATCCCACCATCTCATCTTCTGTTGTCCCCTTCTCCTCCCGTCTTCAATCTTTCCCAGCATCAGGGTCTTTTCCAAGGAGTCAGTTCTTCACATCAGGTGGCCAAAGTATTGGAGTTTCAGCTTTAGAATCAGTCCTTCCAATGAATATTCAGGACTGATTTCTTTTAGGATGGACTGGTTGGATCTCCTTGCAGTCCAAGGGACTCTCAAGAGTCTTCTCCAACACCACAGTTCAAAGCATCAATTCTTTGGCACTCAACTTTCTTTATAGTCCAACTCTCACATCCATAAATGACCACTGGAAAAACCATAGCTTTGACTAGACGGACCTTTGTTTGCAAAGTAATGTCTCTGCTTTTTAATATGCTGTCTAGGTTGGTCATAACTTTTCTTCCAAGGAGCAAGTGTCTTTTAATTTCATGGCTGCAGTCACCATATCCAGTGATTTTGGAGCCCCCCCAAATAAAGTCTGCCACTGTTTCCATTGTTTCCCCATCTATTTGCCATGAAGTGATGGGACCAGATGCCATGATCTTTGTTATTTCAATGTTGAGTTTTAAGCCAATTTTTTCACTCTCCTCTTTCACTTTCATCAAGAGGCTCTTTAGTTCCTTCTCGCTTTCTGCCATAAGGGTGGTGTCATCTGCATGTCTGAGGTTATTGATATTTCTCCTGGCAATCTTGATTCCAGCTTGTGCTTCATCCAGCCCAGAATTTCTCATGATGTACTTTGCATATAAGTTAAATAAGCAGGGTGACAATATTCAGCCTTGGCATACTCCTTTCCCAATTTGGAACCAGTCTGTTGTTCTATGTCCAGTTCTAACTGTTACTTCCTGACCTGCATACAGATATCTCAGGAGGCAGGTCAGGTGGTCTGGTATTCCCATCTCTTTAAGAATTTTCCACAGTTGGTTGTGATCTACACAGTCAAAGGCTTTGGCATAGTCAATAAAGCAGATGTTTTTCTGGAATTCTCTTGCTTTTTCAATGATCCAACACATGTTGGCAATTTGATTTCTGGTTCATCTGCCTTTTCTAAATCCAGCTTGAACATCTGGAAGTTCACGGTTCACGTACTGTTGAAGACTGGCTTGAAGAATTTTGAGCATTACTTTGCTAGTGTGTGAGATAAGTGCAATTGTGAGATAGTTTGAACATTCTTTGGCATTGCCTTTCTTTGGGATTGGAATGAAAACTGACATTTTCCAGTCCTGTGGCCACTGCTGAGTTTTCAATTTGCTGGCATATTGAGTGTAGCACTTTCACAGCATCTTTAAGGGTTTGAAATAGCTCAACTGGAATTCCATCACCTTTACTAGCTTTGTTAGTAGTGATGCTTCCTAAGGCCCACTTGACTTCACATTCCAAGATGTCTGGCTCTAGGTGAGTGATCACACCATTGTGATTGTCTGGGTCATGGAGATAGTTCTGTGTATTCTTGCCACCTCTTCTTAGTATCTTCTGCTTCTGTTAGGTCCATCCCATTTCTGTCCTTTATCGAGCCCATCTTTGCATGAAATGTTCCCTTGGTATCTCTAATTTTCTTGCAGAAATCTGTAGTCTTTCCCATTCTATTGTTTTACTCCGTTTCTTTGCACTGATCACTGAGGGAGGCTTTCTTATCTCTTCTTGCTATTCTTTGGAACTCTGCATTCAGATGCTTATATCTTTCTTTTTCTCTTTTGCCTTTCACTTCTCTTCTTTTCACAGCTATTTGTAAGGCCTCCTCAGACAATCATTTTGCCTTTTTGCACTTCTTTTTCTTGGGGATGGTCTTGATCCCTGCCTCCTGTACAATGTCATGAAACTCCGTTCATAGTTCTTCAGGCACTCTATCAGATCTAATCCCTTGAATATATTTCTCACTTCCATTGTATAATTGTAAGGGTTTTGATTTAGGTCATACCTGAGTGGTCTAGTTTTTTTCCCTACTTTCTTCAATTTAAGTTGAATTAGGCAATAAGGAATTGGCAATCTGAGCCACAGTCAGCTCCTGGTCTTGGTTTTGCTGACTGTATAGAGCTTGTCCATCTTTGGCTGCAAAGAATGTAATCAATCTTATTTCAGTATCGACCATCTGGTGATGTCCATGTGTAGTCTTCTCTTGTGTTGTTGGAAGAGGGTGTTTGTTATGACCAGTGTGTTCTCTTGGCAACCTTGAACCTTGAATCATGAACCACGAACCTTGGTAGAAGCTTGATCAGTGAAGGCAGGTGTCAGGACAATTAAATCAAACTTGATGCTAAGTTTATTATTTCTTTAGCAAGTTACAGTTTAACGGATCTAACTGATGAGTACCCTCATGTTCAATAGAGTCACCATATGATCCAGCGAATCCACTCTTAGCTCTGTGTTGTTGTTCAGTCGCTAAGTCATCTCTGACTCTTTGTGATCCCAAGTGCTGCCAGGCTTCCCTGTTCTTCACCATCTCCCAGAGTTTGCTCAAACTCACATCCACTGAGTCGGTGATACCATCCAACCATCTCATCCTCTGTCATCCCCTGCTCTTCCTGCCCTCCATCTTCCCAGGGTCTTTTCCAGTGAGTCAGCTCTTCCCATCAGGTGGCCAAAGAACTGGAGCCTCAGCTTCAGCATCAGTCCTTCCAATGAATATTCAGGGTTGATTTCCTTTAGGATTGACTAATCTCCTTGCAGCCCAAGGGACTCTCAAGAATCTTCTCCAACACCACAGTTTGAAAGCATCAATTCTTCAGTGCTCAGCCTCATATAGGACCTTTAAAACCTATGTTCACACAAAAAGTTGGCTATGAATGTTTGTAGCAGCACAGTTCATAACAAGTAGGAAAAGGCTCCGCCCTCCTTACCTTCCTCCCTCTTTCTTTCTCTCTCTGTCTCATCCCCCTGCCTGCTTTCTCCTTTCTCTCTCTACCCAAGTTCCCTTACTCTCCGGGGAGGTTGGTTGGGCCCAGCAGGCCCAAGGGACCATGGTTCTCACTTCTTATCTCTGTCCAGTTGAGCTTCATGGATAAGCTTCGGAGGCTCAGCTTAAGGTGAAACTGAAAAGCAAAGCCAACCACTTCTCTAATTCTAGCCCTTGGGCCTGTCTTTCCCTTGGGCAACAGGAGTTCCCCTGTGACATGGCCTGGCAGGGGCTGCTCTGGGACTGGAGCCAGGACATTACAGCATGAAGCCACCCATAAATGAGGCAACTGTGTCTGATTCCATGTACTAGTGTCGATTACATGAGCAAGAATGTGAGGATCTTGGCACAACATGTTGATGCATTGCCTGACCTTTTCTGATCATACACATGATGCTTTCTTTATCAGAAACCAAATAGTGGGTTTGTTCTCCAGGCAACTGCCTGTGTCCCCTTGAGCCTGCCTGTCTTACCTACCTCTGTATCTCCATCACCTAAAAAGTGCTTTACAGCAAGTGGGTGCTAAGTTAACATGAATGAATGAAATGTTTGTTAAATCATCTATCTAGCTTTCCCTCATTCCCTAACAGGGCCTTCCATACACTTGGTGTTCAGAACATGTTTGATGAATCAACTGTACATTTGAATGTGCAGGTGGAGTGCTTATTCTTCCTTAATCTGGAGTCAGGCGCCCATAGGTTCTGAGCTATAAACGAGGAATGTGTGTGCTCAGTCACTCAGTTGTGTCTGACTCTTTGTGACCCTATGAACTGTAGCCCACCAGTCTCCTCTATCCATGGAATTTTCCAGGCTTCTTGCCAGTATTCTTTACTGGAGTGAGTTGTCATTTCGTACTCCACAGGATCAAACCCTAGTCTCTTGCACCTCCTACACTGGCAGGTGAATTCTTTACCACTAGCGCCACCTGGGAAGCCCGTAAAAGAGGAAGGCTTAAATTCAACTCAGAAAATCTGAGGTTGCATCCTGGATTTGCCACTTCCCTGGTGGCTCATATTGTAAAGAATCTGCCCGCAATGCAGGAGACCTGGGTTCGATCCCTGGGTCGGGAAGATCTCCTGGAGGTGGAAATGGGTACTCACTCTAGTATTCTTGCCTGAAGAATTCCATGGACAGAGAAGCCTGTCAGGCTACAGTCCATGCGGTCACAAAGAGTTTGACATGACTGAGCATGCAAGCTCACACACATACACACACGTTCCACCACTGAATTAGTTTTAGTTGTGAATTCAGGAAAACAACTGGTTTGACTAAATTGTTTAACCATATTGACAGCTTATTTTATTTCGAACAATCACACATATATAAAGTATGTTTACAGCGTTTCTCAATAGAAGGAACCAGTTATGCCATCAGGTTACATAAGCAGATAGCTTGAGCAGTTCTCTCTACTTTCTCTTCCTCTAGTTTGAGTTCCCAAGTTTTGTATGTCCCTGTTCATGGGATGGGGTGTTGGACTCGGGCTCTGTGTTCTCTGAGGCTCAGAACAAGCTCTTCCTCTGAACATCAGTGTGGACCCTTCACTACCCTATAAATACAGAGGAAATTGATAGACTACAGAGGGATTAAAGTGTTTATATAAGCTCGGTTCATGCCAGGCCTTCTGGCAGCTCAAACATCCTCCTTTCTGCATCAGAGCACTTACTTTTTGTCTTGTTGCTGTGGAAACCCCATAGGTCAGAGCCCACGCCAGACACACATGCTGGGCATGTGTGTATGTGTTTGTAATAAAAATTTACAGTTTGAAACATAGCAGAGAATAAAAAAGTAAGTAAATGACTTTCCAATTCAGCTGGCATTTGCCTATTTCCTGATACTCCGATCACTGCGCTAGCCACACTGAGATGCCATGGCACCCAAGCCTGAAACGGTGTGCTTGACTCCTCAGGAGACCTTGCAGGTATTTACCTGCAACCCGTGAAGAGTTGTGATGACATAAGGAGCATCTCAGTCCCCATTCGGCAGATTAGAGGCAGCGTGTTAGGGGTGTGATGGATCCTTGTTTGGACAGGACGGTAGAGAGAAGTGACATCCTAGAAGGAAGATGTAAACCACAAAGAAAAGTACGAACATGGACATCTGTGTCTCTGCTTTTCCTCAGCCCACTGAAGAAAAGGGGGTGTGTGTGTCCTGGGCTTTTTTGTCTAGAAAAGGGACAGTGAGAGAAGAAGTAGGAAGAATAGATGAGGCTAAAGGGAATCCAGGTTATATTTGAAAGGAGTTTCGTGGTGTGCTGAGAGGGGATGGGGAAGACAAGGCTTAAGAACATTTTCTTTGAGTTGTGAATGTACTTCTCCTTTAGCATTTTGAAAACATTCTAATTTTTACAAAATTATAAATACACCGGAAACTTCAGATAATTTCTAGAGGCCCCAAGTACCATTTTTTCCACATTTGTCATTTGTTTGCTTGAGAGGTTAAACTGGTTAACCCAAGCGTTAAACTGGTTGGCTCTTAGGTTGGTGTTTACTCTGATTGTGACTTTCTGTTGTGACAGCCCAGTTAATGTAAAGGTTTCACCTTTGATGAGTTATATAGAAAACAGACACAGGAATTCAAAAAGGCACACCAGTCTAAATGTATTTAATGGGTGCAATGCCCTAGAAATATCTAAATGGACTGAAAAGTCTATGTACTGCCACAGAATGGTGGATATTCATAACTATGACCACAAATCCCCCATGAGAAAATATTTGTAGTTTCTGTTTAAGGAGGCAAAAAAGCATGAAATGAATCTATGGATTCTGTAGCCAAGAACTGGAGACCAAGTACCCACCAGTAGAGAATCAGTTAACTAAATAATAGTACATTTAGTCAATGGAAGACTATACACACAGAAAAAAAATGAAGAGATCTTACAGATACAAATGTAATACATACAGATGTGTGTTGTCATGGGAAACATTCACGATATTCATTTTTTTGTGCTATATAAAGCCTTTAATGGAATCCCACCTTTGCATGTGTGTCTATGTATGACTCACCAACTATCTCCTCCTTGTCGAGTCCAGCAGTCCTTTCTCTGTCCTCTTCCTTGACCTTAGAGTAGAGTGTGATGCACTTATCTTTCTTCAAGGGCATCTTCCTCTTCCTGTGGCACTGTATTCTCTCGGTTTTATTCCTGCTGTTTCTTCCCCATCTCCTCTTTGTCGCTCTCTGACTGATGGGAAGAAATGGGCTGCTCTGGGGTCTGGTGTTGGATTCTATTCTTTTCTTGGGCTTAATTGTCTCCCTGGACTTTCCTGTGGCTCAGATGATAAAGAATCTGCCTGCAATGCAGGGGACCTGGGTTTGATCCCTGGGTCAGGAAGATCCCCTGGAGGAGGGAATGGCAGCCCACTCCAGTATTGTTACCTGGAAAATTCCACGGACAGGGGAACCTGGCAGGCTACAGTCCATGGGGTTGCAAAGAGTCTGACATGACTGAGCGACTCACAACTTTCAATTTCACATTGTCTCCCAAGGTGATATGATATAGTTTCTGGGCTCTAAACATCATTCAAACACTGATGACTTGTGATTCCTATTTCCACCTTTGACTCTTCTCCCTTGTTTCAAACTCAAGTTCAATTGTTAACCTGACAACACAGCAGCCTGTGTAGCTGAAGACACTGTTTTGATCTGCCGCCCTCCAAAATCTCTTTCCCTTCTCTCAAGTGTCCTGTATGTGACTGAGCTCTTGCCTGTCTTTTGTCTTACATCTTAACCAAGATTTCCCTCATTCACTCTGCTCCAATGTATCCTACATCCTTTCTGGTTCTTAGATAGACCAAGCTCATCCTTAACTCAGGACTTCTGCGTTTGCTCTTTCTTCTTGGATTTCTCGTCCTTCTAGTTTTGTCTTGGCTAATCCCTTGATCTCAGAGGAGCAAGTCACCATGCCTACAGTTGCTCTCATGCCCTGATAGCTCTCTGCACTTTGCCTTATTTTATGACTTATATTTTATTATCTGTCTCTCAACTAAAATAGTGCCTTCATTAAAGCAGGGAATCAGGTCTTATTAATACCTGTAGTCAGAATACCTTTAAAGAGTTCTTGGTACAGAATAGACGTTCAATTACTACATAAGTGTGCAAAGAAATAAAGTTTGGGAGGATATACACACCAAACAGCTAACAGTTCTGAGTGGGGAGATGTGGCAGAGGTAGATTATGAGTTGACTTTCCCTTTCTACTAAGATATGTTTCAGTTAGTCTTGAATTAATGGAAATTAAGCTATACTCCTTTAACAATCAGAAAAATTAATAAACCTATTTTCACTTAGAAAAAGTGGCTGATAAAGTTTTGATGCTTTAAGATAAACTATGTTGTGGGGAACTTGCCTGGCGGCCCAGTGGTTAAGACTTCACCTTCCAGTACAGGGGGTGTGGGATCAATCCCTGGTCCGGGAGATAAGACCCCACATGCCAAAAAGCTAGAACATAAAACAGAAGGACTATTGTCATAAATTTAATAAAGACTTAAAACACTAGACTGTGTTTAGCTGTAGGATAAATTTTTGTGGGAAACTTTCTTTCTTGAGGGTGATAGGTAAGTAACATGTTACTATATATAGTAAAATCCCTCTGCTTTTGTAAAAGCACTGAAACGTGAAGCAGCAGAAACATTTCACTCAGTTCTCTTTCCTTTGAACTTTACAGCTCTTTCTCTCGTAAATCATTTAAATTGATTTCTTTTTAAAGGTAACAAGATCAAATCATTAGCTTAATGATAACTTGTACTTACTTTTCTTTGCCTTATTATATTTTACATCTCTATTTGATATGTTCATCTTGAACAGGTTTATTTGTTCTTTTCATAAGCGTCCTAAATTTGTAATACTGGCTGTCATTCCCAGGTCTGAATGTTAAGTCAACATACGTTTGAGTGACCTTCAACTTATCAAGTATGGCAGGCCTCTGATTGTTTTGGAACCTCTTCTGATACTTGTGGACTTAGTTCAAGGCCAGTTATTTTATTTTATTTTTTTTACCTAATAGGGATGGTTAATTGTTTGCTTTGATCACTCAAGTGAAGCATCTTACCGTGTATAAAAAGTCTAGCTGGAGTCTGTTGTTACATCCTTACCTTTCTCATCGCAGACGCTCTTCCTCAGAGGTTTCACATTAGATTTGCAAAATGATGAGCCTCTCTTTGATTTGGGGGATTGTTATAGCAGTGTGCTGTTGTTTATACCTACTTGGAATGAGAAGAAGGTAAGTTTTATCTTTAAATTGCATTTTTGTTCATTCATTTATTTAACTTTCATTGTTATACCATACAGTTGGTTTTCTGTACTTACAAATGCTGGCATTTTCTTACTTAATATTTTTAAATTAAAAAAAATTTTTAGTATCTTTTTTATTATATCTCACAAGAGCTATAATGGCAATGTTTCCTTTTTAGCATTGAAATATATTAGTCTTAATGTAAAAATGGACAAACTTGTTAAACATCACTGACAGAAACTTTGTAAGATCTGTGTGTGTGCGTATGTCTGTGTGACCATGTGTGCATACAAAGTGTGGGGTAGTAAGGACAGATGTGGTCAGTGGGATCTGCAGTTCTATCTTGTAGATTAAATACAGGCTCTGACTAAATAAATGTTCCCTTTTCAGATAGTTCTTGTGCACTGTGTACACTCAGGCTGAGCTGGACAAGAGCATAGAGCCTGCAGTGATCATCCTATTCTTCTTCTTTTTTTAAGCTTTATTTTATTTATTCATTCAGTTTTAGCTTCACTCGGTCTTTGTTGCTGCGAGGGCTTTCCCTAGTTGTGGTGAGCGGGGGCTACTCTTTGCTGCAGTGCTCAGGCTTCTCACTGCAGCGGTTCCTCTTGTCGTGGAGCACGGGCTCTAGGTGCTCACACTGCGCAGGCTTCAGGAGTTGTGATGTGTGGACTCTGGCTGTGAGTCGCTGGCGCCAGACGGCAGGCTCAGAAGTTGTGGCACATGGACTTAGTTGCTCCGCGGTAGGTGGGATCTTCCCAGACCAGGGATCAAACCCATGTCCCCCTAACATCAGGGTTAAGAATCTATTATTATTACTAATGATAATCAATCATGGTGAACTGGGAAACTGCTAAACACATGAGACATCACTTATTTGTGTGCATCATTTACAATTGGTTGAAGAAATACAATAAAGTCAGATATATCCACCATAATTATTTAACTTCTGATTGGTTCAAAGAGCATTTGGGGGAGGGCATATAAATATTCTCGACTATGTCAGTCTGCAAAACAGAATTACCCACTGCATATCTTCAGCTATGTAGGCTGCTATGGGTTGTCTATCTTTTAACAGGTTTTCTGTTTTTTCCTTTTCAGTATTTTAATTCAGGCTTAGTAATTTCTATTTTTAATTAAACTACTTACCTGCAAACTACGAAAATTAAAATCATTATTTTATGCTATGTTATTCTACAAAGAGGGAGAGTGGTTTCTGTTGGAAAATAAATGTTTATTTTATTAAATGAAAACATTTAAAATAGCATGAACATTAAATTATAATGCTAGATTATAAGAAAGAGCATTAAATTATAATCAATAACCATGTCAATACCTATCTTATTTAATTTCATTCTATAATGTGCTAATTTCTCAGATTCCCCTCTTCAACTATCATTACAGAATAATAAAATGTTTAAACTATGAAGATTTTTAAAACTTCAATTCTGCAATCCTTTCTGTCATTCAGTATGCTATACCTTTAGAGAAGACAATAAAATAAGACAGTTTGAGATACTCAGGCAAACAATGCTTAGAAACAAATATAAACACTACAATGTAATTTCATTTCTACACTGAGAGCAAAAATCTTATTGGCCTTGGTTGACCCTTTTATCCTCATGATTGGGAAGAATGAGCAGCATATATTAGACGTTCAGTAAGGGCTTCTCAGGTGGTGCAGGGGTAAAGGATCCCCCTGCCAATGCAGGAGATGCAAGAAATTCGGGTTTGATTCTCTGGGTCAGGAAGATCCCCTGGAGATGGAAATGGCAACCCACTCTAGTATTCTTGCCTGGGAAACTTCATGGACAGAGGAGCCTGGCAGACTACAGTCCATGGAGTTGCAAAAGAGTTGGACATGATTGAGCATACCGTACACAAACACACGTGTGCACACATACACATACGTGTTTGCTGAATGGATGCATGGATGGATGGATGGATTTATCTATTATTTTTACCAACACATCATGTTACTAAGTTAAGATGACTCATTATTTTAGTAAAGGAGCAGGGCCCCACCAACCAAAAAAAATCAATAGAGTTTGAAATTTGACATCAGTGGTAGTAAACTTAATATAAATAAACATAAACAAAGAACTATGTACAGTTTTCCATATTTACCATCTCTGTTTCTTACAGGCAGATGGGCGAACCACCTCTGGAGAATGGGCTGATTCCGTATCTGGGTTGTGCTCTGCAGTTTGGTGCCAATCCTCTCGAGTTCCTCAGAGCGAATCAAAGGAAACATGGTCATGTTTTCACCTGCAGACTGATGGGCAACTATGTTCACTTCATCACAAATCCCTTGTCATATCATAAAGTACTGTGCCATGGAAAGTACTTTGATTGGAAAAAATTTCACTTTACTGCTTCTGCAAAGGTAACCAGATTTGCATTTACATAACATTAGACTTGTTTATTTTCTACCTTGTCTATGTCAATCTATTTAACCATTCTGATGTACTCCAATTGAAAGACAGAGATGTTGAAGAGAGCTACCCTTACATGAAGATTCTTAGAAACATAATAAACCAAATTGGACATAATCTCTTGGTACTACCATTTAAAAAGTTGAAATAGGTATAGATTTGTCATTTTCTAACCAGTTTACGAGGGTGAAATAAAAACTAAATGTTTTACTGGAGTAGATGGTACTGTATAAGACAGATTAAAAACTCACTCATGTCAATAATTTTTACACAACACCCAAAGTGCACGTGGGAACTTAACATTCAATAGTTGTTTTACCACACTCATGCCACACAATTGTTTAATTTTGTTAAGGAATTTTCCAGATATTTTGGCATCACTTTAAAAGGCTCTTCTACAGAGAAAAATGAATCAATATTAACTGAGTTTCTGAAAAGAAATATTAGATCTGGTCTCTGCTCCTAAGTAACTTAAAATCTGGTTAAGATATATCTACAAAGAATATGAAAGAGAACCAATGATAAAAAAAAAAATCTTCAAACTTCCCTGGTGGTCCAGTGGCTAAGACTCTGCACTCCCAATGCAGAGGGCCTGGGTTCGATCCCTAGTCAGGGAACTAGATCACAGATACCTCAACTAAGAGTTCCCAAGTACCCTAATTAAGACCCAGTGCAGCCAAATAAATAAATAAACATTTTAAAGAAATACTCTTGATTAACACCAAATTAACATGCAAATAAATGCAGAAGCATAGAAAAATAAGAGAAGAACAGAGTGGTACAAGGAAGGAAGTTTCACTGATAATCTGGGACTTAAAGTTGGCCTTGAAGGATGTGATTTGGCCATTTATTTGAAGTGGTATTTCAAATATAACTGCTATGAAATTGCAGGTGGGAAGGCTGGTTCCCCCCTCCTCCCCTTTTTTAACAAGTAGAGAATCATGAAGAATCACGCTGTTTACTAGTCCTGCTGCTAAGTCACTTCAGTCGTGTGACCCTATGGACCACAGCCCACCAGGCTCCTCTGTCCATGGGATTCTCCAGGCAAGAGTACTGGAGTGGGTTGCCATGCCCTCCTCATTTACTAGTCCCGGGTCAGGCTTAATTTCTTTTCCTCCCCACATTTTATTGCCCATCAGGCATTTGGACACAGAAGCATTGACCCGAGTGATGGAAACACCACTGATACCATAAGCAAAACTATCATCAAGACCCTGCAGGGTGACGCCTTGAGCTCCCTCACGGAAGCCATGATGGGAAACCTCCAGCTTGTCCTGAGACCCCAGGGGCCACCACAGCCCCCCACACCCACCTGGGTGACCGAGGGGATGTACTCCTTCTGCTATCGGGTCATGTTCGAAGCTGGCTACTTGACGCTCTTTGGCCGCGATCTCGCAGGGCAAGATGCCCAAAAGGCGCTCATTCTAAACAGCCTGGACAACTTCAAGCAATTTGACAAAATCTTTCCTGCCCTGGTGGCTGGCTTCCCCATCCATGTGTTCAAGACAGGACACTACGCCCGGGAGAAGCTGACAGAGGGCTTGAGACTCCAGAAGCTCAGAGAAAGAGACCACATCTCAGAACTGGTCAGATTTCTGAATGACACATTCGCCACCTTGGACGACACAGAGAGAGCCAAGTCACTCCTCGCAGTCCTCTGGGCATCGCAAGCAAACACCATTCCAGCCACTTTCTGGAGCTTGTTTCAAATGATTAGGTAATTAGCAGATTATCCATTAATTTCTTTATTTTAGTTGAAAGCAGAAATTCAACCATTGTAACTAAAAAAAACTCATAGTACCTTCTCATGCTGTCAATCATGAATGTGGCATTTACCCTTGTAAATGTTCAACATTTACATCGGTTCATCTGATCCTCTAAAAAGAGCTGTGACCGGTAAATGCATCTTATAGAAGCAGAGACTGATCGTCCTGGGGAAAGGAACGTACTGGTACAGGGTCAATGAGGCTGTCTGTACCTAGAGCCCTTTTCCTTAAGGCCAGGTTGTTCTTCACGACGCCTCTTTAAGTGCATGAGTTTGGTCTTTATAATCATAAAAATATCCTTATGTGATTGCTGATGAACTGTCAGCAAAAAGGACAGTGCGTGCATGCTTGCTAAGTCACTTCAGCCTGCCTACATTAGCTGTTTTTTCACTCAGTTAGTGGTTGCTGTAATACTATTTGACCAACTCTAATACCTATGAATTAATCATAATATACTGTTATTGATGGATTTAGCTAGATTTTGCCTTTTAAGTTCAGCTCAGTTCAGTTGCTCAGTCATGTCTGACTCTTTGCAACCCCATGAATCACAGCACGCCAGGCCTCCCTGTCCATCACCAACTCCCGGAGTTCACTCAGACTCACGTCCATTGAGTTAGTGATGCCATCCAGCCATCTCATCCTCCGTCGTCCCCTTCTCCTCCTGTCCCCAATCCCTCCCAGCATCAGAGTCTTTTCCAATGAGTCAACTCTTCTCATGAGGTGGCCAAAGTACTGGAGTTTCAGCTTTAGCATCATTCCTTCCAAAGAAATCCCAGGGCTGATCTCCTTCAGAATGGACTGGTTGGATCTCCTTGCAGTCCAAGGGACTCTCAAGAGTCTTCTCCAACACCACAGTTCAAAAGCATCAATTCTTCGGCGCTCAGCTTTCTTCACAGTCCAACTCTCACATCCATACATGACCACTGGAAAAACCATAGCCTTGCCTTTTAAACACTGTATATAAAAAAAACTTGGATGCAACATAAACTTTGCATAATATGATTTCTTTCCCAAAGGTTAGTCTTTTGGGAATTTGACATTCAAACGTTTTATTGAATTATTCCAGTTAAACTGGATGTTGCACAGACACAAAATTACTATTCAATTGGATTGGGAATGCCAAAGTTCTGTTGAGGGCTTCTAATTTTATGTCTTTAAAATATTTTTTTTTTAAATTTCAGATAAAAAACTCACCTGTCTCAAAGATTAAATGTCTTCTAAAATGTTTACTTCGGAAAGCTCTGTCTGGAGTAAATTCACATATTAACAGCAAGGTTACAAACAGCAATTTTATATCCTATAAGTAATAGTAGCCATTTCCTGACAGTCATGCAGAGACATCGATCCTGGTCTGTGGACACCTCACCAGGTGCTGAGGATCCAGTGAGTGTCAGTGTCCTAAAATGAAGTTGCATTCATTTCACAGGTCCAAGTGTCAGAGGAATAAATTATCATACAAGTGGAAAAGCTGCTTTATGTGGAATCATAGGGATTTTAAGAGTGAATTTAAATTTCCTTTGGCAGTTTAGCTAGTACTTTAGAATCGTTATCTTGGAGGCAACTTTCTCTCTCACTTGCCATGTAATGACTACTTTGACCATTTAATCCTTATTAGAATCACTTATTTAAAAGTCTGGCCAAAGTTTTACTTTTATGTAGCGAGACCCTTTCATCAGTTCTTGCTGATATCCAAGGACTTAAAAAACTATAGGGATTTCCTTGGTGGTTCAGGGCTGACTCCATACTCCCCATTGCAGGGGGCCCAGATTCGATCCCTGGTCAGGGACTAAGAGTTCACAAGCCGCAACTGAGAGTTCACATGCTCCAACTAAGACCTGGAGTAACTAGAAAAATATTTTAAAAGACAACTATAAAACAGAGTAAAAAATAAATGGAAATGTCCCTGTATCACCTTCTCTGTATCTTGACCTGTATCTGATTAAAAGAAGGGGGAAATGCCTATTTGCAGACTTTTTGGTAGAGAAAAAACTTATGCTCTGTACATCTTTTCTTTTCTCTTAACTTTTCATAGAAACCCGGAGGCAATGAAAGCGGCCACTGAAGAAGTAAATAAAACACTAGAGAACGCTGGTCAAAAAGTTAGCTTTGAAGACAATCCAATTCATTTGAATCAGACACAGTTGGACAACATGCCCATGCTAGGTGTGCTTGTGTGTGTGTTACATGTTATTTTCTGTGTCCTCCTACCAGCGATCGTCAGCTCACATCACACACTTACTTGTTGCAGGCGTTATGTCCCATCTGACCCTCCAGCAACCCTATGCCTGGAGACTAGTACTGTTTCTATATGACAAGTGAGGAGATAGCCATTTACAGGTTATGTCACAGCCTGGGATGGGATGGAGACACCAGTGACAGCCTGACATGGAGCTCTTGACCCTACACTCTCAAGCTTTTCTCTGCACTTCCTCCCTTGCTACTGCTTTTACCTCTCTTCTTATAGTTAGTACATTATTCGTGTGCATGAAATCAAAGGGGAAAAGGTATCACCATGAAACCACAATTAGCTGCATGGGTTGGGAAATGGGGTGGACGGTTATTTCATTGAAAAATGTTTGATTCTCTGGATTTTATAGAAATACAGAAGTACTGTGTTTTTAAGTACGAAAAAAGTTTTCTCTTGCTTTTGTTACATTTCTTTAGAGGAAAGAAACCAGTGTATGCTTTCGGGGCAGTGTGTCTTAGCGGAAGGGACAGGGAGGCAAGAAGCACAGGCCCTGTGGGAGGGCTCTGACTTGCTGTGGAGACCTCGGACATGTCATTTCACTTTGGGGACCTTATTTTCTCATTTGTGAAATCAAGTGCTAACGTGCTATGATTTTATGCACAATTGTGTGATGAGCACTTAAAGCATGACAATTAAAAGGACAGAGACTGGAAGGTCTCATCATATATTTCAGCTATTCTCAGCATGTTCTTTGTGTCCCTTTATGTCCCTACGAGAATGCAGGGTGTACTCACACAACCCCAGGCAGTGTAATGATAAGTAGAGGTTCTTATAAACACCGAATCCCAGGGACGGAAGAGCCTGGTAGGCTGCTGTCTATGGGGTCGCACAGTTGGACACGGCTGAAGCGACTTCGAAGCAGAAACAGCAGCATAAACACCGAAGTGAAGCTGCATCTTGAACAAATATTTCCATATAAAAGTGTTAGTATATTAAATATCAAAAGTGATAAACTTTGAATAATTCACATAAAAGTTATTTACTGATTTTTTGCAATTATTAGATGTCTAGTATCATGTAGGAATAAGATTATTTTTCTGTAAAATTATGAAAGTCTAGTTCTCATTGATGATCAAGATTATATCAAGAGATTATAACTCAGGTTATTGGATTAAAAACACATTAGGCACAACTGAACCATTGATCACAGCACATAAAAAAGTTTGAGAAATTTGGATCTGGCCAGCTTCCCCTAGTCTGTTTAGGTTTGTGTTACTGGCTGCTAGGGGTATATCAGACTCTAGATTACATGGCCTTATAAATACTTTGTTCTTTCTTCTTCCTTTTCTCTCCTCCTTTGTTCCTCTTAAAATCTTTAGACAGTATCATCAAGGAGTCTCTGAGACTTTCCAGCGCTTCCCTCAACATCCGTACTGCTAAAGAGGACTTCACTTTGCACCTCCAGGACGGTTCCTATAATATCCGCAAAGATGACATCATAGCTCTTTATCCACAGTTAATGCATTTAGATCCAGAAATCTACCCAGACCCGTTGGTAAGTGACTGTTCATCAAAGTTCAGTGTCCGGGTGATGTGTACCCAGACTGAAATAAAAAGGAAATTTACCACTGCAGAATTCATTTGATCATTGAAACCACAGGGATTGTCTCTTTTATTAATGTCAAATATTCATATTATATTTTGGAGAATTTGGATGATGGCTGAAATTTTAATTTTTATTCTTGGTATTTGCCATCATATCTCTACTAGAGGCTTCCCTGGTGGCTCAGCAGTAAAGAATCCACCTGCCAATGCAGGAGAAGCAGGTTCAGTCCCTGGGTCAGGAAGATCCCCTGGAGGAGGAAATGGCAAACCACTCCAGTATTCATGCCTGGGAAATCCCATGGACAGAGGAGCCTTTTGGGCTACAATCTATGGTGTTGCAGAAGAGTGAGACATGACTTAGTGACTAAATATCAACAACAACAATCTAATAGATTATATCTGCAGTTGCAATAATAAAGCTGCCTCCTTCCTTCCTTAAAAAGTGCCTCTTCCCAAGTCTAGGAAATTAGAGGCTAATATACTGACTCCTCTAATTTCTGATCTAAATCCTTCTTTCTCGTTCTACCTAAAGGAGGGAGGAACTAGTCACCCAGGTAGGATGGTAGGTATAAAGCTCTCCCATTCCCCTCAATTCTCTTTAAATTCCTATTTCTTATTACTTTCTGATTCAAGGTAGGATATTTGCTATGTTACTCATATATTGGATTAAAAAAGAAAATTACTCTTTGGAACTTCCAGGTTTAGAAAAAGATTCTTTTTAAACTAGCTTATGCATTTGTTTCCTTTGTATCTTTATTGCAGACTTTTAAATACGATCGCTATCTTGATGAAAATGGGAAGACAAAGACCACCTTCTACAGTAATGGACTCAAGTTAAAATATTACTACATGCCCTTTGGGTCAGGAGTCACTATATGTCCTGGAAGATTATTCGCTGTCCAGGAAATCAAGCAGTTTTTGATCCTGATGCTTTCCTATTTCGAACTGGAGCTTGTGGAGAGCTGTGTCAAATGCCCACCTTTGGACCAATCCCGGGCAGGCTTGGGCATTTTACCACCATTATATGATATTGAGTTTAGATATAAATTCAAGCATTCGTGAACATATGCTTGGAGGCCCCTGATGCTGTTACAAGGCTGCGGCGCACCCTCACTCACCCGGCGCACCATCACTCACCAGTGCCCTGTGGGCAGGCGTGGTTAGTGGCAGTGGAACGCTGCAGCAGGTTCCCTTCTGCCCACCAGTGCTTGCTTGTGAATCTCAACATTTTGGTGATGGTTTCCAGATGCTGTTTCAGACTCTGCAAGTGAAAAAAAAAGAAACTAGTTTCTAGAAGCACAATAATTTGTTTTCATTTAAATAAGTCTGTGAGCCTTCACATTGCCAGGAACTGAATTTTATTATTTTCAGAGGGAAAAGTCTTTTTTTGTTGTTGCTTGTTTTTTCCCAGAATATTTGGCAAAAGTTCTTCTTTTTTTGTTTTCCTAAGGAAACTGTTTTATTTTTATATAAACCTCCCACGGTTATGCAAAAGGTACACATTCACGTTTTAGTGAAAATGCATGACTTTCTGATCAGATATGGGGCTCTTTGGGTATAGATGTATATTACAGAGGATATTTTAAAGGATTATATCAGGCCTTTTAATAAAAAATGTTTTCAGCTTTCCTTATATCTAGTATTTATGGCTTTTAAAATGACTGTCTTGATGTCTTGAGAACATTAAAGATGGTTTTACTATATTCTCTTTATATTTAATTTATTTTTGCTGGAAACTCTAATATCTGTGTCAGGTTTCAATCATTTTACCTACACTTTTATTAGATTTCATATTAATTGGAAGATTTTTTTCCAGAAAAGGCAGGTTTTTTTCTGATATTATTAACATGCATCTATGAAAACAATGTAGCTCTCATGTGATATATTTTAAAATTAAAATTGGATGATAATGACCATCTGAATGTTTTGGATATGAAACTGCAAAGAATTCATTAAATTGGCATTGTGTTTTATTTGAAAACTTTTTATCTTTAAACAAGTTGTAATCAAAGGAAATATAGTTTAGGCTATAGGACAGTGTTCAGCTATGGTGTACAACAGTGCTTTAGTGAAATATTTTAAGTACTGGAGTTATGAACTGTAATACTTTACTGATATTTCTCTATGTATATATTGTAAATTATATTAACTTTTTCCTTGCACTACAAATACTAAGATATATTGTAATATTTGCTAATGTTGAAATGATTCACTTTTCAGAAATAAAAGTGTGAATTTTTGTTTTAAATTTTTAAGTATTCCAAATGTTTAAAGCGATCACCTACTAAGTTACAACAATTTTGCTCATTTTTCATCTCACAGAAAAAGCAAAATAATTATTCACTCAAAAATCTCCTCCATACTTTATAAAATTCATTAAAGATTTTAAATCTTTCTATTTATTTAATTCATTAGTAATTGAATTTATTAATAATATAACCATGGGATTATCTCCCGTGTAAGTTATTTTTCATATCAAGAAAATTAAACTCATTTACATGTGCCCCAAGATTAACAAAATCCCCTTTTACAAAAAATTTGTTTTAGACTAAATTTCTAATATGGTTCCCTAATATATTTCATACAGACGCATCCTGGAGATACAATGGGTTTGATTCCAGTTCAGTTCAGTTCAGTCGCTCAGTCGTGTCCGACTCTTTGCGACCCCATGAATCGCAGCACGCCAGGCCTCCCTGTCCATCACCAACTCCCGGAGTTCACTCAGACTCACGTTTATCGAGTCGGTGATGCCATCCAGCCATCTCATCCTCTGTTGTCCCCTTCTCCTCCTGCCCCCAATCCCTCCCAGCATCAGAGTCTTTTCCAACGAGTCAACTCTTCGCATGAGGTAGCCAACGTACTGGAATTTCAGCTTCAGCATCATTCCTTCCAAAGAATACCCAGGACTGATCTCCTTTAGAATGGACTGGTTGGATCTCCTTTGGTTCCAGACCAACCCAATAAAGCAAGTCACATGAATTTTTTGGTTTCTGAGTGTATATAAAAGTTATGTTTTTACAGTATATTTTAGTCTATTAAATGTGCAATAGCACCTTACATCCGAACAAACAATGTACATACCTTAATTAAAAATACTTAATTGCTAAAAAGTGCTAATCATCATCTGATGGTTTGAACTTCTTTCAGAATTGGAGTGAGTCCTCTCAAACCCTGCCACTGCTTTAGCAACTAAGTTTACATATTCTCAGTTCTTTGTTGTCACTTCAGCTACTTTCATGGCATCTCCACCAGGAGTAGATTCCATCTCCAGATACCACTTTCTTCCCTTATCAGAAGAACTCATCATATGTTAAAGTTTTATCCTGAGGAGGCAGCAACTCACTCACATCTCCAGACCCCATTTCTAGTTCCCCCCACTATTTCCACCATATCTGCAGTTATTTCCTCCACTGAAGTCTTGAACTTCTCAAAGTTATCTATCAGGATTTGGAATCAACTTTCTCCAAACTCCTGTTAATATTGATATTTTTGACCTCTTCTCATGAAATATGAATGTTCTTAATGGCATCTTGAGTAATGAATCCTTTCCCTAAGATTTTCAAATCACTTTACCTGGCTCTAGCAGAGGAATCACTGTCTATGGCAATATATACTTCTTATGAAATACATATTTCTTAAAGAATAACATTTGAAAGTCAAAATTACTCCTTGATCCATGGGCTGCAAAATAGATGTTGTGTTAGCAGGCACGGGAAGAATAATTAACCTAATAGTTCATCTCCAGCAGAGCTCTTAGGTGACCAGGGGCATTGTCAAAGAGCAGTAATATTTTGAAAGAGATCTTTTTTTCAGCGTGGTAGTTCTCAACAGTGGGCTTAGGATAGTCAGTAAACCATGTTGTAAACATATGTGCTGTCATCCAGGCTTTTCTGTCCCATCTATGGAGCTCAGTCAGAGTATGTTGAACATAATTCTTACGTGCCCTGGGATTTTCAAAACGGTAAAGGAGCATTCAACTTAAAGTCACCAGCTGCATTAGCCCCTGATGAAAGAGTCAGGCTGTCCTTCGAAGTTTTGAAGTCATGCATGGACTTCTCCCCTCTAACCAGGAAACCTTGAGATGGCATCTTCTTCCAACACAAGGCTGTTTCTTCTACACTGAAAACCTGTTGCTTAGTGTAGCCACCTTTATGATTATCACGATTAGCTAGATCTTCTGGGTACTTGCTGCAGTTTCTACATCAGCACTTGCTGCTTCATTTTGCACTTCGATGCTATGCAGATGACTTCTTTCCTTAAATCTCATGAACCAACCTCTGCTGGCTTCAAACTTTTCTTCTGTAGCTTCCACACCTCTCTCAGCCTTTACAGAACTGAATACAGTTAGGACCTTGCTCTGGATTAGGCTCTGATTAAGGGAATGTTGTGGCTGGTTTGACCTTCTATCCAGGCCACTAAAACCTTCTCCATATCATCAATAAGGCTGTTTCACTCTCTTATTGTTCCTGTGTTCACTGGAACAGCACTTTTCATTTCCTTCAAGAACTTCCCCTTTGCATTTACATCTTGACTAACTGGTATAAATCTGTATGCAGGTCAGGAAACAACAGTTAGAACTGGACATGGAACAACAGACTGGTTTCAAATAGGAAAAGGAGTACATCAAGGCTTTATATTGTCACCCTGCTTATTTAACTTCTATGCAGAGTACATCATGAGAAACGCTGGGCTGGAAGAAGCACAAGCTGGAATCAAGATTGCTGGGAGAAATATCAGTAACCTCAGATATGCAGATGATACCACCCTTATGGCAGAAAGTGAAGAACTAAAGAGCCTCTTGATGAAAGTGAAAGAGGAGAGTGAAAAAGTTGGCTTAAAGCTCAACATTCAGAAAACTGAGATCATAGCATCTGGTCCCATCACTTCATGGCAAATAGATGGGGAAACAGTGGATATAGTGACAGACTTTATTTTTGGGGGGCTCCAAAATCACTGCAGATGGTGACTGCAGCCATTAAATTAAAAGACACTTACTCCTTGGAAGAAAATTTATGACCAACCTATACAGCATATTAAAAAGCAGAGACATTACTTTGCCAACAAAGGTCCATCTAGTCAAAGCTATGGTTTTTCCAGTAGTCATGTATGAATGTGAGAGTTGGACTGTAAAGAAAGTTGAGTGCCAAAGAATTGATGCTTTTGAACTGTGGTGTTGGAGGAGACTCTTGAGAGTCCCTTGGACTGCAAGGAGATCCAACCAGTCAATCCTAAAGGAAATCAGTCCCGAATATTCATTGGAAGGACTGATGTTGAAGGTGAAACTCCAGCTGATGTGGCCACCTGATGCAAAGAACTAACTCATTGGAAAAGACCCTGATGCTGGGAAAGGTTGAAGGCAGGAGGAGATGGGGACGACAGAGGATGAGATGGTTGGACGGCATCACCGAGTCAATAAACATGAGTTTGAGTAAACTCCAGGAGTTGGTGAGGGACAGGGAGGCCTGGCATGCTGCAGTCCATGGGGTTCAAAGAGTTGGACACGACTGAGTGACTGAACTGAACTGAACTGGTATGAGTCCTAGCTTTCAGTCTGTCTCAGCTTGGACATGCTTTCCTCACCAAACATCATCATTTCTAGCTTTTGATTTATGAGAGACATGGGACTCTTCCTTTCACTTGAACACTTAGAGGCCATTGTAGGGTTATTAATTGTCCTAATTTCAATTCTGTGGTGTCTCAGGAGATAGGGAGACCTGGGGAGAGGGAGGGAGACAGGAGAACAGCCAGCAGATGGAGCAATTAGAACACACACAGCATTGATTAAGTTCATTCTCTTACATGAACATGGTTCACAGTGCCTTCAAATGGTTATAATAGTAACATCCAAGATCACAGATCACACCATAGCAAATATAATAATAATGAAAATATTTAAAATATTTCAGGACTTACTGAAATGTGACACAGAGACCAGAGTAGCAAATGCTGTTGGAAAATGGGGCTAACACACTTGCTTGATGCAGGGCTGTCACAAACCTTGTTAAAAAAAAAAATAAACAAACAAAACAGCATCTGTGGAGCAGAACAAAGGGAAGTGCAATAGAATGAGGCATTCCTGTCTCTTGCTGAATGTGTCCACGCATCTTTCCACATCTTTATTCTTGTATAACAGGGGTTGCCCGTCCATAGCACTGTGGGCCAAAGGTGTCCTGTTTGTGTATAGATTGAAACCTGAGTGGTTTTTACGTTTTTTATTGGTGGGACAAAATCAAGAGAATAATAATATTTTATGACATATGGAAATTACACAAAACTCAGATTTCCATGTCCATAAGTAAACTTTTTTTTTTAATATATTTTTGGCTACGCTGGGTCTTTGTTGCTATGCAGGGTTTTTCTCTAGTTGCAGCGAGCAGGGACTACTCTCTAGTTGCAGTGCTCAGGCTTCCCGTGGTGGCTTTTCTTGTTACGGTGCATGTGCTCTAGGGCATGCAGACATTAACAGCTGCAGCTTGCAGGCTCTATAGCGCGGGCTCAGCAGTTGTGGTGCATGGGCTTGGTTGCTCTGCAGCATGGAATCTTTGAGGACAACGATCGAACCCATGCTCCCTCCACTGGCAGGCAAATTCTTAACCACTGGACCACCAGGGAAGGCCCCAAAGTGAAGTTTTATTGCCTTTTTATTAGTGCTCTTGTCTAGGTCTGCTCTTATAACGCAATCACAAAGCTGTGTAGTTGCAACAGAGACCACATGGTTGCAGAACCAACAATATTTACTATCTGGGCCTTTATGGAAAATGTTTGCCAACTCCTGCTGTAGAGCAATCCCAAAGGTTATTTTGTTCTATAATTTTTATTAAACTTCTGAAAAGTGTACTAGTATATGAGATTTTTGTTTTTTCATTTAAAAAAAGAAAGTATGTGAGAGGGCTACATTAAAACAAAAACAAGGTATAATTTTCTTGTAAATGATCTTATTTTAGAACTTTCTTAAAGGCTAAATTTTCCCATTTAGTCAAGACATTTTTATTATGACTCTAACCATGACCCCATACAGTATTGCAATGTTAAACTATGTCCCACCCCTCCACACAGGAAGGCCTTCCCCAAACTCACTAGCAGCTTGGACTTGTTAACTGTGGAATCTCACGTTGCTCTCAGGATTAGTCTGAGTCATTTTTGCAGTTAGGATCAAAGCCTTGGTCTCATTAATAGAAGATGAAATGCCAATACCATAGTCACCAGCCCCCTTCTCCATCTGCCTGGGCTGATACCAAGTCAGAGGCTCAAACCTAGAAAGTGACACCCAGACAGGGACACTGATGTTTCAAAGAGAACTGCAGATTCAAAGTCACTTGTCTAAGCTCTCATTTTAGTCAGAAATTGACATCTGGTGAAGGAGAAATGATTTTGTGAAGAGGCCTGCTCAGCAAGTTATAGGGGCAGGCTTGGGCCTGAAACCTCCTGTTTGCCAGCAAATACCACATCCATGAAATTAAGCTGTATACATTTAATATTAAAGATTTCATGCTATGCATGCTAAGTCACTTCAGTCATGTCTGACTCTTTGTGACCCTATGGAACATAGCCCACTAGGCTCCTCTGTCCATGGGATTCTCCAGGCAAGAACATTGGAGTGGGTTTCCATTCCTTTCTCCAGGATATCTTCCCCACCCAGGGATCAAGCCTGCATCTCTTACATGTCTTGCACTGGTGGCACGTCACCGCGCCACCTGGAAGCCTAAGAGTAAGGAACCCACCCTCTAAGTCAAAGTAAGAGAGACCACGGAGTCAGAGACCCAAGAGTCAGAGACCATGGGGTCAGTGACTTTTATAGGTCAGCTCAGGGGTCAGCCTATCATTTCACACTTAGGTTCTTACCCTGTACTAGGATATCTCCTATCTTTTCCTCCTGAATGGACAGCAGGCCTGTCATGTTCCTGCCCTGACTTCACACAGAACCCAGTTCTCCAAACTGACATAGTTGATGTCTGTGTTGACAGTCTAACCCTTCTTGTTGATGCTTATTTAACTCAATCTCTCCATTGTTATTGTTACTGTTCAGTTGCTAAGTCATGTCTGACTCTGCAACTCCATGGACTGCAGCACACCAGGCTTCCCTGTTCTTCCCTGTCTCCTGGAATTTGCTCAAACTCATGTCCATTGAGTCAGTGAAGCTATCTAACCATCTCATACTCTGCTGCCCTCTTCTTCTTTTGCCCTCAATCTTTCCCAGGGTCTTTTCCAATGAGTTTCCTCTGCATCAGGTGGCCAAAGTATTGGAGCTTCAGCTTCAACAACAATCCTTTCAATGAATACTCAGGGTTGATTTTCTTTAGGATGGACTGGTTTGATCTCCTTGCAGTCCAATGGGATTCTCAAGAGTCTTCTCTAACATCACAGTTCAAAAGGATCAATTCTCCAGCACTCAGCCTTCTTTATGGTAAAACTCTCACATCTGTACATGACTACTGGAAAAAGCATAGCTTTGACTGTATGGACCTTTGTCAGCAAAGCGATGTCTCTGATTTTTAATGTGATGTCTTGGTTTGTCATAGCTTTCCTTCCAAGGAGCAAGCGTCTTCTAATTTCATGGTTGCAGTCACTGTCTGCAATGATTTCGGAGCCCAAGAAAATAAAACCTGTTGTTGTTTCCACTTTTCCCCATCTATTTGCCACGAAGTGATGGGACTGGATGCCATGATTTTAATTTTCTGAATGCTGAGTTTTAAGCCAACTTTTTCACTCTCCTTTTTCACCTTCATCAAGAAGCTCTTTAGTTCCTCCTGTCTTTCTGCCCTTAGAGTGGAGATCATCAATCTCTCCATAATTAGTAATAAAACTAGGAAAGTGAAAGTGAAAGTCAATCTGTCGTGTCTGACTCTTTGCAACCCCATGGACTCAGTCGATGGAATTCTCCAGGCCAGAATATTGGAGTGGGTAGCCTTTCCCTTCTCTAGGGGATCTTCCCAACCCAGGGATTGAACCCAGGTCTCCCACATTGCAGGTGGATTCTTTACCAGCTGAGCCACACCATAGCAATATCCTAACTTCCTCCTTTTGCTTTGTAAACCAACAGAGGTTCCTAGAGGTTCTGACACTCCCAAGATCATTGCCACAGTTAAGTGATGGCAGAGCTGTAACTAGATTTGGTCTCTCCTTTCCCCAAATTGGACTTCCCTGGTGGCTCAGACGGTAAAGTGTCTGTCTACAATGTGGGAGACCTGGGTTTGATCCCTGGGTCGGGAAGTTCCCTGGAGAAGGAAATGGCAACCCACTCCAGTACTGTTGCCTAGAAAATCCCATGGACGGAGGAGCCTGGTGTCCATGGGGTCGCAAAGAGTCAGATACGACTGAGCAACTTCACTTTTCACTTATCCCCAAATTGGGCAAATTCAAGATGACTGTCATTAGTTCAAAGTGGTAATCTGGTAAATAAGCTCACATAGCACTCAATTATCATTGTACCATTGTTTTCTAATAAACGGTTTCTATAGTTCAAAATATATATATACATATATATATATATATATATATATATATATATATGGACATCTATACAGGGAACAATTTTTCTCCAGAGATTTTCTTCGCCTGTGGGGAGAATGTGGTTAGGGAGGAGGTGCAGGGAGCTTAGTGATGGTGTCCCCTAGAGTATTCAGTGCTCAGGTAACATGGCCTGTTGTCAAGGGCTGTCCCTGGGGCAAGGGACCAGGGTATGCCCCGAGGAGTGAGTGCAGGTGTCCCTGAGAGCACTCTGGCCACAGAAACTTGACTATCAAGCAGAGTCAGCAGTTTCTCAGAAACCTGGCCATAAGGGCCTTTGCTTCATCACTTTGGGGAGTGATTCCAGGAATGCCAGCCCCACATGAAGAGCAGTTCTCTATTGTACTCAGGTCTACAGTTCAGGGAAGCATCTAGCTGGCACCTTGTGCTTAGTAGAAGCACCCACATTTGAAAACAGTGACGAAGGGAAGGAATGACTTTTGTGAGGAGGCAGAGTGCACCCTGAGGTCTCTGTTTTTCTGAGCCCAGGCGCCAAAAAGTTGCAAACGATTTACTTGGCTGCTGCTTTGTGGGCAGACCTTTCTGCTTCTCTCTATTGATCTCCCATCTACTGAAATATTGGGAAAGAGTTACACACACATCTGAGAACACAGCTGTCGCGTACTCAGGCCCATGCTGCGTGATAAGGCAGGTTTGTTCTCTGTCAAAATCAGGTGGATGGTCTCGGAGGCAGAAGTGGAGCAGAGGCTGGCAGGAATCACACAGAACTTCACAGGCTCCTATTCAGTCATTAGTTTACCGAATACCCCATGTTTATACTCTGTTTTGTTACTCAGTGAAGTTGCAGAAATGTGCGGCCTGCTGAGCAGCTGGGCCTATTTTTGGTTTTAATCAGGCCTTTGCTCATGGCCTGGTGAGGGAACCCACTCATTGTACAGTTTTCTAGACTGGAGGATGAAGCTATAATGCCCGTCACCTCTTAGATGACTGTTCTTATTATAATTAGGTCAAGCTGATTGTTTCATCATGATAAAAGGGTACTGCCAAAAAAAAAAAAGTCAAGATTTATACTTCTTTCATTCAACTATGTTTAGACAGTCTCAATGTATAAGGAGTAGGCTTCCCTGGTGGCAGACAGTTAAGAATCTGCCTGCAATGCGGGAGACCTGGGTTCGACCCCTGGGCTGGGAAGATCCCCTGGCGCAGTGCATGGCAACCCACTCCAGTATTCTTGCCTGGGGAATCCCCATGGACAGAGGAGCCTGGTGGGCTACATTCCATGGGGTCGTGAGGAGTCAGACACGCCTGAGCGACTAAGCACAACACAGCACAATGTATAAGGAGTATGTTCCAAAGATTCACTTGTGACTAGAAGGTTTGGAACTCTGAGCGTATTTTATGGAAGAAACTGTGTTAGAAGAGGGACTTAAATTTCCAGAGAAATGCAAAAAACTAATTTAGTCTGTCACATCCTGCCGGTCATTCTGTTCTGAATGATTCTGCAATGCAAGGAAAAAGAGGAGAAAATGCTCAAATCAAGTAAGAAATAGTATTAATTTACCCTGAAAACAGAGGTCTCAAAAGAGGACTGGAGATGGGACACGATGTCTCTAAAGGGGTTACCTGGGTACTTCTATAGCAGGTGGTCAACATCATGGCATCTCCAGGTTATGGACACTCACTTTGTAGCTGAGGGAAACAAGAAGCAGAAGGTTACTTATCTTACTGTGAAGCTTAACCATTTTCTTTTCTTTCTGCTTAGCTGTGTCAGTAATGGTGGGGAGGTGGGGGACACAGCTAACAGGACATGAGAAAGAATGTGAGAAAATGGGGTGGACCAGGCTGGGTGGCTTCAACAGTTCTGGAGGCTGGACATCCAAGATCCAGGCATAGGCAGGTCTGGCTCCCCTCAGGCCTCTCCTTGGCCTGCAGGCCTCACGGTCTTTTCTCTGTGCAGTCACATCCCTGCTATCTCCTCCTCTTCCTACAAGGAACCAATGGTGTTGGATTAGGTCCCCCTCCACCTCTTACAGCCTCATTTAACCTTAATCACATCTTTAAAGTCTGTCTTTCCAAATACAGTCGCAATCTGAGGTGCTGGGGGTTAGGGCCTCCATGTATGAATTTTGGGAGGACACGGTTCAGCTCATATGAGCAGAGAAAGGAGAGGAAGCAAGAAGAAAGTCAGGGAGGCAGTAGTGCTGCCCGTGGTCAAAGGGATGGGGCAGGGCCCACAGAGCTGTGCTGGGACGGACAGAGCAGGGTCTGTCACAAGGGGTGCAGGAGGGTGGGGGAGTGAACATGAGGGCTGGGCTCCTGGGTCAGCCTCCACCACCCTTCCTTCTGTGTGTGTTTGTGTGTATATGGGTATGTATGGGGCAGTTGACTACGAAGCCTTGAGTCTCATCACCTTGAATTTTACTTTTGCCTTTGGGGCCCTAAATGCCAGTGCCATCACACATGGCCTCCATCAAGGGCACTCTTATCCCATGTTCAAGGTCTTCAATGGGAGGCTGGCTGAGATGACTGTGCAGCTCCTAAGGAGGATCCCCTTCCCATCTCCCATTTCAGATACACAGATAGCCAAGAAGCCCCCACCCTGTGCTGGAAGATCTTCACTGTGTCTCATGGGAGTTTCAGGATGTCCTCAGGGCATCTGGGAACCGCTGTCTGCATCCCACTCTTCTCCAAGCTGAATGGGACTGGTTCCTTGCACTTATCTAGCTCTGCCCCAGCCAGGTTCCTAAATTCTCCAGGCAAGAGTACTGGAGTGGGTAGCCATTCCCCTCTTCAGGGGATCTTCCAGACCTAGAGATCAAACCCAGGTCTCCTGCATTGCAGGCAGATTCTTTACGGTCTGGGCCACCAGGGAAGCCCCGTTTTAGCTCAAGAAGGGAGCTGCTCTGAACTGATCAGAAAGGTGAATAATTGCGGATAATGACATGGGCTCATCAGTTTCTGTTCATCGTCCTCTTAACCATCAACTCCTGCCTCTCGCACAGTTAGGCTGGGGCCACTCGTCTGGTTCTGGCTAACAGGACAAGGCCCCAGCACTGTGGACACTCCCAACCTGGCCTTGAAAAACCCCCTCCAAGATCCGCAGCTGCTCTCACCTCTGCCATGGTGACCTCAGGTGATGGTGAGAGACGAGCACACAATGGGGAGAAGCCACCTGGAGGCTGCGTCAGTGAGAAGGAAATCGGCATCGTGATCAATTACTGGAATGCTAGCACCTCCCAGCCTTTCTGACACCAAGGCTGCCTCACTGTTTCCTTGTTTCTTCCCTTGTTTACTTCCCTTAAAATCTTCTTCGGTATTTACTTTCACAGACATTTTGTGTTTGAAATTCCAGCCCATCACATGTGCTATAACTCACTTCTCACAATTCCCCACCGTAGCTTGCTCTCCAAAGCCTCGAACAACTTGTGAGGCAGCAGATCTGAGGTTCACTTCCCAGACCTCAGCCCGCTCTCCTGTGTGCATCTAGCATCAGAATCTGTCAGACCAGTGGCGGCTCGGCTGAGTGGCTGACCCCTGAGGTCACAATGAGCCAAGTATTCGCCAAAACTGCTCTCTGGAAGGCACTGACGAGCTGCTGTGATGCGGGTGGGGTGGAACCATCGAGGAGGGGCACATTCCAGAACTGGCTGGCACCTGCTCTGTTACTTTCCAGGGAAAGGAACTCAGAATTCTGAAACCCAGCTGATCTGTTCAGGATGAAGAAGGAGAGGCTGAGAATCCCTTTCTCCCGCTTGGAGCTTAGGGCTTTGATGGCAACATGGATTTGGTCTGATCCTGATCCTTGTTTGGGCTTTCTTGGTGGCTCAGATGGTAAAGAATCTGCCTGGAGTGCAGGAGACCTGGGTTCTCTCCATGGGTTGGGAAGATCCCCTGGAGGAGGGCATGGCAACCCACTCCAGCATTCCTGCCTGGAGAATCCCAAGGACAGAGGAGTCTGGTGGGCTAAAGTCCAAGGGGTTACAAAGAGTCAGACATGACTGAGCAACTAATACACACAGATCCTTGTTACTGTGTGATCAACTTACCACTCATTCACCTCAACCCAAGGGTCAGAAACAAAGCATAAACATCTATGCATGCGGAAGCCTCTCCCCACTCAGGTTCTACTGGGTAGGCAGGTGATGGCAGGACTACAGGGACCACAGAGCAAGCCTCAGCCTCACCTGTACCTTGTATTACCTGCAGACAGTGGGTCCCTTAGGAGCTAGCAGATAACACATACTGCAACTACCCAGAGCCTACAGCATTCATATAACTGCAACTGTAGAGTCCTAGACCAGGGTTTCGGGTGCAAGGCCTTCAACCAAGGCCACAGATGCAGAGCCCTACACCAAGGTCATCTCAGAAATGACTGAGTCCCATAGCGACTGTTGCCATAAGCCCCCCTGATCTAAATCAAGAAGCAACCTGACCCCATATTAGGTAAGAACACCCACCCTAGCCAATCACCTCATGCCACCCTTCCAGCAGGAATTTTGGTTTGAGGCTATAAAAATTGGCTGATAACCCATTAAAGGGGATCAGCTCTCCCTGTCAGGAGGTTGGCCCACTATGCTTGCAATGCCCTCAATACCTTTGCTTTTCGTTCTTAATAGACTCACTTCTTTCTGAAATAATCTGTGTCTGGAAATTCCTTTCCAAACTGCGCTCAGACCACAGCAAGAATGACCCCCACTGAACTTCTGGATGAACCCAGTGTTATACGAGTCTCATGCCTGAAAACAAGGCAAAGAGAAAGTACAGAGTGAGGTGTATCTTTGGTGGCCCCTTGCTCACCTCATGGCGTCCATCTTTCATGCATGAGAGAATGAAGAGCTGTTGGGGTCAGGAATGGTGATTTATCAGAAGGAAAAGATTCAGTTCCTGCCTGCAAGGAGTTTAGTCCAATCATGTCAGAAGCCCTAGTGGGTCTAATTACAACACCCACAAACCTAAGGGTGGATTTTTTTAAATGACATGATCCTTTTAAATTTGGAAAACTCAGCAGTGGCCACGGGACTGAAAAAGGTCAGTTTTCATTCCAATCCCAAAGAAAGGAAATGCCAAAGAATGCACTCATCTCTCATGCTAGTAAAGTAATGCTCAAAATTCTCCAAGTCAGGCTTCAGCAATACGTGAACTGTGAACTTCCAGATGTTCAAGCTGGTTTTAGAAAAGGCAGAGGAACCAGAGATCAAATTGCCAACATCTGCTGGATCATCGAAAAAGCAAGAGAGTTCCAGAAAAACATCTATTTCTGCTTTATTGACTATGCCAAAGCCTTTGACTGTGTGGATCACAATAAACTGTGGAAAATTCTGAAAGAGATGGGAGTACCAGACCACCTGACCTGCCTCTTGAGAAGCCTATATGCAGGTCAGGAAGCAACAGTTAGAACTGGACATGGAACAACAGACTGGTTCCAAATAGGAAAAGGAGTACGTCAAGGCTGTATATTATCACCCAGGTTATTTAACTTATATGCAGAGTACATCATGAGAAACGCTGGGCTGGAAGAAGCACAAGCTGGAATCAAGATATGCAGATGACACCACCCGTATGGCAGAAAGTGAAGAAGAACTGAAGTGCCTCTTGATGAAAGTGAAAGAGGAGAGTGAAAAAGTTGGCTTAAAGCTCAACATTCAGAAAACGAAGATCATGGCATCTGGTCCCATCACTTCTTGGCGAATAGATGGGGAAACAGTGGAAACGGTGAGAGATTTTATTTTTGGGGGCTCCAAAATCACTGCAGATGGTGATTGCAGCCATGAAATTAAAAGATGCTTACTCCTTGAAAGGAAAGTTATGACCAACCTAGACAGCATATTAAAAAGCAGACATTATTTTGCCAACAAAGGTCCATCTAGTCAAAGCTATGGATTTTCCAATAGTCATGTATGGATGTGAGGGTTGGACTATAAAGAAAGCTGAGCACCGAAGAATTGATGCTTTTGAACTGTGGTGTTGGAGAAGACTCTTGAGAGTCCCTTGGATTGCAAGGAGATCCAACCAGTCCATTCTGAAGGAGATCAGCCCTGGGTGTTCTTTGGAAGGAATGATGCTAAAGCTGAAACTCCAGTACTTTGGCCACCTGATGCGAAGAGCTGATTCATTTGAAAAGACCCTGATGCTGGAAAAGATTGAGGGCAGGAGGAGAAAGGGACGACAGAGGATGAGATGGTTGGATGGCATCACCGACTCAATGGACATGAGTTTGGGTGGGCTCTGGGTGTTGGTGTTGGACAGGGAAGCTTGGCGTGCTGCAGCTCATGGGGTCACAAAAAGTCAGACATGACTGAGCTACTGAACTGAACTGAACTGAACTGATCCTTTTTTTTCCAGGGTGGGTAGGTATTTAAAGTGTCACCTCTACTTGCAGAATGAACAGACTCCATTCTAGGCGAGAGGACCTGCAGGTACAGATGGGCGAGACTGTTCTATAAGGGTGCTGTCAGGCCTGGAAACAAATCCTCTTTGGCACTGGCCCAGTCTTAGGGACAAGATAGCTGCTTCTTCTGTCTGCTCACTTACAAAACACCAAGGGTTGTTTTCTGGGAAGCTGTTTGCTTTATTCATCATAATTCTTGTGCCCTTAACAACACTTGTATGATGTATAAATCCTGCAAAACAACTTTGGGGCTCAGTGCTCCAAACTGAGAACTCTCACTGGCTCTCTTCCAATGCTGTCTCATTGTGTTTGAAATTTTGGCAAGGGACTTGAGGTCAGTAGTTGTTTGCAAAGTACTTGCTTTGGTTACCTCTGGTGAAATGATGTAAACATTGCTGTATCTTTGGTAAATCAGGTATCCTTTAACTCTAAAGTCATTTAAGGGCAGTGGCAGGGCTGATGGGTAAATGTAGAAAACCCAACTCTTGCCCAAATATGGCCTGGTTGAAACGAACATACACACACACTCATACATGTACACACACACTCACACATGTACACACACATATGCAATTAACTAATGCTTTGCATCCATATAAAGTATGGCTAGGAAAAAATATTTTTAAATAATGATATATCTTGAAATTAGATGGTAAACTGAAAATGATGCAAGGCAAGGAACTCTGAGAAGAAAGACTAACAATAAACAGATAAGTGCTTCCTTGGCACTCAGAGATATACTTTTAAGATGACTTAAACTTAACAAATTTACAAAACCAGGTTTCCCTGGTATCTCAGACAGTAAAGAATCTGCCTACAATGCACCAGACTTGGGTTCGATCCCTGGGTTGGGAAGATACCCTGCAGAAGAGAATAGCAACCCACTCCAGTATTCTTGCCTAGGAAATCCCATAGACAGAGGAGCCTGGCAGGTTACAGTTCTTGGGGGTCACAAATAGTTGGACACAAATGAGAAATTAACACTTTCACTAATACTTTCTTTCAAATTTACAAATACCATTGTGACATATAATTCCTCCATAAAACATACCTTCCACAAAGAATTAAGCCAGGACAGTGATGCTGGTTTGATGATCAGGTGTCTACTCGTGAGGTGAGTGCCTCACTCCTGTACATAAATATCAGCTGGCAAAACCGCAAGTTACTAAATGACGTAAGGTCTTACCCGATGTCTCAGATGGTAAAGAATCTGCCTTCAGTGCAGGAGACACAGCTTTGATCCCTGGGTCAGGAAGATCCCCTGGAAAAGGGAATGGGGGAAACAATAGAAACAGTGATAGACTTTATTTTCTTGGGCTCCAAAATCACTGAGGATGGTGACTGCAGCCATGAAATTAAAGGATGCTTGCTCCTTGAAAGAAAAGCTATGACAAACCTAGACAGCATATGAAAAAGCAGAGACATTATTTTGCTGACAAATGTTCATATAGTCAACGCTATGGTTTTTCCAGTAGTCATGTATGGATGTGAGAGTTGGACCATAAAGAAGGTTGAGTGCTGAAGAATTGATGCTTTCGAGCTGTGGTGTTGGAGAAGACTCTTGAGAGTCCCGTGGATTGCAAGGAGATCAAACCAGTCCATCCTAAAGGAAATCAACCCCAAATATTCATTGGAAGGACTGATGTTGAAGGTCCAATTCTTTGGCCACGTGATGCGAAGAACTGACTCATTGGAAAAGACCCTGATGCTGGGAAAGATTGACGGCAGGAGGAGAAGGGGGCAACAGAGGACGAGATGGTTGGATGGCATCACTGACTCAATGGACTCAAGTTTGAGCAAACTCCAGGTGATTGTGAAGGACCAGGAAGCCTGGTGTGCTGCAGTTACAAAGAGTCAGACACACCTGAGCAACTGAACAGCAACAACTAAATGATATGGACCTTCCTGAATCTTCCAAACTGTGAAAAGTGAAGATGAAAGTGTTAGTCGCTCTGTTGTGTCTGACACTGCTTCTCCCTGGACTGTAGCCCACCAGGCTCCTCTGTCTATGGAATTACTTTAAAAAGGGGACTATAAAGCACCAGCCCCATAGAAGATGTTATGAGGAATACATGAGTGCCTAAAACACCGCATGGCACTCAGGAAGCCTTACAGAAGTTCTAGTTATAATTACAGAGGTTTGCTTACTGCCCTTGGTTTCAGAATGTTCTGGGGAGTAAAAATGAGAACTCGCTGTATTAGTTTACATAGTAGGCAATACATTTAAGTGCATGAAATGTATTGGGATGAGGGATGAGATGGGATTGAGGGAAAGATAATATAGTTCAATGTCAAGAATGACAGAGAATAGACCTCCTTGTCGTGGGAAGGGCCTCATACGAAAGGCAGTGCTGGACTGGAGAAGCCAACATCTCATTGTGAAAAGTCCTAGAATACAGAACCCGAAGAGCGGCATCTTTGAGCTGCTTCTGATGGTTCCTTTTAGCTCTATTCCTGGAGAAATGAAGAGACGGGGGAACCTCTTGAGTTTGCCCTGCAGAAAAGATATACTTGAGAACTGTCCATTTGAGCCCAAGATTACAGGATTTCAATTAAACTAAATTCAAAGTGAACATATCTCTGCCAGTTGCTTCTGACCTTTGAGCAAGGCTATGCCTCCAGGCCTGAAAAATGCCACTGCCAGTGTAGAAAATGCAAAGGGCACTCAGGAGGCACCTGCCAGGCTGGAGGGGGCAGGGAGACGGCAGGTCAGAGGCCAGGCTTCAGCCCCTGTGAGGGTCACACATAAGGCACAGGGGCCATTTCCCAAAACACGTCTTCTTCAGGTCATGGCAGGGTGAGAATTCTAGATTTTTATGATCCTTCTCCATCCCCCAATCCATCAAGAGAAAGGAACCCCGTGGACTGACAGTAGCCTGTAAGGCTCCTCTGTCCATGGGATTTTCAAGGCAAGAATATTGGAGTGGGTTACCATTTCCTGCTCTGGGGATCTTCCCGACCCAGGGATTGAACCCACATCTCCTGCATTGGCAGGCAGATTCTTTACCAGTGGGCCACCTGGGGAGCCCACATTCAACTAAGAGGGATGTAAATGAAAATGGATCATGAGTGGCTTCTAGATACCCTGATCTTGCTCCAGAAGGTCAAGTAAGTTTGTATCAATCTTAAAAACACCTAGAATCATCAATAGATTAAACAAAGTGTGGTAAGTGAACCCAGTGGGATGTTAGTAAGGTTTGTTTTCAATATATTTTTTTTTTTGATGTGGACCATTTTTAAAGTATTTACTGAATTTGTTACAATATTGCTTCTGTTTTATGTTTTGGTTTTTTGGTCATGAGGCAGGTGTGGTCTTAGCTCCCTGACCAGAGATCAAACTTGTTCCCTCTGTGTTGAAAGGTGAAATCTAAACCACTGGAGCAACAGGAAATTCCCCTATTCAGTCTCGAAAAGGAAGGAAACTCTGACATCTGCTACAGCACATGTGCGTCTTAAGGACACTGCTAAGTGAATGAGCCTGTCACAAAAAGACAAATACTGTATGATCCCACTTACATGGGGGACTTGGGTTTCCCAGGTGGAGCTAGTGGTAAAGAACCTGTCTGCCAATGCAGGAGACATAAGAGACATTTCACACCAGTCAGAATGGCTGCGATCCAAAAGTCTACAAGTAATAAATGCTGGAGAGGGTGTGGAGAAAAGGGAACCCTCTTACACTGTTGGCGGGAATGCAAACTAGTACAGCCACTATGGAGAACAGTGTGGAGATTCCTTAAAAAACTGGAAATAGAACTGCCTTATGATCCAGCAATCCCACTGCTGGGCATACACACTGAGGAAACCAGGAGGGAAAGAGACACGTGTACCCCACTGTTCATCGCAGCACTGTTTATAATAGCCAGGACATGGAAGCAACCTAGATGCCCATCAGCAGACGAATGGATAAGAAAGCTGTGGTACATATACACAATGGAGTATTACTCAGCCATTAAAAAGAATACATTTGAATCAGTTCTAATGAGGTGGATGAAACTGGAGCCTATTATACAGAGTGAAGTAAGCCAGAAAGAAAAACACCAATACAGTATACTAACGCATATATATGGAATTTAGAAAGATGGTAACAATAACCCTGTGTACGAGACAGCAAAAGAGACACTGATGTATAGAACAGTCTTATGGACTCTGTGGGAGAGGGAGAGGGTGGGAAGATTTGGGAGAATGGCATTGTAACATGTAAAATATCATGTATGAAACGAGTTGCCAGTCCAGGTTCGATGCACGATACTGGATGCTTGGGGCTGGTGCACTGGGACGACCCAGAGGGAGGGAATGGCGAGGGAGGAGGGAGGAGGGTTCAGGATGGGGAACACATGTATACCTGTGGCGGATTCATTTTGATATTTGGCAAAACTAATACAATTATGTAAAGTTTAAAAATAAAAAAAAAAAAAAAAAAAGAGACATGGGTTTGATCCCTGGGTCAGGAAGATCCCCTGAAGAAGGAAATGGAAACCCACTCCAGTGTTCTTGCCTGGAGAATCCCATGGACAGAGGAGACAGGTGGGCTATAGTCCATGGGGTCGCAAAGAGTTGGACAGACTGAAGCAACCTAGCATGCACACACATGAGGTACTCAGAGTAGTCAAATTTGTAGGGATAGAAAGGAGACTGGTGGTTGCCAGGGACTTGGGACAGGAGGTTGGGAAATTGTTGTTTAAGGAGTACAGAATTTCAGTTTTGTCACATGAAGAGTGCTGGAGATTGACGGCACAACAACACGAATGTACTTAATACCACTGACCTGTGCACATAAAAATGGTTAGGATGGTCAATTTTTTATGTATTTGCTACCACCATAACAAAAAAAAATCAACTGGTAAAATGAATGCTATGGAACCTTGTTGTTAGAAAACAAATCTAATTATTGATAAGTTAGATGTTACACTAGATGACCTTTCACCCCTGATGCTTAAAAATTTGAGGATAGCTATTATCCACTATTTTTCTCCCATTCATGGTACACATGGAAAATCATTCTATTTTGGCATATGGGGGTGGGCTTCCCAGGTGTCACAGTGGTAAGGAATCCACCTGCCAATGCAAGATACTCCCGTTCAATCCCCGGGTCAGGAAGATCCCCTGGAGAAGGAAATGGCAACCCATTCCAGTATTCTTGCCTCAAAAATCCCATGGACAGAGGAGCCTGGGGGCGGCTACAGTCAATGGGGCCGCAGAGTCAGACGTAACAGGGTGAGTGAGCACAGTACACGTGAGGGTAACTGGAAGGGCCTGCTTGGAGCTGAGGGTGGTCTGGGGCTTCCCAGGGTCCCAGAGCCCAGGCAGCTCCCCAGGTGCTGGCCCTCTCTGCCCTCCAGTCGCCCTTTCACACACACATACTGGGCAGCCCATACCCCTGGGTCTGTTCACAGGATTGTTACCTTGGTCAGTGGCTTGATTCCAAAGCTGACAAAGCATGTGGCGTAACCTGCAGTCTGAAAAGATGGAGCAGTTCTGCTTGGGTTGTTGTTTTATAGCTGACTTTTACCTGCAAAGCCTTGAACACCACACATTGTGTACCTCATAGCAGTGACTAGCTGCTATTAGCGGGTCCTCAGATGTTAGTGGAGACTAGACTGAAAATAAGAACAAGTGTTAGTTGTTTACTAAAGTAGATAAAGCACAACTACCAGGCCCTGAGACATTATTTTTAGGGTTCACTATTACTTTTGGATATAAATATAAATATTAGTTGATTTCAGAAAATTATTTCTTCTCCCTATCCAACCAGCCACAAATTCTATTGAAATAACTTATTCTAACCTGGAGTAGTATTTTCTGAAGCTTTAATAACAAGCAAAACGGGTGCTACAAGTAGGGCATTGGCACTGTGCTACACACCATTACATATTACATTACATTTGTGTGTGTGCTCAGTCCTTCAGTCGTGTCCGACTCTTTCCAACCCCATGGACTGTAGCCCCCCAGGCTCCTCTGCCCGTGGGATTTTCCAGGTAAGAATACTCAAGTAGGTTGACATTTCCTCCTCCATGGGATCTTCCTGGACCAGGGATCGAACCTGTGTCCAGCATTGCAGGTGGGCTCTTAACCACTTAATTCCAAAACAAACAAAGAAAAAGTCATCTTTATCTTAGACCAAATGTTGCCTCTGTCACTCTTAGAATCCATCTTGGCTTTATGAAGTGACACTTTAGGTAAAAATGTTTGAGATGGTTTTTCTGGAAAGTGACATTGTGGCAGACTAAAGGTGATAATTGGTCTTTGGGAAGTTGGGTTGATTCTCCCTCCCTTTGGCCTGCGTGGACTCTGGGATTTGTTTGATTAGAAGTGATGCTCATTATAGAAGACTTGGTTTGAAGAAGCTTTACTCACATTGAAATCTTGCTTTCTGCATACAGTAAATTAAGTCTATCTGTGAGCTTGGACAATTTTGTCTAATTCAAAACTAAAACCAAAAGAAAAATTCAGATATTTCTGAAAAATCTAGGCAAATAGGGTGATTAGCACAGATGGAGTTAATCTGAGCTAAATATGAGACAGTTCATGCAAAGAAAGTTCAAATAATACTTAACTGAGGGCATAAATGATTAATACCTTACGTTTATATTTTATTTCTTTCCATTCTGGTCATAGTCCTCAAGAAATCATCAAAGCATTTGAAAGTTGAAAGAATCTTCAAAGACCTGATCAACACTGATTTCCTGTTTAGGGAGAAATAAGTAGGCTTCTAAGTCCATTTGTGGTTATTATAATCAAATGATAAGAGGAGTTTTGGGGGATGACTATTAGATTATGATAGTAACCAAGAGGGTGACTTTATTTTTCATCAAATTCCAAATCATTTAAAAAGTACAGGCTCCTTAAGATATAAACAAATTTTAGCAAAATGAAAAGGAATAATCCCTACTTCATAGATAGTAGTGAGCAAAGTGAGGCGACCTTAAATAAACAGATGGTAGATGCACTATAATTTATTATGTTGTATAACATTTTACAGGATTGGGTGGTTTGTCTAAGGTCTCTTAGTGGCGAATAAAGATGCTAAATGGTGACTAAAGACTAGGATTCAGGTTGTAGTCATAAAACTGTAGACCACACAACTCCTATGGAAACACACAGGAGACATGTACATTTGAGAAATACACCACCAAACATGTAATCCAGTGAGCTCATTGCCACACATTAACCTACAGAACTTAACTGGAAAGCTGATTGCAGCATCTGAAATCATGGGGGATACAGTTTTTGTTGGCTGCTTAGCTGAAGTGCAGAGAAAGCAAGAACTTTCTCCATGTGCCAGCCTCCGGTTCACATCCAGTTCATCTTACATGGGACACACACTAGGTTCCGCTGCTGCTAAGTCGCTTCAGTCGTGTCCGACTCTGTGCGACCCCATGGACTGCAGCCTACCAGGCTTCTCTATCCATGGGATTCTCCAGGCAAGAACACTGGAGTGGGTTGCCATTTCCTTCTCCAGGTTCTATAGGTGTTTAAAAAACACCTATCTCAAATAAAACAGGAGGATCCAAAGTTATTTCTATTGGGATTGTGTTCATTGGTTTAATATTATTTTATTCTCTTTGTCTTGGTTCACTTTGATATGGCACACTTTTCAAAGCCTACAAACAATAGGCTGACACAAAGAGGTAAACTCCTAACTATATCTATGAAGGACAAAGAAATCTCAGTAGAGGTGAAGTGTGCACTTGTATGTATGTTAGAAAGCTCAGAGATGGCAAGAACTGGCCCCAAAGAATCATAAAACCTCCAAAATCAACAGGAGCCACAAGAGGTTACGGACAGAACCCACTCAACTCTGAACCCAATAGCCAAGATCAAGGCCATTTAACTGATAAGAGGAGACCTTGAACAGTATTTATTAAGTCCCTCCCCCCCTCATTTTTTAAAGCACTACAACATTTGGGAACACCAAAACCAAACTGCATTTGCATGTAGCCTTGACCCTGTGTGTGCTCCTCTTCTTATGTTTATGCTGAGGGAGTCCTCTATTCTTAGGTCTATGAACTCTAGGTAAATGCCATTAAAAATTAACTGAGATACTATGACCACACTTTCATGATCATCCAAATCATTATGTAATGATGGGCAGCATGTTTTTCATGACCTCTAAGGAAGGCAAATCTGACTGAATTAACTGTCTACCAATTTCCAGTGAGGGCTTCCACAGGTCCAGCTGAGGGGTTAAGTTTAGGATTAGAGATAGAAAAGAGGTGATTTGCTCCACTTACTAGAGAGAGAATTTGGAGTTCCAGGGAGCACTGACCTCCAAACAGGGAGCACAGAGCTGGCCTGATGGCCTGAGCCAGAAAGTGCAACATGGAGCGAGGTGGCCAAAGAAAAACCCCTAGGGATGGACAGGGAAAAGAGTTTTGAAAATAGTTGTTGAACGTTTGACTGAGGTTCTTTGTGTGCTGTAAGATTTCATTCTCTTTCCCTGCAGTCTCCTTTTACTGGTGCTGGCTGAGGCAGAAAGAAGACCTTGTGTGGGGAGTTTTGTTTTTGCTGAGCTTTGATTTTCTGGGAGGCTTGGGTGGGTGAGGAAATCACTGTCTAATCTGACATCTGTGTCAATGAAGTATGGAACAGAAACCTCAAGTGTGGGGCAGTGGGGTGTCTGTTCATCAATCCAACCAGTTAAATGAAAGTAAGAAGACTCTTCAGAGTCCCTTGGACTGCAAGTAGATCAAACTAGAAAATACTAAAGGAAATCAACCCTGAATATTCACTGGGAGGACTGATGCTGAAGCTGAAGCTCCAATACTTTGTCCACCTGATGCAAAGAGCTGACTCATGGGAAAAGACCCTGATGCTGGAAAAGATCGCGGGCAGGAGGAGAAGGGGACGACAGAGGATGAGATGGTTGGAAGGCATCACTGACTCAATGAACATGAGTTCGAGCAAACTCTGTTTGTGAAGATAGTGAAGAGACAAGGAAGCCTGGTGTGCTGTTCATGGGGTACCAGAGAGTTGGACACAACTTACAGACTGAAGAGCAATGACAAATTATCTTGACACAACTTTTAATTTTCTCACCCTTGGGAGACATTATCAGCTTATATTTAAATTTACAGATGAATACACAAGAGCTCAGAGTCACTTTTCTCGGGCCACTTAGGGATTAAACTGAGTCATTTTTCCAGGGCCATGTATGCATGCTCAGTGTCAGACTCTTTGTGGCCCCATGGACTGAAGCCTGCCAGGCTCCTCTGTCCATGGAATTTTCCAAGCAAGAATACTAGCCACTTAGGGGTTAAACTGAGATCTGGTTCCACAGTGATGTTTATTCCACCAGGCTCATGCAGCTGACATGGACCCCCAGAACTGCCGTAAAGCATGCTTACTCATACTAGGGGCAGAGAGAACCTCTGCTGACTTACAGTCTAAAAAGCTTGGTTTGCCATGTATTAGTGACTCTATGTGGAGAAGGCAGTGGCACCCCACTCCAGTACTCTGGCCTGGAAAATCCCATGGATGGAGGAGCCTGGTGGGCTGTAGTCCATGGGGTCGCTGGGAGTCAGACACGACTGAGCAACTTCCTTTTCACTTTGATGCATTGGAGAAGGAAATGGCAACCCACTCCAGTGTTCTTGCCTGGAGAGTCCCAGGGACAGGGGAGCCTGGTGGGCTTCCGTCTATGGGGTCGCACAGAGTCGGACACGACTGAAGTGACTTAGCAGTAGCAGCAGTGACTCTATGTATCAGATCCCTAAGGAAATAGGTAGGAGATTTAAAAGGAACAAATGACCTTTGCTCTGTTGTCATTTTCATTTTATCTGTCAACAAGAGTCAGTCTTCTTGGGGCAACTGCCTCCAGAAAATAGAATGCTTCTGGTTCTTGTAGTAGAGATTGTAGGAACTGGAAAGTAAATGTGATGAAAACATGGAAAAGAATTCATTATGTGCAAATAAGGGACAAGCAGGTTGTGATCAAGGGCTTCCCAGGTGGCTCAGTGGTAAAGAATCCACTTGCAATGCAGGAGATGGGGGTTTGATCCCTGGGTCAGGAAGATCCCCTAGAGAAGGAAATGGCAACACACTCTTAGTATTCTGGCCTGGAGAATCCCATGGGCAGAGGAGCCTGATGGGATACAGCCCATGGGGTTGCAGAGTTGGACATGACTGAGTGACTAAACAACAACAAGGTTGCGATCAAATGAGAGAGTTCAGTAAGTTACTGGAAAACAAGAAAGCCAGTTGGATGTAAATTGTTACAGGTGAGACCAGATGCTAAGCACGGGTAGCTGAAGAACATGAGTACTGGTGATCACAAGGAAAGGGGATTTTGGGTTTAGAAAGAGGAGGTTAAAGGAGACCTTACCATGGCTGTTTCTGACAACTGGGGGTGACAAAGTCAAAGCTGGAATTGGAGAACTGGAGGGTGGACACAGAAGCAACTCAGGGGTCAGCAGAGTACGTCAGGGGCAAAGTGGGCTCAGACTCCACGGAGGAGTGAGATACAGGAGGTATGGAGATAGCAGAGGTGTGGGGACATCGAGGAGAAAGTGGCCTCCCTTTTATCGCTTTGATGAGAGAGCAAGAGAGAGGCAAAGAGGGGGAGAGTGGGAGGAAAGGGAGGAAGGAAGGAAAGAGAGGAAGAATGGAAAGAAAGAAGGAAGGATGGATGGATTATCTTAGGAAATAAACAGCTGAAGGAGGTTATGAATTGTCAATAATAAAATGATACTAACCTAAGAGTCACAAAGTGACCAAGTGGCAGGGGCTTTGAATATTTTAGTGACAAAAAAAGCTAAGAGAAGTGGATTATTATGTAATCAAAGTACTCAATGGCACAGAGAGAGAGATAACAAGGGATAATTTCACACTGAGTGTTCCTAGTACAGAGAAAATGAAAGAATAATGAGTGAAAATGATGAAATAAGTGAAAGCTAAAAATAGCAAGGAACAATGAAGAGATTTTTAAAAAATTTAAAATAGAAAAAAAATAGGTTTAGCATTGGGAAGGAGGTGGCATAGTAGCTCATTGTTAAACTGTTGTTGTTGTTCAGTTGGTAAGTTGTGTCCACCGCTTTGTGACCCCATGGACTGTAGCATGCCAGGCTCCTCGTCCTTCACTATCTCCTGGAGTCTGCTCAAATTCATGTTAAGTGGTGCATGATCCCACATAACTCCCATTACCCATCAAAGGTAGGTATGAGAGAGTCATTTCCTAGGCAGGTTGATAAGGAGTCTAGGGGTTCCCAAGGAGAGAGGGGTCTGGAATTCTCAAGGAGGAAGAAAGGACAAACCTTTTTCTTTCTCCACATTCCTTAGGATTATATAACAATAATGTATCCTGCCTAAGGACAGTCTTTGGATTAAACCTTCTGTTATCTTAAAATGTAAATTATGGGAGTAGACCTGGTCTTTACAAGGATGTATCCTGCCTGAGGACAGTGTTATCTTAAAATGTAAATTATGGGAGTAGGTCTGATGAGGTCTTTACAACCTCCAGACATTCTTTGGATTATATAACTTCATTGTTAACACTAGCAAGCGGGTACTCTTTCTGCCCCCTTCTGATGCCTATGTCAGAAGCTTTCTCTATCTCCTTTATACTTTAATAAAACTTTATTATACAAAAGCTCTGAGCGATCAAGCCTCGTCTCTGGCCCCGGATTGAATTCTTCTCCTCCGGGGGCCAAGAATCCCGGTGTCTTCACGTGATTCAACAACAACCTTTCATCTTGGGGGCTCATCTGGGATCCTTCAGGACAAGGTAAGGATGCTTGGAGCCTTAGTTCTTTGTTCTCTTAGCGAACACGTTTTTCTGCTGTGCTTTACTAACTCTACGGTGTGCTTGTGTGAATGAACGGCATGCCCTGCGTGAAGCAAGTAAGGAGCACTGCTCTGCAGTTCCACGGTGATCTCATACGGCTTATGGCAGAGACCTGTTGGGGCATTATACCGACCTGCCAATGCCAAGAGGCACCCAATGTCTCCTTCGGGAACCGACCAGAAATGGGCAAAGCGTGTGGACGGAACTCTCCTTTCTCGGTCAAACTTTTCGGTCTCTTTGACCATTTCATAACTCCTTGGGAATTAGAAGTACTAACCTAATCTATCAGATCATAGACTTTCAAGGGACTTGTGATCTATACTGTTATTGTGTACTAAGGCTTAGGTCCCAAACTTGGATTGGTAGTCAAGAAAGCGCCTAGCTTCGCTAGGAATCGAAAGTTCGGAAACTAGATGGAGCTCTAGCTCCAAGAACATCTCTGAGGTTAAAGGTTACTCAGATTGGGACTGCAATGGGGTTTTTTTCTTTGGTAACGCCGGCTCTTAGTGGATCAGAGGAGGCTGTTATACTGGTGTGGTGATGCTTGGAAAGAACATCTCCGTTTTATGTTTGCGTCAGTCTTATTGTAGTCAGGAAATACTCAGGGTCGTGCACAGGCACTCAGGTGATGAATGTTTCCCCTAGTAGTCTTAGCTTGGGAGGCATTCCAGAAGTTTACTCTGATTCACCCCGGGTGACATCAGAGGCAAGCAAGGTTAAAGGTGAAGAGCTGGACGTCAAGTAGGGATGCTATCAAGTCTACCCCAGTACATCCCCACCCCATCTCCGTGGTAGAACTGGGAGGGATGCGGACTGCGCCTGAGTCGGTAAGGGACAGACTAAGTCTGACCAGGAAGGAAAAGCTTTTGGTGTAACATCTGTTTACACCCCCATCTAGAGCAGGGAGGGACGCCTCCAGTAGAAAAATGGCTCTGGTCGCTTTTTTTCTCTCTTACAGATGGGAGCTAACAATTCCAGCCTCACTTCTTTGAATTGTATTGTGAAAAACTGGGATAGATTTGATCCGCAGGGCTTAAAGAAGACACACCTGGTCTTTCTATGTGATACTGCATGGCCATGGTGTCCATTGGAGGACGGCGAACGGTGGCCAGTTGGAGCGTCTCTTAAGTATAATACTGTTCTACAATTAGACCGGTTCTGTAAGGAACAAGGGAAATGGGTAGAAGTAGCATATGTGTTGCCCTTTTTCTCTCTGCGAAATATGCCAGACTTATGTCCTAAGGGTATAGATTTGGGCGTGAAACCTTCAGCTCCCTCCTGTCCTCTTACTTTGCCCCTGTACCTGGGACTCCAAGTTGAGCAAACTGAAAGCCAGAGAACCCCCCTCAGCAGGGTTGCCTTGGTCTCAGTGGAAATCCAAACTGAGATTCAAACTGCCCACATGGAGGTCCAAACAACTCCTGTCTCAGTACGACCTCAGACTACTCTGGTTTCAGTAGAAACTCAGACCATCGAAGTAAGAGACGAGATGGAGGACAGGAGACAAAGAGAAGAGGAAAAACAGTAGGGAAGAGGGAGAACGAGATAGCGGCCCTCCCCACTGGGAATCAGGCGGTCCCAACTGTAGAACCAGACTGGGACTACAACACAGCTAAAGGAAGATGGGATCAGAGTCATTTTGTTAGATGTATTGAAGGACTTAGGCAGGCGCATTCTAAGCCTTTAAACTATGGCAAATTGGCAGACATAGAACAGGAGGAGAAGGAAGCTCCTGGTAAATTCCTAGCTAGACTGAGAGAAGGCCTTCGCAGATTCACTGAGATTGATCCTGAAAGTGAAGAGGGAAAAGTGATCTTAAAGGATAGATTTCTCACTCAGTCGGCTCCAGATATCCGCCGTAAGCTATTAAAACGGGCATATGGACCAAATCAGTCTTTAGATACTCTGTTACAACTGGCTCAGACAGTATATTATGGTAGGGAATATGAGGAAAAGAAAGACAGGCAAAAAAGACAAAGGAAAAGGCGGAAGCCTTCACCATGGCTATGAAAAACATTCTTAAACAGCCTGAGAAAAATGCCCAGAGGGGCCCAGGTGAAAAGGGATGGGCTTGCTATTACTGTGGAAAGGAGGGGCACCTCAAGCGGGATTGCCCTCAGGCATCTAAGCCGCCCCCAGCTCCCTGTCTGGTCTGCAAAGGACCACACTGGAAGAGAGACTGCCCCCAGAGGCGTAGGTCTCCGGGGTCGGACTCTCAAGACAATCAGGACTGAAGGTGCCCGGGGGTCCCCACACAAGCTCCCGTCCTAATTACACCTGAGGAACCCCGGGTATTAATAACTGTGGGGGGCCAATCTGTCGATTTCCTTTTAGATACTGGGGCAACTTATTCTGTGCTTACTGAAGCCCCTAGCCCACTTTCTTTCCGATCCGCTTCCATAATGGGACTGTCTGGACGAGCCAAAAGGTATTATTTCAGTTATTCTTTATCAGGTATGACCTAAATCAAATCCCTTATGATTATACAATGGAAATGAGAAATAGATTTAGGGGCCTATATCTGATAGATAGAGTGCCTGATGAACATGGAATGAGGTTCATGACATTGTACAGGAGAGAGGGAGCAAGACCATTCCCATGGAAAAGAAATGCAAAAAAGCAAAATGGCTGTCTGGGGAGGCCTTACAAATAGCTGCGAAAAGAAGAGAAGCGAAAAGCAAAGGAGAAAAGGAAAGATATAAACATCTGAATGCAGAGTTCCAAAGAATAGCAAGAAGATATAAGAAAGCCTTCTTCAGTGATCAATGCAAAGAAATAGAGGAAAACAACAGAATGGGAAAGACTAGGGATCTCTTCAAGAAAATCAGAGATACCAAAGGAACATTTCATGCAAAGATGGGCTCGATAAAGGACAGAAATGGGATGGACCTAACAGAAACAGAAGATATTAAGAAGAGATGGCAAGAATACACAGAAGAACTGTACAAAAAAGATCTTCATGACCCAGATAATCACAATGGTGTGATCACTGACCTAGAGCCAGACATCCTGGAATGTGAAGTCAAGTGGGCCTTAGAAAGCATCACTACAAACAAAGCTAGTGGAGGTGATGGAATTCCAGTTGAGCTATTTCAAATCCTGAAAGATGATGCTGTGAAGGTGCTGCACTCAATATGCCAGCAAATTTGGAAAACTCAGTAGTGGCCACAGGACTGGAAAAGGTCAGTTTTCATTCCAATCCCAAAGAAAGGCAATGCCAAAGAATGCTCAAACTACCGCACAATTGCACTCATCTCACATGCTAGTAAAGTAATGCTCAAAATTCTCCAAGCCAGGCTTCAGCAATATGTGAACTGTGAACTTCCTGATGTTCAAGCTGGCTTTAGAAAAGGCAGAGGAACCAGAGATCAAATTGCCAACATCTGCTGGATCATAGAAAAAGCAAGAGAGTTCCAGAAAAACATCTATTTCTGCTTTATTGACTATGCCAAAGCCTTTGACTGTGTGGATCACAATAAACTGTGGAAAATTCTTCAAGAGATGGGAATACCAGACCACCTGATCTGCCTCTGGAGAAATTTGTATGCAGGTCAGGAAGCAACAGTTAGAACTGGACATGAAACAACAGACTGGTTCCAAATAGGAAAAGGAGTTCGTCAAGGCTGTATATTGTCACCCTGCTTATTTAACTTATATGCAGAGTACATCATGAGAAACGCTGGGCTGGAAGAAACACAAGCTGGAATCAAGATTGCCGGGAGAAATATCAATAACCTCAGATATGCAGATGACACCACCCTTATGGCAGAAAGTGAAGAGGAACTCAAAAGCCTCTTGATGAAAGTGAAAGTGGAGAGTGAAAAAGTTGGCTTAAAGCTCAACATTCAGAAAACGAAGATCATGGCATCCGGTCCCACCACTTCATGGGAAATAGATGGGGAAACAGTGGAAACAGTGTCAGACTGTATTTTTCTGGGCTCCAAAATCACTACAGATGGTGACTGCAGCCATGAAATTAAAAGATGCTTACTCCTTGGAAGGAAAGTTATGACCAACCTAGATAGCATATTCAAAAGCAGAGACATTACTTTGCCCACAAAGGTCTGTCTAGTCAAGGCTATGGTTTTTCCTGTGGTCATGTATGGATGTGAGAGTTGGACTGTGAAGAATGCTGAGCGCCAAAGAATTGATGCTTTTGAACTGTGGTGTTGGAGAAGACTCTTGAGAGTCCCTTGGACTGCAAGGGGATCCAACCAGTCCATTCTGAAGGAGATTAGCCCTGGGATTTCTTTGGAAGGAATGATGCTAAAGCTGAAACTCCAGTACTTTGGCCACCTCATGCGAAGAGTTGACTCATTGGAAAAGACTGATGCTGGGAGGGAATGGGGGCAGGAGGAAAAGGGGACGACAGAGGATGAGATGGCTAGATGACATCACTGACTCGATGGACGTGAGTCTGAGTGAACTCCGGGAGTTGGTGATGGACAGGGAGGCCTGGCATGCTGCGATTCATGGGGTCACAAAGAGTCGGATATGACTGAGCGACTGATCTGATCTGATCTGATCTGATTCTTTATCTTGCAACTGGGATTCTGTGCTGTTTTCACACGAGTTTCTGATTGTGCCAGAATCTCCCTCACCCCTTTAGGGAAGGGATATACTGAGCAAGGTCCATGCCTCTGTTTTCATGAATATGGAGCCCTTCCTTTCTCTCCCTTTAGTTGAACAAAATGTAAATCCTAGAGTATGGGCTGATGGGAAATCTGTGGGCCGAGCACAAAATGCTATTCCTGTAGTTGTTAAGCTCAAAGACCCACACGTATTTCCACATAAGAAGCAGTATCCACTGAAACCTGAAGTTAAGGAAGGGTTAAAACCCATCATCGAAAATTTAAAGGAGCAGGGACTATTAATTTCCTGTAACAGTCCTTGCAACACTCCTATTTTAGGTATAAAGAAATTGAATGGTAAATGGAGACTAGTTCAAGATTTACAAATAATAAATGAGGCTGTAGTTCCTTTACACCCCGTGGTGCCCAATCCTTATACTCTATTGTCTGAAATTCCTGAATGGGCCAAATATTTCTCAGTAATTGATTTAAAGGATGTCTTCTATTCAGTGCCTTTGGCGGAAGAAAGTCAATTTCTATTTGCCTTTGAAGACCCTACGCAGCCAGCTTCTCAGTTAACGTGGACAGTTTTGCCCCAGGGATTTCGTGACAGTCCTCACTTATTCGGACAAAGTTTGTCACGGGATCTACAAAACTTTAATAGCTCTGAAGCAGTGGTGTTACAATATGTAGATGACATTTTGCTCTGTGCTGAGACAGAGGAAGCTTGTTTGCGAGCCTCAGAAGATTTCTTAAACTTTCTGGCAGGCTGTGGTTACAAGGCATCAAGAGAAAAGGCTCAGCTTTGTCAACAATCAGTTAGATATCTGGGCCTAATCATATCAGAAGGGACTAGGGCCATAGGCCCTGAGAGAATTAAACCTATACTAAATCATCCCTTACCTATGACTTTAAGACAATTGAGAGGATTTTTGGGAATCACAGGTTACTGTAGCATTTGGATTCCGGGTTACGGGGAACTTGCCCGGCCTTTATATAGACTTATAGCTGAAACTCAGCAGGCCCAAACCGACAAACTGGTTTGGTCTCCAGAAACTCAAAAGGCTTTTAAGGTTCTTCAGACTGCTGTCCTGCAAGCTCCAGCTCTGAGCTTGCCCACAGGGTCAGAATTTAATTTGTTTGTCACTGAAAGAAAAGGTGTGGCACTGGGAGTTTTGACACAACCCTGAGGGCCTCACCAGCAACCTATTGCTTATCTAAGCAGAGAATTAGATGTAGTTTCACGTGGGTGGTCCCACTGCCTAAGAGTAATTGGGGCAGCGGCTTTATTAGCACCTGAAGCTTTAAAAATAATTAATGGACGAAACCTTACTGTACTGACTTCTCATGATGCGAGTGGAATCTTAAATTCTAAGGTTAATATTTGGATGACAGACAGTAGGCTTCTTAAATATCAGTCATTGTTGTTAGAAGGACCAGTAACTAAGCTTAAAGTTTGTAGAAATCTAAATCCTGCCACTTTCCTTCCTGAAAAGGAAAATGAAACACCTGATCACGATTGTTCTCAATTCCTAACTTTAAACTATGCAGCTCGGGAGGATCTAAAGGATACCCCATTAGTCAATCCTGACATGGAAATATTTACAGATGGCAGTTCTTTTGTTCAGGATGGAAAGCGTAAAGCAGGTTACGCTGTGGTGACTGCTGAACAGGTTTTGGAAGCTAAATCTCTCCCCCAGGGAACCAGTGCTCAGGTAGCGAGCTTGTGGCTCTGACCTGAGCTCTAGAGTTAAGCAAAGGGCAGCGGATGGGCCTGATAATCTATGTGAGTCTTCTTCTGCTGACTCCAAAAATCCCGAGTCTGCCGTTGGATCCTCAAGACAAAATCTTCCTGTCCTGGGCTCACTCCTATGCTGCATTCCACAATCGGTCTAACTGCTGGGTCTTCGGAGCGCTCCCCTCTTCATCAGTGGAAGGCTTCCCGTGGTGGACATCCCCACTTCAAGGAAAAGACTTTCTCCAAGTCTGTGAATACCTTCGACAACAATCACATGCGATGCCTCTTCATCTGATGACATTTACCAACCCTAAAATGGACTGGTGCAACACTTTGTACTTTAACTATGGACATAATGTGACTTTTAATTTCGATTTTAACTTGTTTTAATGACTATGTTGCCTGCATCTGTAATTGTATAACTGGATTTGTTTCTAGCCGCATGAAAGCTTTTAAGTTACAAATGGTTGCTCTAACTCCTGCTACTGCTGTAATTTCCTCCAACTGCTATTTGGGGCCCCTGGATCAGATATCCTCAATATGAGGATTAGGAGAATATGTTGCCTCACCAATTTAGGGACAACGCCCCTTGTCAGCTCAGAAGCAGTTACAGAACGAGAACGATGCCTCTTTCCCCTAGGCAACATAATTCTCCTAAAAGAAAAGGGGGGAATGAGAGAGTCATTTCCTAGGCAGGTTGATAAGGAGTCTAGGGGTTCCCAAGGAGAGAGGGGTCTGGAATTCTCAAGGAAGAAGAAAGGACAAACCTTTTTCTTTCTCCACATTCCTTAGGATTATATAACAATAATGTATCCTGCCTAAAGACAGTCTCTGGATTAAACCTTCTGTTATTTTAAAATGTAAATTATGGGAGTAGACCTGGTCTTTACAAGGATGTATCCTGCCTGAGGACAGTGTTATCTTAAAATGTAAATTATGGGAGTAGGTCTGATGAGGTCTTTACAACCTCTAGACATTCTTTTGGATTATATAACTTCATTGTTAACACTAGCAAGCGGGTACTCTTTCTGCCCCCTTCTGATGCCTATGTCAGAAGCTTTCTCTATCTCCTTTATACTTTAATAAAACTTTATTATACAAAAGCTCTGAGCGATCAAGCCTCGTCTCTGGCCCTGGATTGAATTCTTCTCCTCCGGGGGCCAAGAATCCCGGTGTCTTCACGTGATTCAACAACAACCTTTCAGGTATAGCATACAAGGTAACCAAGGCACGGAGTCTGAATGCCTTGGCCAGCTGGTTAGTGCTGACGTCAGGGGTCATACCCAGGCCTATCTCCAAACCTGAACTTCACCACCCTTAGCTTTTTTGTATTAATGAGCATGAACACTTTTGGATGACTTCAGCACACATTAAATATGTATTTTTTTACATAGCTAAAAACATGATCTCATATCACAAAATTATCATTTCAACATACCCAGTCCATATTTCACAAGTTGCCCTCAAAATATGATCGGTCTGGTCTATCCAAATCAGGATCCAGTCTGAGTTACACCAGCCTAGCTGTATTCCTTTCTTCTCTTATAATCTAGAAGAGTCTTTTTTTTTTTTTTTTTGTCCTGTAAAATGTTTCATCTGGGCTCGTCTGATTACTTCTCTGTGGTAGGTTTTAACTTCTATGTACTTCCTGTAGACCAAAAGTTACATCTGAAGGCTTGACAGATTCAAGGTAAACCTTTCAGTTGAGAATACATACCAGGAGATGTGCAGACCACAGACAGTCTACCAGGGGATGCACAGTACCTGGCTATCCACCATGACAGGTGCCAAGTCTGGCCACTGAATTAGTGTACAGATTGCTGTATTCTTTTTAAATTTTCATTATTATTATTTTAAATCTTATTTTATTTTTTTGACTGTGCTGGGTCTTTGTTACTGGGCCGGGCTTTACCGAGTTGCAGCAAGCAGGGGTCACTCTTCATTGCAGTGCATGAGCTTCTCACTGTGGTGGCTTCTCTTGTAACAGAGCACGGGCTCTTGCCCCATGGGCTTGGCAGCTGTGGTGCATGGGCTGAGTTGCCTCATGGCACGTGGCATCTTCCCAGACCAGGGATTGAACCAGTGTCCCTTGCATTGGCAGGCAGATTCTCAGCCACTGGACCACCAGGGAAGTCCTGACCTTATTCTTCATATTGTATGATTTTAGCCTCACTCCTTTTTCTCTGTTGTACAGTTAAGATCTCCTCCTTTGATGAATGTAATCTTTTTTGATGTTACTCGGGCAAGGCACATACAAAATTCACTTCACCATCCACCTATCATCTAATAATTTTAATACCAATTGATAATCCTTGTCTGAGCCAGTGATTTCACAGGGGACTGCACAATGATGATTTTACTTTTCTATTTATCACCATCGATCTCTATTAGCTGGTATTCCTCTTTAGGTACAGCTTTCATTATCAACTAGGGCTACTGGTTTTGAGATATAATGGTCTTCCTGGAAATGCAGAATAAATGTGTAAAGTTTTCAAAGGAAGGGGTTGGTTTAATGGCTACATCAAATGGTGACAAAGGGATTTTAGTGACTCATTTGATAACTGCAAAAAACTTACGGGTTTTCATGAACTCAGTGTTTTTCAGTTAACTATACGATCTTAACAGTTTGGCTCAAATGGGGCCAAATTAGGCTGGAGAGAACTACAGCAACCTGGCTTTTGTGCCATTTTGACAGGATGTCGTCAGTCTTTTAAAGCTTCTTCACTTTTTGCTCATCTTGTACTTCCCTTTGCCTCAACTGGAGGCAGCCGTTTCTTCAAGTGGCTTTGGAATAATATGAGAGATTAAAATTTGGGCTAGAAATGGTGAGCAGTTTTGCCCCTCCTAACTAAACTGTAATCCCAGGGCAAATCTTTTCTAACTTGACCTTTTTCTTATCATATCATTTCACATCATTCATATCATTTCACATCATTATTTATAATTCTGCCAATCATGTCTCTGCTAGCGGCCTTGTGTTTTGTAAAGGGGAATGCACAGTTTTGTAAGTGGGAAAGATCAGAATAGAATTCACCATTGTAAGAGCTGGTGACTGCAGATAGAAAAGAATAAAGAACTGAAATTTGAGTAATCAGAATTTAGCTACAGAAAATAGGAAGGGCAATGGCATGGGTTACAAAACAACAACAACAACAACAGGAAAAAGAGTTAAGAAAGTTTATGGCAGTGCATTACAACAGAGAATGTCTTGGTGGGAGAGTTGAGACCCTTCAGTTCAGTTCAGTTGCTCAGTCTCCGACTCTTTGCAACCCCATGCACTGCAGCATGCCAGGCTTCCCTGTCCATCACCAACTCCCAGAGCTTACTCAGACTCATGGCAATAGAGTTAGAAATACCATCCAACCATCTTATCCTCTGTCGACCCCTTCTCCTCCTGCCTTTAATCTTTCCCGGCATCAGGGTCTTTTTCAAATGAGTCAGTTCTTCGCATCAGGTGGCAAAGTATTGGAGGTTCAGCTTTAGCATGAGTCCTTTCAATGAATATTCAGGACTGATTTCTTTTAGGATTGACTGGTTTGATCTCCTTGCAATCCTTGGGACTCTCAAGAGTCTTCTCCAACACCACAGTTCAAAAGCATCAATTCTTTGGCGCTCAGTTTTCTTTATAGTCTAACTCTCACATCCATACGTGACCACTGGAAGAACCATAGCTTTGACTAGACGGACCTTTGTCAGCAAAGTAATGTTTCTGCTTTTTAATATGCTGTCTAGGTTGATCATAAATTTTCTTCCAAGAAGCAAGTGTCTTTTAACTTCATGGCTGCAGTCACCATCTGCAGTGATTTGGGAGCCCAAATAAAATGAAGCCTCTCACTGTTTCCATTGTTTCCCAATCTATTTGCCATGAAGTGATGTGACTAGATGCAATGATCTTAGTTTTTTGAATGTTGAGTTTGAATGTTGAGACCTTTAGTGGGGTATTTTAAATGCTTTCCAGGGAGAACAGTCGGTGGGCAAGATGCCAGTAATGGATATCTAGGTCATGTTGATTATATTCTTTGTAGCCAAAGATGGAGAAGCTCTATACAGTCAACAAAAACAAGACCGGGAGCTGACTGTGGCTCAGATCATGAACTCCTTATTGCCAAATTCAGACTTAAATTGAAGAAAGTAGGGAAAAACACTAGACCATTCAGGTATGACCTAAATCAAATCCCTTATGATTATACAGTGGAAGTGAGAAATAGATTTAAGGGACTAGATCTGATAGATAGAGTGCCTGATGAGCTATGGACGGAGGTTCGTGACATTGTACAGGAGAGAGGGAGCAAGACCATCCCCATGGAAAAGAAATGCAAAAAAGCAAAATGGCTGTCTGAGGAGGCCTTACAAATAGCTGTGAAAAGAAGAGAAGCGAAAAGCAAAGGAGAAAAGGAAAGATATAAACATCTGAATGCAGAGTTCCAAAGAACAGAAAGGAGAGATAAGAAAGCCTTCCTCAGCGATCAATGCAAAGAAATAAAGGAAAACAACAGAATGGGAAAGACTAGGGATCTCTTCAAGAAAATCAGAGATACCAAGGGAATATTTCATGCAAAGATGGGCTCGATAAAGGACAGAAATGGGATGGACCTAACAGAAGCAGAAGATATTAAGAAGAGATGGCAAGAATACACAGAAGAACTGTACAAAAAAGATCTTCACGACCAAGATAGTCACAATGGTGTGATCACTGACCTAGAGCCAGACATCCTGGAATGTGAAGTCAAGTGGGCCTTAGAAAGCATCACTACAAACAAAGCTAGTGGAGGTGATGGAATTCCAGTTGAGCTATTTCAAATCCTGAAAGATGATGCTGTGAAAGAGCTGCACTCAATATGCCAGCAAATTTGGAAAACTCAGCAGTGGCCCCAGGACTGGAAAAGGTCAGTTTTCATCCCAATCCCAAAGAAAGGCAATGCCAAAGAATGCTCAGACTACCGCACAATTGCACTCATCTCACATGCTAGTAAAGTAATGCTCAAAATTCTCCAAGCCAGGCTTCAGCAATACGTGAACCGTGAACTTCCTGATGTTCAAGCTGCTTTTAGAAAAGGCAGAGGAACCAGAGATCTAATTGCCAACATCTGCTGGATCATAGAAAAAGCAAGAGAGTTCCAGAAAAACATGTCTTTCTGCTTTATTGACTATGCCAAAGCCTTTGACTGTGTGGATCACAATAAACTGTGGGAAATTCTTCAAGAGATGGGAATACCAGACCACCTGACCTGCCTCTTGAGAAACCTATATGCAGGTCAGGAAGCAACAGTTAGAACTGGACCTGGAACAACAGACTGGTTCCAAACAGGAAAAGGAGTATGTCAAGGCTGTATATTGTCACCCTGCTTATTTAACTTATATGCAGAGTACATCATGAGAAACATTGGACTGGAAGAAGCACAAGCTGGAATCAAGATTGCTGGGGGAAATATCAATAACCTCAGATATGCAGATGACACCACCCTTATGGCAGAAAGTGAAGAGGAACTCAAAAGCCTCTTGTTGAAAGTGAAAGAGGAGAGTGAAGAAGTTGGCTTAAAGCTCAACATTCAGAAAACAAAGATCATGGCATCTGGTCCCATCACTTCATGGGAAATAGATGGGGAAACAGTGAAAACAGTGTCAGACTTTATTTTTGGGGCTCCAAAATAACTGCAGATGGTGACTGCAGCCATGAAATTGAAAGAGGCCTGCTCCTTGGAAGGAAAGTTATGACCAACCTAGATAGCATATTTAAAAGCAGAGACATTACTTTGCCAACAAAGGTTCATCTAGTCAAGGCTATGGTTTTTCCTGTGGTCACGTATGGATGTGAGAGTTGGACTGTGAAGAAAGCTGAGCGCCGAAGAATTGATGCTTTTGAACTGTGGTGTTGGAGAAGACTCTTGAGAGTCCCTTGGACTGCAAGGAGATCCAACCAGTCCATTCTGAAGGAGATCAGCCCTGGGATTTCTTTGGAAGGAATGATGCTAAAGCTGAGACTCCAGCACTTTGGCCACCTCATGCGAAGAGTTGACTCATTGGAAAAGACTCTGATGCTGGGAGGGATTGGGGGCAGGAGGAGAAGGGGACGACAGAAGATGAGATGGCTGGATGGCATCACTGACTCGACGGACGTGAGTCTGAGTGAACTCCGGGAGTTGGTGATAGACAGGGAGGCCTGGCGTGCTGTGATTCATGGGGTTGCAAAGACTCGGACACGACTGAGCGACTGAACTGAACTGAACTGAGGTCATGTTTAATGGGCAATATCGCACTGAAAAGCCCCAAGGCCCAATACATTTTGATACTAGCAGCATTTTTATGATTTAACATTGTTACATCTTTAAAAACACTAATTATCTCTAGCCAAGTATTCCTGATCTATGGGGCTTCCCTGGTGGCTCAGATGGTAAAGAATCTGCCCATAATATGGGAGACCCAGGTTCGATCCCTGGATCAGAAGATCCACTGGAGAAGGGAATGGCAACCCACTCTAGTATTTCTGGAAAATTCTATGGACAGAGGACCCTGGTGGGCTATAGTCCACGGGGTCTCAAAGAGTTGGACACGACTGAGCGTCTAGCACACATTCCTCATCTATAACGTGAAAGTCAGAAAAAAGCAGTGCTTAAATGATATCGATGCTTGGATAATTTCTAGTTCTTAAAAAACTTTCATCCTCTCTTTATTAAAAAGTCAAATCACTATGTTATACACCTGAAACTAGTATCTGTTGTAAGTCAACTATACTTCACTAAATAAACCAAGAACCAACCAGCCAAGGCAAAGATAACAATGATTCTTTCCCAGGGCCCACACGCCCCCTGGTGAAGATAATAGTAAGTAACCAGATTCCCACACAGATGTCCTAATGTTACCTTGGCAAAGGTAACTAGGAGATTTTACTATCAGCAAGTAAAGATTAACAGGGCCTGCGGCCTTAGATATTTATGCCAGATGATGACATATGAAAACATTTTTTTCTTCACTCACTGTTTGACCTCTCGTGGCTTCTCTCTGTACGTACACAGAGGAAGAAATGCCGGGCTTCCTTCTCTGACATCCAGGGCTGCTAATTTTAAGACTGGAGTCATCTGGTGAAAGAAGTTAAAACTGGAATCAACAGGAGAATTTTTGATACTGTTGAATGCTGTCAGACAGTGATACCTACTGTAGCAAACACCGTGTCTTTGCCCCATGCTCTAATACACTAGATTTTTCAAAGGCTGCATCAAGAACTTTGCCGAGTTCTAGATTTAGTCATCTTTTTGGCTCTTTCAAGATAGTCTGGCTTATAGTTGTAAAAGAATACTAGATTCTTGTACTAGATCAATGTAAAAAAGAATTTGATATTTATATCTACAGTTTAAAACACAACATAATATTTTTCTAGAAATAGTGTCAGACCCTTTTAAATTGCCTGCTTTTTCTGTTACATTATTTTTTAATTTATTTATTTTAACTGGAGGCTAATTACTTTACAATATTGTACTGGTTTTGCCATACATTGACATGAATCAGCCATGGGTGTACATGTGTTCCCCATCCTGAACCCCTCTCCCACCTTCCTCCCCATCCCATCCCTCTGAGTCATCCCAGTGCACCAGCCCTGAGCACCCTGTCTCATGCATCGACCCTGGACTGGCGATCTGTTTCTTGATGTAATAAAACTGCTGGGAAGATGGCAAACATTGAGGAAAATAAAGCACTGAACTTCATTAGAATACTTCACACAAGAAATTAAATGGAATCAAAATTACCAAATTGTCATAAATTAACATTTCACCTGAGGATGTTTCTGGTGGTAAAACTAAATATGAGTTATCATGTTAGCCGAATATGCTTTAGAATATTACTTCATATGCTGAGGATTAAGTGCTAAGTACTTGCACTTTTACATACACTGAAATACAATTATTTAGGTAAAATCTTTGCCTTGATTGGACAACCATCCATTTAAAAGTGGAGTTAGGGGTCCTATTTGTTAAGTATGAAACAATAGGCTTGTCATAAAATATAAAAATCTCTAGAAATGTAAACACTGATTGTGATTTTACTTTCATTAATAGATTAAGGGAGATCTTCTTTTAAAAAATAACTTAGAGGAAGAAAATTAGTTTGTGAACCGCCCAGTGGTCCTTTGCACCTGGGGAGATGAAACCAAATGAATTATGTGCCACATACTCACCAAGGCATGACTGTGACTTGAAATCAAATATAGCCTTTTTGATGTTTTCATTACATCTGAAACCAAAGGATTAATATGCCTATGGATACTGTTGTGTTAAAAGTAATTTCTTATTGCTAACACTGCACACAAAGAACCCAACTGCCTTACCATTATAAGCTTTAGTGCCATTTCTCATGTCAAATATACTTAAGATTTTTTATTTAGGTTAAAAAAAAGAGAAACTTAGGCAAATTAAGCACTTGTTGAGCATTTCAACTTACACAAAAGGCTTCTATTTAGGAATATTAAGAGACTTTTATAACATCATTTCTTTCTGAGAAATAGTTTCAAGAACATTGAAACTCATACATGTTTGCAGAGATCACCCTTGTCTGTTTATAAAGATAATTTGGAAATCTGTAACTCTGGGTCATTTCTGCCTCCTTTGCTTGCGTGGAAGATTGGGTAATGGGGTTAATTTGGAGAACAAGCACGATGTATAATGACTAGTGAGTTTTGTTTGTAAGTTCAGCCAAATTGAGAGCGTAGCCAAAGTCAACAGCTCCTCAAACCAGGTTGATTTCAAAGGCACAAGTGATGTGTGGCTAAGGCCTCTGGAGTCATCTGATTTTTGGCAGCTTCTCAGTTAATTCGAGTGTTGCCACATATTTTAGCCCACTCCTAATTTATTGTGATTAAATTTCATTACAACAACTTTCATGTTTTGGGGGTATCAGTATTAAAGTAACACATGAGGATGGGGTATTACATCAAAAATAAAATGTCAATGGCTAAACATTTTAAATAAATTATGTGATGTTAGTAAAATAAATAGCTATTATAAGGCTAGCAACATTTTAATTCTGATATGAAGACTGACCAGTAAGCAAACAGAACTGAGCCTGTTGAGGGAGTCCCACCAAGTGTTTATAGAACAGTGTTTTTCCTTATTTCAAGACTTCTAGAATCACAGCCTGCTACTTAGATTCAGACAACCCCAGGTACCTCACCTCCTGCAGGATTATCAAAAGTGAATTCTTCAGCCCAGTTCAACCTTAGGGAACTGCCCAGACCACTCGCTCACAGGTATAGGTGCTCCCACTCTGGTATGAGCAGAGTCAAGGTATGAGTCAAGGCCACCATTTCAGAAAACGGCAACCCACTCCAGTATTCTTGCCTGGAGAAGAATCCCATGGACAGAGGAGTCTGGCAGGCTACAGTCCATGATATCACAGAATTGGACATGACAAAGCAACTGACACTTTTTTCTTCCTTTAAACACAAACAAAATGTACAAATATTTTCTATCACCAGTATTGACTCTATTGGCACTATTAGGACTTTCTCCTTTTTAAAACATTAATGCATGCTTTTCCCATGTTCAGAGAGTCCCATTCTTAGTTCACTTATTTATTACTTACGAACCACCTCCTGTGTGACTCCTACATTTAAGTTACTGCTCTAGGTTTTAAGGACACAGCAGTAGATTAAAAAAACCCTGCTGCTCACAAACTCACATTCTGAGAATCCAGGGTGATAAAGTCAAGTCATTTAGGGAGACCCATGAAATGGAGGCCGTCTCAGGGATAGCCAATGTCACAAATCTAAACCTCAACCAGCTTGCTTTTATGGGAAACACCTGAGAAGGAATCTTGACGTACACCAACCACAATCAATTCAGCTTCAATGAGCTCACCTCACCCTAGAAAATGGGATTTGCCAGCCTTGTAAGGAAGCCCCCAGCTCCTAACCAGCCAGGCCCTGCTTCTGGGTGGCATCTCTTACTAAACTCTGTAAATTCTCACTTGCCCCCAATTCCCCCTCACTGCTTGTGGGGTCCTGTACTCCCCAACATGGATCTTTTTCTCTTGGATAAAAGACATCACACTCATCACTAAGTTGTTTTGGTTTTATTTGACGAGGGAACGAACAGGAAAGATTGTCTGAATCTTAGGAGTTGGGGATAAAAATTAAATAAATGGACAAAAGTCACTGGTATTGGCTTCCGAGGTGGTACATTAGTAAAGAATCCACCTGCCAATGCAGGAGGCACAAAAGCCTCAGGTTCGATCCCTGGGTCAGGAAGATCCCCTGGAGGAGATGGCAACCCACTCCAGTATTCTTGCCTGGAGAATCCCATGGACAGAGGAGACTGGTGATCTACAGTCCACGGAGTTGCAAAGAGTTGGATTTTACTGAGCATGAGCACGCACAATGCTAATAGTAGCAGGGTAGTGGGAGTGAGAGACAAGGGGATGATTTTAGGTTGAAGCTGAAGTGAGGGTGTGGGGCTCTCTGGAGAAAAATCATATTTAAGCTGAAGTGTGAGTCCATATAGTCAAAGCTATGGTTTTTCCAGTAGTCATGTCTGGATGTGAGGGTTGGACCATAAAGAAGGCTGAAGGCCAAAGAATTGATGCCTTTGAACTGTGGTGCTGCTGAAGACTCTTGGGAGTCCCTTGGACTGCAAGGAGATCAAAGCAGTCAATCCTAAAGGGAATCAACCCTGAATATGCATTGGAAAGGCTGATGCTGAAGCTGAAGCTCCAGTACTTTGGCCACCTGATGGGAAGTGTTGACTCACTGGAAAACACCCCGATGCTGGGAAAGATCGAGGGAAAAAGGAGGAGGGGGTGGCAGATGATGAGATGGTTAGATAGCATGAATTTAATTTAACGCCTCAATGGACATCAGATCAGATCAGATCAGATCAGTTGCTCAGTCATGTCCGACTCTTTGCGACCCCATGAATCGCAGCACACCAGGCCTCCCTGTCTATCACCAACTCCCAGAGTTCACTCAGACTCATGTCCATCGAGTCGGTGATGCCATCCAGCCATCTCATCTTCTGTCGTCCCCTTCTCCTCCTGCCCCCAATCCCTCCCAGCATCAGAGTCTTTTCCAATGAGTCAACTCTTCGCATGAGGTGGCCAAGGTACTGGAGTTTCAGCTTTAGCATCATTCCTTCCAAAGAAATCCCAGGGCTGGTCTCCTTCAGAATGGACTGGTTGGATCTCCTTGCAGTCCAAGGGACTCTCAAGAGTCTTCTCCAACACCACAGTTCAAAAGCATCAATTCTTTGGCACTCAGCCTTCTTCACAGTCCAACTCTCACATCCGTACATGACCACAGGAAAAACCATAGCCTTGACTAGATGAACCTTTGTTGGCAAAGTAATGTCTTTGCTTTTGAATATGCTATTTAGGTTGGTCATAACTTTCCTTCCAAGGAGTAAGCGTCTTTTAATTTCATGGCTGCAGTCACCATCTATAGTGATTTTGGAGCCCAGAAAAATACAGTCTGACACTGTTTCCACTGTTTCCCCATCTTTTTCCCATGAAGTGATGGGACCAGATGCCATGATCTTTGTTTTCTGAATGTTGAGCTTTAAGCCAACTTCTTCACTCTCCTCTTTCACTTTCATCAAGAGGCTTTTGAGTTCCTCTTCACTTTCTGCCATAAGGGTGGTGTCATCTGCATATCTGAGGTTAGTGATATTTCTCCTGGCAATCTTGATTCCAGCTTGTGCTTCTTCCAGTCCAGCGTTTCTCATGATGTACTCTGCATATAAGTTAAATAAACAGGGTGACAATATACAGCCTTGACGAACTCCTTTTCCTATTTGGAACCAGTCTGTTGTTCCAGGTCCAGTTCTAACTGTTGCTTCCTGACCTGCATATAGGTTTCTCAGGAGGCAGATCAGGTGGTCTGGTATTCCCATCTCTTGAAGAATTTTCCACAGTTTATTGTGATCCACACAGTCAAAGGCTTTGGCATAGTCAATAAAGCAGAAATAGATGTTTTTCTGGAACTCTCTTGCTTTTTCCATGAGCCAGCAGATGTTGGCAATTTGATCTCTGGTTCCTCTGCTTTTTCTAAAGCCAGCTTGAACATCAGGAAGTTCATGGTTCACATATTGCTGAAGCCTGGCTTGGAGAATTTTGAGCATTACTTTACTAGCGTGTGAGATGAGTGCAATTGTGCGGTAGTCTGAGCATTCTTTGGCATTGCCTTTCTTTGGGATTGGGATGAAAACTGACCTTTTCCAGTCCTGGGGCCACTACTGAGTTTTCCAAATTTGCTGGCATATTGAGTGCAGCACCTTCACAGCATCATCTTTCAGGATTTGGAATAGCTCAACTGGAATTCCATCACTCCACTAGCTTTGTTCATAGTGATGCTTTCTAAGGCCCACTTGACTTCACATTCCAGGATGTCTGGCTCTAGGTCAGTGATCACACCATTGTGACTATCTTGGTCGTGAAGATCTTTTTTGTACAGTTCTTCTGTGTATTCTTGCCATCTCTTCTTAATATCTTCTGCTTCTGTTAGGTCCATCCCATTTCTGTCCTTTATCGAGCCCATCTTTGCATGAAATGTTCCTTTGGTATCTCTGATTTTCTTGAAGAGATCCCTAGTCTTTCCCATTCTGTTGTTTTCCTCTATTTCTTTGCATTGATCGCTGAAGAAGGCTTTCTTATCTCTCCTTTCTGTTCTTTGGAACTCTGCATTCAGATGTTTATATCTTTCCTTTTCTCCTTTGCTTTTTGCTTCTCTTCTTTTCACAGCTATTTGTAAGGCCTCCCCAGACAGCCATTTTGCTTTTTTGCATTTCTTTTCTAGGGGAATGGTCTTGATCCCTGTCTCCTGTACAATGTCACAAACCTCATTCCATAGTTCATCAGGTACTATGTCTATCAGATCTAGTCCCTTAAATCTATTTCTCACTTCCACTGTATAATCATAAGGGATTTGATTTAGGTCATACCTGAATGGTCTAGTGTTTTTCCCTACTTTCTTCAATTTAAGTCTGAATTTGGCAATAAGGAGTTCATGGTCTGAGCCACAGTCAGCTCCTGGTCATGTTTTTGCTGACTGTATAGAGCTTCTCCATCTTTGGCTGCAAAGAATATAATCAATCTGATTTAGGTGTTGATCATGTGGTGATGTCCATGTATAGTGTCTTCTCTTGTGTTGTTGGAAGAGGGTGTTTGTTATGACCAGTGCATTTTCTTGGCAAAACTCTATTAGTTTTTGCCCTGCTTCATTCCATATTCCAATGGACATGAATTTAAGTAAACTTCAGGAGATAGTGGAGGACAGGCTAGCCTGGCATGCTGCACTCTATGAGGTTGCAGAGTCAGACATGACTTAGTGACCGAGGAACAACAACTGAGTGACACTGTAACAGAGTGACACTGACAGACCGGAAGTGGCATTCTGCCTTCCAAGTGCAGAATTCTGCTCTGAGTGAGCCCTCAATAAGTGTTAAACCCAAGTAGTTATCTCCAACATATGCAGCCTTATCGCCAATGACTCACCACGTGCTTCACATTAAAGAATATGAAGTCAGGGACTTCCCTGGTGGCCCAGTGGCTAAGACTCTGTGCTCCCAGAGTATGGGGCCTGGGTTCAATCCCTGGTCAGGGAACTTGATGTCATATGCTGCAACTAAGAGCTCACATGCTGCAACTAAGACCCAATGCAGTCAAATAAATAAATTTTTAAAAAAAGACTATAAAATCAGATTAGAGTAGTCACAGGACACCAATGGACACAATACTTCAAACAGTAACATTTATGGATTTACTGACATTATCAACATTTATGATGTTTTCAAAGGAAAAAAAACCTCTCAGCCTTGGGGTTTTTATCATGTATTTACAACATACCAATATAAAACTTTCATTTGCATATAATTTCACTACATGAATAAAAGTGACCACTTCACCTCAGGGAATGTTAAATCTGTCATTCATAGGAAGGTGAACATTTCTTTCTAAAGGATGTTACTTCACCCTGCTCCCTCCTGGGTTCAAAAGCCCAGACTCAGTTAAAAATTCCAGGCTGGGGGCAGGATCCCCACTTGGATTTAACTATGTTCATGCTTTCACTTCCAAGCCTACTGATGTTGTGAATATTTGCAGCATTCATAGTTGCTACTTCCTAATCAACACAGACTCTGATGGGAAACTAAAACATACTTCCTACCATTCTTGATCCTATGATTCAAAATGATAAAATCTGTTAACAATGTAAGAAACTAGCCTTTCCCACAGATTAAAAAATGAAAAACAAAGCAGGCAAGACATTAAATACACAAACTACCATGTAGGAACTTTTATAATTAACAAAGTTCTGAAAAGGACATTGAAAGGTGCCCTGTGCGGACAAAGAAAATACAAACCAAAAAGCAAACACAAAGGCATAAAGACAAAGGACATTCACTCATTTTAAGGACTCTTATCCCCAACGTTCAAGTAAGGAAAGTCACTGTTGTAGATACAACTGTGTTGACATCTACACAAACAGCAGGGCTGAGCAAATTTACACCCAAGGAAGGAACAGGCAGAAGAGAATTTCTGGAGGAAGAAAACCCAGCTGCTCCACATCTTTCATCTCATGGGCCTCTTTTATTGTTGCCTAACACACACACATACCTTCACTCAAGCGAAGTGCCAACTAAAAATTGTCGCTGGCTACCTGGCTTTACAAGGATAAAGTGAGTGGCCACTGCAGCCACTGACCTTCAACAGCCACCGAAAGGAGTTAGGGTGGAGATCAGGAGTGAGGCAACTGCAGTCCAGGAAAAACTGGCAGAAAGGCATTCGGATAGTTATTTTCAAAATAACATTGCAGGAGCCCAAAGGCTTGCATCTCTTCCTATCTGGAAAAGCACTAAAATCATCAACAGTGACACCTGCCCATGACTAGCAGCAAGCCTCTGCCAAAATGCATGCTTGACTGTACGTAACCCCCTAAAATCATGCATACACTGACCTTAAGCCCCTCCACTAAAACCATATACAGACCTTAACCCCCTTCACCAAAATCACATATACACTGACCTTACATATACACCATACAGGAAGTGGTAACCCACTCCAGTAATTTTGCTTGGAGAATCCTATGGACAGAGGACCCTGATGGGCTACTGTCCATGGGGTCAAAAGTCAGACACGACAGCACACGCACAAGAGACATCACACCACATATACACCAAAATCGCATATACACATTCCTCAGAGCTGAGGTGCTGCCTCCCAGCTATAGTCATTTTGCCCTCAGTATGCAACTCTCACGTTGTGCATTTTTTTTCAGTTGACAGAAATCAATTAAAACCTATCACATTGCTGACTGTGATGTCTCTTGTGCGTGTGCTGTCGTGTCTGACTTGCAACCCCATGGACAGTAGCCTATCAGGCTCCTCTGTCCATGGGATTCTCCAAGCAAAATTACTGGAGTGGGTTACCACTTCCTCCTCCAGGGGTTCTTTCAGACCCAGTGATTGAACCCGCATCTCCTGGGTCTTCTGCATTGCAGGCAGATTCTTTACCTACTGAGCCATCAGGGAAGCCCCTGTGATGTCTCTAAGTCCATGCTAATAAGTTGGTAATTATTTCCAAAGAAAGCAAGAAATGCTGTGATCCACACTTACTTCCATCTTTCCTGTAGCTTTCCTCTGAGTGGCCTAAGTCATCTGAAACCACCCAGGCAGGACTCAGGAAATTTTAAGGTTGTAGCTCTTCAGAATGACTCTGAAGGTCTCTGCTACACATTTTGTGAAAATACAAAATTCAAATGAATACATTTCAAAAATCTTGTGGGTTTTACTAAACAATTCACGAATGGGCACCATCTAATCTAGCAAACAGAAAGGAGCTCCTAGAAGCTGTTGAAACTGAGGCGTTTTATAGGCAGAAGAGGGAGGGAACAGGAAGCTAACACTAGGCAAAAAAGTTATGGCAAGGTCACTTTCTTGAGGGGCCAGCCGGGTTTATCAGACAGATGACCCGTTTAGTGTTGATCAGATTATTGAAAGACAAGATTTAAGATTCCATTTCTGGGAGGGCCTCTGCTGTAATTAAGTCAAGTCAACATTTGGTGACAGGGGCCTTAGCATTTAGGGGTTCCATTATAGACTATACTCTTGTATTTAACAATATAGAAATATTTGTCTAGAAGAAAATAAACCATCAAGTTCAAACTTCCTAAAAAAAGCCATCCTCCCTTTTCTTCAGAGACTAAAATCACAGCTATAAATTCTAAAGAGGCCCAATTGTTAAATATTAAACTAAGTAAATTATAGCTAGTTGTTAGTTATGGGCTACATGAGTAATTTATACGTGCTGTACACACACACACACACACACACACACACACACACACACGCAACAGGGCTCCTTTTACATAATGTTTACTTGGAGTTAAAAGATACTTTAAAATTAGAGGATTACAGAAAACGTTTCTTAGCCTTTATGACAACACTGGACACATTTATTTGCATCACTAGCCAGGGACAAAAACTCTTAAGGGGAAATCCTGAGGCACTTTATCAACAACACATATCATGACAAGGTTTTCAGAGGTCCACTGTGGCGAAAGTGGAGAAAAATCTGCAGTTTCTTTTGGTGGAATGAAAACTGAATCAGTGATGGAACACAGAGATAACACTGCTACAACTCAGATCCTCCTGCATCAAAAAGATGCATGTGGGAAATGTTACTGACATTTAAAATACTCCATTAAGTCACCTGAATAAAACTGTACATCAAGGAAATTATGAAAAGGCTTCTCAATGACTTCCAGTGAAAACATTCTTTATTGGTAAGCACACACTTAAAACTTTCTTGATTACACACATCATGCAAAACTGATGTCACACATGGTTGTTTATTTTAACAATCTCTTCTGATGGAATTATAAATTTTAAAAAGTTACAGTGACCGCAATAGTAAAAAGAATTCAGGAGAACTCTGAAGGAAGCAAACACTTTGTAGAACACGTGAAAGTAATGTTCATCCCTCTGGCTGTTTAATTCTCCCTCCCAATGAGAATCTATTTTGGAAAACTATTATATACAAGAATGGCAGTCATTCATGTATGTGCATCCTCAGGCACACCACCTGACTAAAAAGAAACTACAAGAATAAAACTTCAAATAATTTTACAGGTTTTCTCCATTTTGTTAATCTAAAACAGGGCAATGCCCTTATTTAAAACGTTCACCTGTTGCAGGAGATTATTTCCATACGGATATGACTCTGCTCCTTGGAAGCATAGCTTACACCCGGTAACCCTTCTGTGCAGAGACTGATGGACTGAACTGTCACGTCTGCATTCTCCAGGTTGTTTCCAACCGGTGGGAAGGAACAGAGCTTCCCATTCTGAGAAGTCTTAGGAATACGCTGCTTCTTTTATGACACCGAGCATGAGTTTTCTCTGCGGTGGTGAGGCCAACACTGGCAGGTGGGCGGGTCTGGGAGCCCTCCCACTGTCTGCCTCACATAAGCAAATTCAGCTCCTTGAAGTGAAGCCCCCAGTGAAACGTGACATCCAAAGCTCCTACTGGCACATTCAGGTCAACTGGCAGAGTGGAGTTTTCCAGAGACCAAGAAGTGGGTGCTGCCGTTAATGAAGACAAAGAAATGCAGGAGTGGCCTTGGAACTGGGCAGTGGGAAGAGGGTGGAAGAATTCAAAGGAGTGTGGCAGAGAGCCATAGGAGCAGGGCCATGGCTGGGAAAGGCAGCGAGGGCTCCAAGGAGGTAAGGGGTGTGTCAGAGAACAGCTATGTGGCTGTGAGGACAGAGTTACTGGAAAAAAGGACCTTTTAAAAAGTTCAGGAGGAAATGAGGCCTGTGCTGTGGGAAAGTGAAGGAAGAGAGATTCCAGTGAATCAGTGGCAGGAAGCTTAGCATTGTGACTGCAGCTGTGTGCAAAGAAAGGCGCATGAGAGAAACTCAAGACTCTCAGCTGAAGAGATTTCTAAGTGGTGTGGCAGGGGCAGCCTGCTTTCTTCTTACTGATTATAGTCTAATGTGAGAAAAAATAGGTAAGTTGAGGGAAGGACTGTTAAAAAAAAAAAAGGAAACAGGACTTGATGACCTGGAAATCCTTAGCGTATGGCAAAGACATTAAAATTGAAAGATTTACTTTTAGGTAGCTGAAGCTGAAACTCCAGTACTTTGGCCACCTCATGCAGAGAGTTGACTCACTGGAAAAGACCCTAATGCTGGGAGGGATTGGGGGCGGGAGGAGAAGGGGACGACAGAGGATGAGATGGCTGGATGGCATCACTGACTCGATGGACATGAGTTTGAGTGAACTTCGGGAGCTGGTGATGGACAGGGTGCTGCGATTCATGGGGTCGCAAAGAGTCAGACATGACTGAGCGACTGAACTGAACTGAGGCCTGCTCTAGGGGAAGAGATGAGACTGTGGCCTACGACCTACTGCTTATACCTGAGAAAGACAGAGAAGGTCACAGACAGCCGGAAACAGCTGGGTTATCTAGGAAAGCTCTGGAAGGAGCCTGTGGTCTAATGGAGTGAATCTCTGTAACATACACAGAAGATCCACATGTCTCAAGAATGTTACATCAGCAGATACTGCTTTCTTAAGGGGACAGAGACAACATGAAATGAAAAAAGATGGCTCAGCCTCCTACAATTACAGACATTACAAGCTGACAGAACTACTTGGCTGCAAATACCTGCTACCTTTCATGAAAAAGGAAAAAAAAAAAAGAGGTCTCTGAGAGAAAGTCACACACCTACAAAGGCTGCTGAGTCACAGAAGGCTGTTTCCAGGCCTTCAAGCCGAGTGTGGCTGGCTGAACTTATAAAGTGCTTGGCACTGGCAGCTGTTTCCACCCCATTTTCTTTTTAAAACAGGAATGTCTAGAACGGTTATTCTATGCCTGTTGCCATTATATAACTGGTTTCTCTAGGTTCACAGATGGAGAGAAATTGTGTCCCAGGAATCACTCATACCAGATGTTCACTCATACTTGGTTTACATGATTTAAATGAGATTCGGGACATCTGAGTTCATGAGATCCAGGTAAAACTTTGCACTTTTAAGCTGGTGCTGCAGTGGGTTGAAGCTCTTGAGCACCTTTCAGGGTGGAATGTGGATCTTCAGGACAGGAGTGGACTGCAGTAGACAGAAAGGCCTCCCCAAACGTTCATGTTCTAATCCCCAAGCCAATGAATTTGTCAGTCTATGTGGTAGAAGAGATTCTGCAGATGGGGTTAAGTCACACATTTTAGGTGAGGAGATTATCCTAGAGTATCCAGGTGAAGCAAATATAATCGCCAGGGCCCTTAGAAGAAAGGAGAATCAAAGGTGGAGGCAAAGGCCGTAAGGATAGAAGCCAAGATGAGGGGCTTGGCCATAGTGAAGGGATGGATGCCAGCTGAAGAGGCAAGAGATGAACCCTGGTGCACTGGAAGGAACCTGTGATCCATCACCTTTCACAATCAAAGGGACCTCAAGGATCCAGTTACTATGGACCTTATGTGGGGAGAGCATCCAGGATCACCTGGTAGACCCAATAAACAGAGAATCTTTCCCGGCTGTTTTCCAAGAGATGAGGAGTCAGAGGGATACAGCGTTGCTAGTTTTGGAGACAAAGAGAGGGGGCCACAGGCCCACGCATGCAGGTGGCTGCTTGAAGCTGGTAAGGCAAGGACACACATATCCCCGAGACCTCCCAAGAGGAACAGTGCCCTGCTGACACCTGACTGTAGCCCAGTGAGGCCCACATGAGACCCAGAGAAGTACAAGAAACCTGGGCTATTGTAAGCCACCATGTCTGTAGTGATTTGTTACAGCAGCAATAAAAGACAAGCCAGGAGAGGTGATCAGGAAGAAGAATAAGCTTTTCTCTCACTCCTGCTGCACCTTCCCTCAGCAAACATCTGGCTCCAGCAGAAATGCAGACATTTACGCTGGTGACTCTTCAGGTTCTGTCTCTTTGATGGAATTCATTCTTCCGTTTCTGCCCTCGTTTGGTCTTGCAGTACATATACTCTGGGTTGAACACTTACAACAGTGTTTAGTATACATAGTGGGTCCCCCAGAAACACTTGCTGAATGAATAAATGGGGGTGATCAAGACAGGCGCTGCCAGGACTGTAGTTACTCTCCTTTGAAGTGCAGTTGAACACACTCCTCCTCAAGAACTGCTGACCTTTATGTCTTTTGTTTGTTTATGAAGGTCATAACACACAAGGTGAAACTGTATTTTCTGACATGAGTAAAATAGCTAAATCAGCAAGTAGAAAGGAATTATTTATCTTAATAGGAGAAATAACTATTATACAATCCAAGTATTTAAATATCAGAATACAGACACCGTTCCCAGTACACATTACAGAAAAAATTTCAAAGTGTTTGATCAGAAGATTTCTTAATGGCTGCTGATCAATGCAGCATCAAGAAACTTTAGTGCAAATTTTACCAAATGTATTTGTCAAAAATGGCATTTTGTTCTTTTTCTCTGCAAACAAGTGCTGTTACATTAACTCTGTGCATGTATCAAATTGGTTTGCCTGAATATTTAAAAGCTATCAATGGAAGCCAGCCCTTTCGGCTAAAACTTCGAACATATGTTACCTTAAGATCTATTTCTAGTCCAAATTTGTCTATCCTAAAGCTGGAAGATTGAAGAATTAAACCAAAATTTATCTGTATAAATAATAAAAATAATTTTTTACGCTCTTAAGTATTTTCCTCACTAGTATGGCACATTACCATTCCTACATGCTACTGCATAGGTAGGACAGTATCATTTTAGCTGTTGCAGTATCACAGTGTTAAGAATATCTGCTTCTTGTAGTGTCAGGCTTTCATCTGTTAGCACTTTGTTTGGAAACGAAGTCACGAGAATAAAGTCAAGAGTTGCAAATTCAGGACGAGACTGAACGATAAAGTCCCGGACATCCAGGATCCTGAAGAAGTAAGATGAAAATAATTTGTGATATGAAAGTTTTATTGTCATTTAAGTTTTTTAGCTAAAATTAGATAATAATTAAAATAAATCACACAGTTCTAATCCTTATTTAAATGTGTTATAACCTTCTTTAATTTCAATGGATGGATTTATCTTGGCTTTCAGGTAAAACATGAGGATTAACTCTGGAGAGTACCTAACAGTTACTTTCACTGTAAATAGACACAATCTCCAGGTGAGTCGTCTATCAAAGAAACATCAACAATGCTACTACACTGAACTACAAGGGCTGACTTTTTCATAGTATAAAATATCTTAGTAGCACATGATCCAGAAAAAGGTACCTCAGATGAGCCTATGTCAATGTGTCTGTACCTATGAAAAGTGTTAAAAAAAAAAAAAAATTACTTTCATATAGACACAGTAACTCAACTAAGATCATAAATGTTATCTCTTAGTGGGACACAGTGAACAATAAAAACAGTATCTTATTAGCATAACAAATGAATGCTAAAATGACATTTAACACTGTTAATTTGAAATACTTGATAACAGCACAATTAACCTTTATTTACACTACAAATCTCTATGTAGATTATTAATCCTACAGGGTTAGGGCTTCCCTGATAGCTCAGTTGGTAAAGAATCCGCCTACAATACAGGAGACCTGGATTCAATCCCTGGATTGGCAAGATCCCCTGGAGAAGGGAAAGGCTATCCACTCCAGCATTCTGGCCTGGAGAAGTCCATGGACTTCTGTATGGTCAATGGGTTGCAAAGAATAGGACACAACTGCGACTTTCACTTTCAATCAGGGTTATCATAAATTTTTAAAGGAGTAAAGTTCAAATAAGGTTTTACTAAAGTAAATCAAATCTGATTCAACTTTTCCTGGTTTTAGCATCAGTGCAAAATGATAGCTTTTAACAATTTTCTTTATTTCTAAGTGGTATCTGCATTTGCATTAGTATTTGGACAGTTTACAGAGGATGTTTAAGTACTAATTATTTGACTTCTTATTTCAAGTTTTTCTGTCAAAAACTTACTTCAAAAGTAAACCTAAGCAATTTCATATTTTTCCTGACTCAAGATGCACCCAGATTTACAAAGATAAGTCACCCTGAGCTTACCTGTGAGTACTGTTGAATCTCTGTATCAAACGGCTCCCGTCTGCTAACCTGATCTGGATTTTGGTGGTTGGCATGGAATCGTCAATAAGAACCACTGCATTGAATAGTGACTTCTCCTCTTCTGGGGAGGAAGGTGTACTGACTATTTCAGGTGTGAGGCTAAGAAAGAAGAATTAAAGAATCAGAACGTAAATATGAACACATAAGACGCACGACACACTGCAGACAGTAGTAGCACCATTCAGACCTACAGCTGACTCTCCACTCATCCTGCCATCACGTCTGCACCAGCGAGAACACGGCTTCCTTTGGGATAGCCTGTTTTTCTTGCAAACTCTTTTATTAAAATTATTCTGGGTCCTACGATTCTGATTTAGTTTATCCAACTTCTTTTGAAAGCCTAACTCTGGATTTCTTCCTCCTTCATCCCTTTGAAATTTCATGAGACTGTTGGGCACAATGGTCTTCAGTCAGAAACCCGAGCAACTTGGAGTTTATGTCCAAGACTGACCATGAGCACAGACAGATTTCAGATCCCAGCTTTGTCAATTTGTGTGAACTCAAGTATGTAAATTAATCTCTTTGAATCTCAGTTCTATCATTTATAAAATGGAAATAATAATGTTATGAAAGTCTGTTATAGTAATACAGTGCTTGAAACAGTGTTTCAAGAGGTATCAGTTATATTTGTACATATCATCAATACTAAGCTATTAATTTAAACTTAGTTGATACCACTTTAAAAATCTGATTTAAGTAGTTACTGTTTTACAAAAAAGAAGTAATGAGAAATTTAATATATGGTGATGACAGTGATAAACAAACAGACTCTGTATGATTTCAATACCTTTAGACCATGAAATTTTTGCATCTTGTTTTATACCCCTGGATATGTTCCAGTGTCTCCTAGTTTACAGTCTATGGGGAACCTGAATAAAATTTGTATCCTACTGTTACATGAAAACTGTATAAATCTTAATTACTTTGAGTTGGTTCATAGTGCTTTTCAGGTCTTTTATATAATTCTCCTTCTCTGTATAGTCTATTAATTTTTGAGAGTTGGTATCAAAACTCTAACTAAAGATCTTACTTTATCGACTTAATATATGGTGATGAGTGTGTAATGAACCTTGTGTAACATGATCTCTTTCCAGTGGACCGTGGTTACTAGTGACCACAGCGCCTTCTAATGCTAGCAGGATGACCCATAACTGTAAGCTGCGAGTGAATGTAAAAAACAGAGTGCTCTTTTGGTTAAGCAATTAAAACAAATACAGCCAAGTTCTTTAAAGACATCACATCTTAGTTTTATCTCAGTTTAAGGGATCTTTTGACAATCTTGATGTTTATGCTTTCAAATATTGAGACTTAGATGGGTCCCTATCTTACTTTTGAAAAAAAAAAAAAATATATATATATATGTTAGGATAGAGGCCCCATGAGCATTTGTGCTTTATTCTAGTACAAACTGAGCTCATTATGGCTCTTATTCCCACCCAAAAGCTTTCTCAACCTATACAGCCAAGTGGGAAAAGTAATTGGCACTTCCTGCTACGCTTTGCCTTTCCTTAGCTACCTCCTGACACATATTACAGAACCAATTTCAGAATGTATATGATAAAGACATGGAAAAGGAGAACATGATGATCTGCAGTCACTGCTCAGGTAGTATTAGGGAATTTCCTGTCAAATTTGTAATTCAGGGTTGAAAGAGCTGTACCACCAAGGTGGGTCACGGTGCCAACAGGAGGATGGGAGGCAATGAACCAAGGGGCCTCTTCCCTCTCCCTCTGCGTCCCTATCCCCAGGTCTCCACGCTGTCATCACCACCAGCAGCACATTCAAGTTCTGGAGTGAGGGAGGCGCCGTGGCTAACAGCATGGATCCAGGAGCCTGACTCCACGGCTGATTTCGCCACTTGTCAGACATGTGACCGGCAGCAAGTCCTTTCACCTCTCTGTGCCCAAGTTCCCTCAGTTGTAAAACAGAGACAACAGCTGCACTATTGCAAAGATTAAATTAATTAGATCTGTAAGCAAGTCAGTGTTTCTATATAGTTGGCTATTAATGTTTTAACTACTGTCCTAACAACCACCAGGGGAGGAAAAGTTACCCGTCACCCCACTGGCACATGGGGTTCTGGGGTTCTCTTCATGACGTCAAGTTGCCTCACACTGCTCTTTCTGTGCTTTAATGCTTTCTGTTTAAAAAAAAAATTCGGGCCAGCTAAGCTACTTCTCAAAACACGAAAATAAAGTGCAGGGTGGGAACTCTAAGAAGAAAAGCTTTCATGCATTTCTTTGTATGATGTGTGTGTCTGTCAAAGTGAAATTACATGGAATAACAATGAAAGACAGGTATAACGAACTGACACTGAATTCTTCCCTATGCTGAGAAACGAAAGGGGAAGAGAGAACCACTGTGCACAAGGCAGCTGAGAAGAACTTGGAAAGGAAGGAGTCACATGAACAGGAACACAGGGCACCCGAGAGGGCATGGTGGCGACACAGCCAATTCAACGTACCACCTTCAGTGACGTGTGGAAAACGGAGGGTCACGTTTACCAGCACACATTATTATGTTTACGAAGAGTCCAGTCATGGCTACTATAAAGGAGTCCATCATACATCATGCCACACTCACTGGTTTCTAAATTGTGCTCAGCAAAGTCCTGGGTTTCACTGTCTGGAGGTATCTAAGACAATCCCCTCTTTCTGCAATGAGAATTCTATATGTTTCCATAACCTGAAGAAAGAGTTTGGCTGCTTAAAATATACTGAAAATAACCAACTTAAGGACACTGCTTTGGCTGTAAGCGCTTAGCAATTACTCACAGCAGACAGATGCTTACAGCTATGATCTAAGATATTTACTGTTTTATCTAATCAATAATTTCCCCCTCTGAACCCACATAATCATAATAAGAAACAGGCAGGATGGCACACTGGTAAAAAGCATGCACTCTGCAGACAGAGTGCCTGGTTTGAACCTGACACTCTAACCACTTCCTAGCTTAACTCTCGAAGAACTACTGCACCTGCAAATGGAATGGTGACAGGCGCTATGGCAAGGAGCTGCTGTGAAGATGAAGTGGGTTCATGTCTACAAAGGTGCTGACAGAGTCAGGGATATGCAAATAACTGTTGTCTAAGTCATGCTCAAAACTCTCCAAGCCAGGCTTCAGCAATACGTGAACCGTGAACTTCCTGATGTTCAAGCTGGTTTTAGAAAAGGCAGAGCAACCAGAGATCAAATTGCCAACATCCGTTGGATCATTGAAAAAGCAAGACAGTTCCAGAAAAACATCTATTTCTGCTTTATTGACTATGCCAAAGCCTTTGACTGTGTGGATCCCAATAAACTGTGGAAAATTCTGAAAGAGATAGGAATACCAGACCACCTGACTTGCCCCTTGTGAAATCTATATGCAGGTCAGGAAGCAACAGTTAGAAGTGGACATGGAACAACAGACTGGTTCCAAATAGGAAAAGGAGTACGCCAAGGCTGTATATTGTCACCCTGCTTATTTAACTTCTTTGCAGAGTACATCATGAGAAACGCTGGGCTGGAAGAAGCACAAGCTGGAATCAAGACAGCTGGGAGAAATATCAATAACCTCAGATATGCAGATGACACCACCCTTATGGCAGAAAGTGAAGAGGAACTCAAAAGCCTCTTGATGAAAGTGAAAGAGGAGAGTGAAAAAGTTGGCTTAAAGCTCAACATTCAGAAAACGAAGATCATGGCATCTGGTCCCATCACTTCATGGGAAAAAGATGGGGAAACAGTGGAAACAGTGTCAGACTTTACATTTTGGGGCTCCAAAATTACTGCAGATGGTGATTGCAGCCATGAAATTAAAAGATGCTTACTTCTTGGAAGGAAAGTTATGACCAACCTAGACAGCATATTAAAAAGCAGAGATATTACTTTGCCAACAAAGGTCTGTCTAGTCAAGGCTATAGTTTTTCCAGTGGTCATGTATGGATGTGAGAGTTGGACTGTGAAGAAGGCTGAGTGCTAAAGAATTAACGCTTTTGAACTGTGGTGTTGGAGAAGACTCTTGAGAGTCCCTTGGACTGCAAGGAGATCCAACCAGTCCATCCTGAAGGAGATCAGTCCAGGGTGTTCTTTGGAAGGACTGATGCTGAAGCTGAAGCTCCAGTACTTTGGCCACCTCATGCAAAGAGTTGCCTCATTGGAAAAGACTCTGATGCTGGGAGGGATTGGGGGCAGGAGAAGAAGGGGATGACAGAAGATAAGATGGCTGGATGGCATCACCGACTCGATGGACATGAGTTTGAATAAACTCCGGGAGTTGGTGATGGACAGGGAGGCCTGTTGTGCTGCGATTCATGGGGTTGCAAAGAGTTGGACATGACTGAGCGACTGAACTGAACTGAAGTATAACATTATCTACTAACACTATCACCAAAATTGCACATCTGATTCCATCAGCGAGATCTTCACAATTCATATCTTAGTTTTTACTCTCTAGGTTATTTTGCTCTCATTCTCAAAGAAAATTCATGTTAAACAAAGACAAGTATTTTCTCATTTTAGGATTTTACCTTCCAAGTTTCTGTCCTTCTCCACTAAAAGCCTTGAACCTCAACCTAGGCTTTACGTATTCTTGATCCTGATGGTCCTCCATGTCCAAATTTAAGTGTCCTCCATGAACCAGTCGCTGAAGCTCCAGGGGAATTTCTCTTAAAAAAAGAAAACCCACAATGAGATAAGACCGCACATCTGTCAGAATGGCATTCATCAAATAGAGCACAAATAACAAGTGTTGGCAAGGATATAGAGAAAAGAGAACCTGTATCCTGTTGGTGGGAGTGCTTCTGAGAGTTAGAGCACTGAGCTGTGGGATGGCATTTATAGCTCAGTCAGCATTAGAAAATCCCCCTGAGGACCTAACAGGTAGTGCGGTATTTTTTTCTGAACACCCTGGCGGAAGGCTGGAAGTCTGACGGGGGTGGTTTTGATTATCCTCTGATTCATGTGTGCCACCCTCCTGCAGCCAACTGTTGTTTTTTTTGTATCGTATTAATATGCTTTGAACTTTTCAGGAACTCACCTGCCACATAAACCAAAGATTGTACTTTGTTTTGTCTGGAACTTAATCTAGTCTCTGACTGCAATACCACGTATAGTAATGAAGCTGCTAACTTCACACACCTCACTACCCCATTATTCTGACTTCTGTTCATCATATCTACATGATAAGTGCTAGACTGCACACAGGTGTGCAGTCTGTGTGTATGTGTGCTCAGTTCCCCAGTTGTGTCCAACTCTTTGAAACCCCATAGACTGTAGCTCACCTGGCTCCTCTGTCCATGGGATATCGCAGGCAAGAATACTAGAGTTAGTTGCCATTTCCTCCTCCATGGGATCTTCCCAACCCAGGGATCTAACCCGAGTCTCCTGCATTGGCAGGTGGATTCTTCACCACTGAGCTACCCGGGAACCAAGCTATCTACTTTGTTATATTTTGGTTATGTTATATATTGAAATATGTGTAATTGCATAATAAATTACCTTCCTTTACTTCTTCACCATATTTAAGATAAATGTTACATGAAACTTTTATACATAATATGCATAGACTGATATTATCTATAAACACTTCCTTGAGGATAGTAAAGATGGTGCTACAAAATATGTCATAAAGCAGGGGGCAATGATTATACAGCTGACAACCACTATCTGACCATCAATCATTTTTTTCAAGGTGCCTTTTCTAAAATTGTTTTTGATCATAATTTGAACTTGAGGATACAGTGTGGCTCAAATGAAAACACTCCCTTGGTATTCCAAGACTGAACGTTAGCCTACAAAGTTCATGGAGTATTTTCATTTAGTAATAAATTAGTTTGGATCTTTACGGATAGCACACTCATCATCAACATGGTCTTTCCTTCTCCCATCCTGAAGTAAGCGTTATTTCAACAGTCCTGTTGATCTTCACCAGGCAGAAGCCCACTTCCCCCGGCCCCCGCAGCTCCCAGTCTGCTCAGTGACTCTGCAAGCTCCCAAGCCCATGGCCCTGACCTCAGCTCTTGACCTTGCACTTACCACCAGCACACACTGCCTGCCGGGACAGCCTCCCACCTTTCTCAATAACTTCCTTCCCAATTATAGCATGTCTTACGAAACCTTCTTCAGTATTCTGACATTATCTGGGATAATTCAACTTCAAAATCCAAGCAAATTAATGTCCTAAAATGCCTTTCCTTCAGAGTTCCACCTCCACTCCCCTCCTACCACTCTGCTAGGAAAAATTTCACCGCCTGGAAAAGCCCCACCTTCAACTCCTGGATGGAGAGTAGCCTCCTGTTCTGGGCCCTTCACTGCTACTCACATTTCCCAGCTCATAACCAGCCTGATGTCTTTCTTTCACTGTATTCCTACTTAGGGATGATCACTTATCAGCTAGTGAAAATAAACAGCTCTTGTAATTGTAGCAAAATCACTCAAGTCCTTGTCCTTCAGCCACAAGGGCTGGTGAGTTACAACGTTCTTTAGATGGGTCAGGGCACTGTAAATCTGGTTTCAAACATTTTAACTTCAAACTAACCTTCTGAATTCTTCTGCCAGCAGTAATGCCATTTAAAAAGATTTCTAATATAAGCGGCTTTCAGGCATACATGCAGTGAGTCACCCTGTCAACAGTAAGCAGGACAGTGGCTTAGCAGATGGGCAGACACCTACTGATCAATTCACAAATTTATGACACTACGATGCTGCTTCTCAGAACTGGGACCATAGCTTCATGAGATTTTAAAAGAAACCAGTATCTACTGCTCCCCCCACCAAGTTAAGAACCAGTGACTTATAGACAGCAATGTGTCCTTTATATACTTAAAATACCCTTCCCCCCAGAAGCTATTTACAGAATATATTCCAGTAATTCACTCTTAAAAACCAGTGGAGCACTTCTGACTGGTGGTCTGTTTAAAAAAACAAACAAAAAACCTCCACCCTCAGTAATAGACAAAATCTAAGTAACGTATCTTACCCTCTCTTAACAGACTCCAGAAACTGGGCATTTGTTGGGTCATTGTAAGGTCTCAATTCTCCATCATCCAAGCTGAAACCATTGCTCCACAGTTTAAGCAAAATTTGAACCTTTCGAGCATAGAAAAAAGAAATACAAGAATGCGTCTGCATTAAACAATTTTAATTTTCAAACACGTTATTTACTACTTACTTACAGTATGAAGTACACACTTTCCTGGTGGTCCAGCGGTTAAGAATCTGCCTGCCAATGCCGAGGAAACAGGTTCGATCCCTGGTTGGGGAGCTAAGATTCCAGGTGCTGCGGGGCAATTAAGTCCATGTGCCACAACCACCGAGTCCAAGCTCTAAAGCCCGTGCTCCCCAAGAGAACCCACGGCAACGAGAAGCCTGCACAACGCAACTAGAGAGTAGCTCCCATTCACTTCAACTATAGAAAGGCTGTGCAGCAATGAAGACCCAGTGCAGCCAAAAATAAATTAAAAAAAAAAAAAAGAAAAAAAACAAAAAACCAACAAAAAACCACCAAATATTTAAAAAAATATACAAAGCTTTTTGTACCATCCTTTACTTTATTCAGGTCAAATAAGGACATAAATGGAACCACGTGTGCTTCCTGAGATTTGTATTTGGCTTACCAAACTGACAACGGCTAAAATATCAAAGGTGCCACTGTTGGAGCCCGGCCTTGAAGTACAATTATTTCTAGTTCATTGAGAAGGCCAAAGTCGTGAGAGAAGCCACTGCCAACCCACATCCACTCTTCCCCTTCATCTATACTCATATTCTTCTCTGTTTCATGCCAGAGAGCACGACGGAATCTCCAGCGACCCTCCAAAGTAAAACTATTCATCACATTGAAAATGAGACGGTTAACTCCAAAATTTCAAAAAGCAAAAACAAAGACTGACTTTAGGCATTTCTACGTTTGTGCGTACGTGTTGTGTCCAACTCTTTCCGACCATGTGGACTGTAGCCTGCCAGGTTCCCCTGTCCATGGGATTCTCCAGGCAACAACACTGGAGTGGACTGCCATTTCCTTCTCCAGGGGATCTTCCCAATCTAGGGACTGAACCCACGTCTCTTATGTCTCCTGTATTGGCAGGTGATTGTTTACGACTTGGGTCACCTGGGAAGCCCTATGTTTCCATGTATATAACTCAGCTAATTCTACACCATGATGGTATGCCATTTATAATAATTATTATGACATTTATGTAACTCATTTTGACAGTGAATGATACATTCTTTCACAAACAGTTATATATCTTTAAGTGCAAGGCACAGCTGAGATACAAAAAAGGCACAGCTGAGAAACACAAAATTTGAATCTGAAAACTTACACATTAGTCTTTTTAATCAATACTTCAAAAAATAACAGAAGAGAATTTCAATTTTTAATTTTATAACAAACAGTAGTAACTAGCGGCAAAAATGAACAATTTCTCATTTTTATTACTGTACCTACATCTTGCAACTGATTTTCTCCATAGATGTATTCAGACTGCTTACAAAAGGAATTACCTAATCTGTATCCTCCACCTGTAAAAGACTAAAAACACACAGCAAGTGGGTTAAAAATTCAGTCTTATTAAAGCAAAACGTATGATAATGTATGATATATATTTTAAAACTAGATCAATTATAATTAGCCACACTGGTTTATACTTTCCAGGAAATTTTTACATTAAAATAAAGGTCTTATGTTACAGAGATGTATACTCTAGTATATTATTTTCTTCCCATAAAAACATGAGTGACTCAGAAACTGAAATAACTTATGCCAATCTTAAATTAGGAAATACATTCATACACTGAAATAATATTTTTAGGTAGAAACAGACTTTTAAAACTCACCATTAATATTTTATAACAAGTCTTATAATAAAATTATAATTCTTGAATCATATTTGACAAAGCATTAAGAACTTCATAGAGAAAGGAAGAATTTAATAAAGTGAGTATAAATAACCCTGAAGAAAAGCTCCATACTTATTTTATAAGCAGCTTTGACTCAACTGTAATCAATCAACTGAACTGCACTTTTTATTTTGTTTCACTAATCACAAGCTCTTCTATTTTTCAGGTGAGGTAGCTTATGAAGTAAAAACACCATTCCTTTTAATTATTATTCATATCATATATGGGTTTTTAATCATCAAATTCATAGAAATGTTAAGAAACTGCTTTAATGTTTGATTAATAGAAAGTTATAGACTTTGAAAAATAATGGAAATATCTGAAACAGAAATACACAGAGAAATAGTGTTTGCAAATAATATAAAAATCTATAGCAGATCAAGTATACTGATAGCATATTTAGTCTTAAAACTTCAGCCCTTACCTTAGATTTGTCATCACCCAAGGCTCTTGTGGCTTCATTCAGAGGGACGGCTCCATGCTGCCTCGCCTCTCTGAAAAGTTCATTCACAATTTTCCCAGTTGAAGGTTGAACTATATGTAATCCACTGCATTCATGCTCACTTGAATAGAACCTTTAAACATTGTAAAGTTCATCAATAAAAACAGATTGTAAGCATAAACTACTTTAAAGCAAAAGACTACACAGTCTTAGGAAATGACTTTTATTTAAAGAGAGCCATTTCTATGGCTTTTGTGAAAGTACTTAATTTTAAAATCGGGATCAAGGAATTAAGAAGTAAAAAGTTCATTCATCTACTTTCTCATGGAGTTTGAGAAAATGCTGGTAGCAGGCTCAGCATGCCACTTGAGAACTAGCTTGCTTCTTCCTCCCTCCCGCTCTGTGACTGCTGATCTATCGGTGTGATCCTGGGAAAACACTGCTGACAGCCAGAAGCTAAGTCTCCTCCCCAGAGGAACCCACATTTCATAGGACTTGGTTAGTGAAGAGCCCTCTAGATTTAGACGATATGAACATCTAAATTCCAAGGCCTACACATAAGACTCTGACTGAAAAATTAACCTCCCCCCATGTTAAAGGTTGTAATCTCCCTGTGTTAAAGGGCTTCCTTGGTGGCTCAGAAGATAAAGAATCTGCTTGCAATGCAGGAAGCCTCGGTTAAATCCCTGAAGAAGGGAATGGCAACCCACTCCAGTATTCTTGCCTGGAGAATCCCATGGACAGAAGAGCCTGGTGAGCTACAGTCCATGGGGTCACAAAGAGTCAGACACGACTGAGTGACTAACACTTTCACACTTTTTCACTATGTTAAAGGTAAATAATTCAGACCTCAATTTTCTCAATGTGTTAGCTATGCAGTGAATCATTTCTCCTCTCTTTTCTATTTCCTCATAAAAGCTTCCTTCACATAAATTAGTACACTGTTTTATCTTTCAAGATTTTTTCCAATCAAGAATGTCAGAAAATATAACCAATGAAATATAAACATGGAGACTTTCAGAATAAGATGAAAATCAAAGCTCATTTCCTGAACTACCCATACCCTCCAGTCCAGTTCCCAATCTACACTGAACCGACTCAGAAAATGAAACAGAGGGGGAAAATTCTATCAGCACTCAAGACCAGGGATAGAGTCACCTTCAAGGCTTTCTCCAAATGAGTACCTGCAAAACGAAACAGGAAAGGGAAGGGAAGCTCTGCTCTCAACTCACTGTCCGTGGAGGAAAGATCCAAGAGGAGAACAGTGGACACCAGCAGAACCCCACTAACAAGGCTGGTTCACAGCTGGGGGCGGCTGGGTGGACTCCAAGCTCCTAGTGCCCTGGGGAGGCACCTGAGGTCCAAGTTTAGCCAGAACAGGAGCCAACCGAAGCCCTCCTGCCAAGCTGATCCTTAGAGGGTCCCATGCAACAAACCAAGGCCAAGCACTGCCATGGCTGGCTTTAAGACTAGGGTCAGTGCAAGAAGCCAGTAGTCATGTAGGGATATGAGAGCTGTAAAGAACGCTGAGTGCCAAAGAATTGATACTTTCAAAATATGGTGCTGGAGAAGACTCTTTAGAGTTCCCTGGACAGCATGGAAATCAAACCAGTCAACCCTAAAGGAAATCAACCCTGAATACTCATTGGAAGGACTGATGCTGAAGCTCAAATACTTTGGCCACCTGATGTGAACAGCTGACTCATTGGAAAATGCTGGGAAAGACTGAAGGCAGGAGAAGTGGGTGACAAAGGATGAGACGGTTGGATGGCATCACTGACTCAATGGACATGAGTTTGAGCAAACTCCGGTAGATGGTGAAGGTCAGGAGGGCCTGGCGTGCTGCAGCTGATGGGGTTGCAAAGAGCCAGACACGGCAACTGAACAACAGGGCAAGAAAGAGCCTGACAGCTGATGCCTTAAATGGCAGTATGGGAAGGGAAGGGGAAGGGAGGGAAGGGCGAAGGAGGGAAGGGGAGGGAGTGGGGAGCTTCTGCTGCAGGCTCTCCCTAATCTCTTGAGCTTAGGCTCCCTCCCGGGTCCCTAATCTCAAGAGCCGAGTTACAAGGCTCCTTCCTCTCAGTCTCGGTGAGAAAGACCTTACAGGAAAAACCGGGCACAGGAAAAGATTTACTAACTTCTTTACGGTCTCTGAATTTTTATTATCAGTATAAGAAATTTCTGCCTGCCTCGAGGTCTATTTTCTTCCAGAAATTTTATTGTTTCCCTTTTATATTTAGATCCACAATCCATCTTTTGCCTCTTTCATAAGTATGCCTATATACTTACTTCTCTCTTGCTCTATTTCAACTCATCTGACCATCATTTGTCCCTGCCCAGAGATAACAACTTCCTCTGTAGAGATGACTCTCAAATATAGGTTTTTAGAGCCTCTTACTTATGGTCCAGTGCTGAATTGAAAAGCACCTACTTGAATCCAGTTTATCTCTTCCCATAAATGATCACCTTTTCCTTAGGTACTAGATTAAGAACTTTTCAGAGTTCTCTCCCATTCTCTTACTCTCTTTTCCATGTCACCACATTTCTATTCCACATCATCATGTTTCTACAATAAATTCTTTTGAAAGTATCCACACCAATGTCACCCTTTCTCCTCCATTCCTCTGACACCACGCTAATCCTAAATTTTACCAGCATACTCTTTGGATCACTACAGTTGTTTTTTTCTTGATGTCTTATTTTGTTTTCCTCATTACTCTTTATTTTATATGGTACTGCCAGTCCTCTTTTTCTAAAGGTATTATAATAACAACTAACATTTATCAAGTGCTCATTTAATCCTCATAAAAATGGCATTAACTCCACTGTACAAATAAGAAATACTGAAGTTTAGGGAATTAAAAGACTTGTCCACTGCCAAAATCTTATTAGAACAGAGAGGAGAAAAACAACTGAGGTACATCTATGACTAGAAACAAAGTTTTTATCACTGTAATTTTTATTGTAAAATTTACAGTAAAACCATACACTGGCTTTCCCCTTTCCACATAAGCACAGCTTTCCTTGGCCTTCCAGGCTGGCTATGCTGCGGCTGCATCCAGGACTGGACATGTAATTTGTGGGCCCAGCACCAAAATGAAAGTGGTCGTCTCCTTGTTCAAAATGTGTTAAGAATTTCAAGACAGTAAGAGCAAAGTTTTCCAGCAAATTAAAACCGGAAAAGGTCAGTTTTCATTCCAATCCCAAAGAAAGGCAATGCCAAAGAATGTTCAAATTACCACACAATTGCACTTGTCTCACATGCTAGCAAAGCAATGCTCAAAATTCTCCAGGAGAGGCTTCAACAGTATGTGAACCAAGAACTTCCAGATCTTCAAGCTGGATTTACAAAAGGCAGAGGAACCAGGGATCAAACAGCCAAATCCAATGGATCATAGAAAAAGCAAGAGAATTTCAGAAAAACATCTACTTCTGCTTCACTGACTACACTAACACCTTTAACTGTGTGGATCACAACAAACTGTGGAAAATCCTTAAAGAGATGGAACACCAGATCACCCTACCTGCCTCCAGAGAAATCTGTATGCAAGTCAAGAAGCAACAGCTAAAACCAGACGTGGAACAATGGACTGGTTCCAAATTGGGAAAGGAGGATGTCAGGGTTGTATATTGTCACCTTACTTATTTAACTTATATGCAGTGTACATCAAGCAAAATGCTGGGCTGGATAAAGCACAAGCTGGAATCAAGATTGCCGGGACAAACATCAATAACCTCAGATATGAGATGACACCACTCTTATGGCAGAAAGCAAAGAAGAACTAAAGAGTCTCTTGATGAAAGTGAAAGAGGAGCATGAAAAATCTGGCTTAAAACTTAACATTCAAAAAATTAAGATCATGGCACCTGCTCCCATTACTTCATGGCAAATAGATGGGGCAACAGTGGAAACAGTGACAGACTTTAATTTCTTGTGCTCCAAAATCACTGTGGATGGTGACTGCAGCCATGACATTAAAAGACGCTTGGCTCCTTGGAAAAAAGCTATGACCAACGTAGACAGCATATTTAAAAAGCAGACATTACTTTACCAACAAAGGTCCATATGTCAAAGCTATGGTTTTTCCAGTAGTCTCGTATGGATGTGAGAGTTGGACCATAAAGAAAGCTGAACGCCAAAGAATTGATGCTTTTGAACTGTGGTGTTGGAGAAGACTCTTGAGAGTCTCTTGGACGGTGAGATCAAACCAGTCAATCCTAAAGGAAATCAGTCCTAAATATTCATTGGAAGGACTGATGTTGAAGTTGAAACTCCAATACTTTGGCCCCCTGATGCAAAGAACTGACTCATTGGAAAAGACCCTGATGCTGGCAAAGACTGAAGGCAAAAGAAGGGGATGACAGAGGATGAGATGGTTGAATGGCATCACTGACTCGATGGACTTGAGTTTGAGCAAGCTCTGGGAGTTGGTGATGGACAGGGAAGCCTGGCGTGCTGCAGTACATGGGGTTGCAAAGAGTTGGACACGACTGAGTGACTGAACTGCAGAGCAAAGCATTAAAGCAAGCTCGAGGCCCTGCCCAGTGAGGTTCTCTGGGTGTGCACAGAGGCCCCACATCATTGAAGTAGGCCCCGGTAGCACCCTGCCTGTCCATCCTCACCTGCCACGAGGCTACCCAAGTTCTGCTGCTCCTCTTCAGCTCCCTCCTGTCATTTTTATTACTTTTTTCTTCTAGGCATATTCTGTCCCTTATCTTCTAGTCATCTTTAAAGGCCCAGCCAGGTACCCACACTGTGCCAGACACTGTGGACACTTGTCTCACTAAATTCGCAAAACCATACTAGGATCTAATGACTTGTAGGGAACATTTTTTTAAGTTCTTATATTTTTGAAGAAGAAGAGTTACATTTTTAAAGTCCTATTTGTGACAGAGAACCTTTTGTGGATGAATATGTAAAAGCAGGTGTCAGGCTGTTTTCTGTGAACTTTTCTGTAGATCCTGTCCCTCCTTTTCTTTAAAACAGATCAAGTTATGTGTAGACTACTGAAACTTCACATGATGGTCACACTGAAAATATACTGGCTTAAAACAACAATGAACAGATGAATGTTTTGATATTTAAAGTTGTCCAAGAAGGTGGACCATGAAGTAAGATGGACCATTTCTGTACCAGACAAAGCAGCAGACATGCAATGACATCAAGCAGATGTCATTGCCAAATGTGAAGCCAACAGAACCGCATACTTTCTATTAAAAAATATCACACTTAGCAAAAAGAAAAGATGGCCAATAATTTGGTTTGCAATTGTATTGTAAGCGGATCAAACAGCATAAGCCTCAATATATTTAATGCAGCACCTCCTTTTGGACAAGTAACTCTAGAAATCATATCTGAGGCACTAAGTCCTTAAAAATTGCATTATCAAAATGTAAACATTAATGGCAACACTGTGTCAGCATAAAAGAAAAGAGAAAACAATTCACTGAAATATTTTAAGGATTATATTTGAATCCTTAAGGAAAATATTAATGTACTAATTTTAAGAAGTCAAATACTTTGATTTTTTATACCAGCAAATCAAGTCATTCAAAAACTGGTTCAAATTGGGGAAGAATAGTCAAATAACTTATGAGTAAAACTTTGGTACATTAATATTTTAAGCACTTTCAAAGTTTCGGAGACTGTACAAATTAAGGAAGCAGCTAAAATATATATATGTCTGTGTATATATAATATATATATTATATAAATGTGTATACATAATACATATACATTATATAAATGCCTATATAATACATATATATTATATAAATGTCTGTGTGTATATATATATATATACACATTATATAAATGTCTGTATAATATATATTATACATATATATACACACATACATATATAATACATATATCTGTGTGTGTGTATATATATCAGATAAACTTAAGTGAAAGGGAAGGATATTCAGATTGTGCCAAGATGACCAATCTGCAGACAATAAAGGAAAGACTGTACCTCCTGGTGGAGTGATGGTGGCAGTCAGCACCCTAACCGAGTGAACAGGGCACCAAGAGTGGGGGAACCCGAAACCATATGGCTCCTGGTGTAACATAATACACAGCAGAAAATATCAATAAGTAGTACTCTTGACAAGCATGTTTAACGAGAATCTAATTGTGAGGAAACAGTGACCCTGAATGTGGGACATTTTACAAGACATCTGGGCCCAGCTCTTCAATGTCAACGTAATAAGCTTTAAACAGATGAGCTAAAAGCAGACAATGGAAAGATGGGAAGAATGCTCTGGATTCAGATTTAAAACAGGCATCATCAGTGAAATGTATGGACCCTAAATCCTCAAAGCCTCTAAGAGTATCTGATTATGGACTATGTATTATATGACATGCAGTTAGAGCTCACTTTCTAAAGTATGAGACATTATCAAGGAGTGTTTGCGTCTTATTGGGTGTGGACTGCAGCCTCTAGGGATGAAGTGCTATCATGGCTGCAATTTACTTTCAGGTGGTTGAGTAACAAAGAGTGTGTACACCAATGAACTCCTATAGCATATAAACAACTGGTGAATATGGGAGCAGACACAGCATATGTTCGTTACCCTAGTCTTTTGATTATCTATGTATTTGAAAAATTGTAAAATAAAAAGTTGGGAATGGGAGAAGATAATAGCAAATGAAAGCAACTCCTACAGCTCAACTCCAGAAAAATAAATGACCCAATCAAAAAATGGGCCAAAGAACTAAATAGACATTTCTCCAAAGAAGACATAAAGATGGCTAACAAACACATGAAAAGATGCTCAACATCACTCATTATCAGAGAAATGCAAATCAAAACCACTATGAGGTACCATTTCACACCAGTCAGAATGGCTGCGATCCAAAAGTCTACAAGTAATAAATGCTGGAGAGGGTGTGGAGAAAAGGGAACCCTCTTACACTGTTGGTGGGAATGCAAACTAGTGCAGCCACTATGGAGAACAGTGTGGAGATTCCTTAAAAAACTGGAAATAGACATGCCTTATGATCCAGCAATCCCACTGCTGGGCATACACACTGAGAAAACCAGAAGGGAAAGAGACACGAGTACCCCAATGTTCATCGCAGCACTGTTTATAATAGCCAGGACATGGAAGCAACCTAGATGTCCATCAGCAGATGAATGGATAAGAAAGCTGTGGTACATATACACAATGGAGTATTATTCAGCCATTAAAAAGAATACATTTGAATCAGTTCTAATGAGGTGGATGAAACTGGAGCCTATTATACAGAGTGAAGTAAGCCAGAAAGAAAAACACCAATACAGTATACTAACGCATATATATGGAATTTAGAAAGATGGTAACAATAACCCTGTGTACGAGACAGCAAAAGAGACACTGATGTATAGAACAGTCTTATGGACTCTGTGGGAGAGGGAGAGGGTGGGAAGATTTGGGAGAATGGCATTGAAACATGTAAATATCATGTATGAAATGAGTTGCCAGTCCAGGTTCGATGCACGATACTGGATGCTTGGGGCTGGTGCACTGGGACGACCCAGAGGGATGGAATGGGGAGGGAGGAGGGAGGAGGGTTCAGGATGGGGAACACATGTATACCTGTGGCGGATTCATTTTGATATTTGGCAAATCTAATACAGTTATGTAAAGTTTAAAAATAAAATTAAATTAAAAAAAAAAAAAAAAAAAAGTTGGGGTGAAAATTATAAATTATGAGTGTTATTCTTTTCATTCAGGTCTGGAAGGAAAGATAGGTCATTTTATCTCCCCTACAGGAAGAAGGAAGGCAGAATAGTGACAAACAAAAAAAGTAATTTCCAGTGAATTTTTCAACTTCTGGAAAAATAAGACTTTCTGAGAATGAGATGTAATGGGGAAATTCAAGTTTCTCCCTAGTAATGAGATTTGTGTACTAAAAAGACATTAATGAACATGGAAGTAAGAAAACTCATGACAATAAAATATACCTGGTTTCCATCTCTTAAATCTTCACTGTTGGTTCTTTTTATAGTTCAGGGGTTTTAACAACAGCAAATACTATCTATCACTATTAGATGTAGCATCATCCAATGGAAGGAAAGACAGAGTCCTGAAGTCACAGATTCTTAAATGGAGAACAAAACACACAGAGGGGTTCCATGGATGGACTTTAAGAAACACACAAACCTTTAAAAATGACCGACAAAGCTGGACGTAAATGTTCTAGGGGAAAGAGGGTGTAGCTTTTATCAGATCCTCAATGAGTCCTATGACTCAAAATAGAACCACAGTGCCCAAGAAAAATACTACTCAGTATATTATGCTTTGTGAGGTCTATCAAAACATTAAGTATTTAAGATAATTTCCCCCAAATTTTCTTCTTGCTTTCTATTACAGTTTCAGAAATAGTATCTAAAAATATTTAAGAAATTATAGTTAAAAAATTCCCAAGGCCATTTAAAATAATGTGGGATTAGTGAACTAAAAAGGGATACAAGTTTGAAAAACAAAACAAAACTTACCTTTGAGGTGCTGTCTGTGGGCTTTTAAAGGCTGTAGCTTTAGGTCTATCAGATTTGGAAGCTTTGCATTTCACTTCATCTTCATATAATTCTGCCAAGGCCAACTACAGAATAACAGATTTGTTATAAAGTATAAAAACATTAGAAATAAACTCTGTACAAAAAGTTAGGAATAGAAAATTAACTTGTAATTGAGTAGTCAAGATTTTTAATGAAAAATGAAGGTTGCTATTTCAGATGACTCCCTTCCAAAATAAAACCACTGTAGCTCTCACTAAAATGTCACACATAGTAGCATAAATTGAAGTTACAATAATAGCTTAATTACTTTCAATGAACTATTCAACAGCTTCAAAAATGATTTGGTAACAGATTAGTTTCAAAGTTGGAACTATAATTCTTTTAAAAATACTTGAAGATGTTTTACACTTATGTCAGCTTGCTCTCATTAGATCCCATAAAAATATTTCATTTAGTTCTTCAAGTTTTCAAAATCTGAGTACATAAAACAATTTCAAAATTATTCTATTTAAAAGTTTACAAGACATAAAAACTTCTAAAGTTTAGGAAAATAAGCTTCTAAAAAATATAAGGCAATGAGAAAAATATATATAGTTTATATAACTGTTAGAAAGCAGTATTACCAAATTATGCTTTATAGATATACGGCTGGATATCTTCTTCAAAATGAAATCAACAAAGCATACTTTTTGAAACTGCAATTTTAAGAAATTATCAAAATATTTCATTATTGTATAAGTTATATTGTTCCCACTTTTGACATCCTTGGACAACTCAAGTCAGACTTTCCTTAATGGCCCTTGTGGCTATTCAATTAAAACTGGCATGACCCTAATCTTTGGAAAATTATAAAAACCAAGAAACATTCTGCTGCAAAACTCAGAGGAAGTACGTCTAGAAAACAAGAAATATGAAACAATCTCCAGGGATTCTGTCCTCAGTAGGAAAAGAAAAATAGGGAACTGGGGCAAAGTTAATTTTCTGAAGAGTCTATTAATCAACCTTTAAAATATGCAAGAAACAAGAAAACAAAACTGAAAGGCTTTATTTTTCCCACCTAACTTTTGACCGCCACTCTGTACACATATGTCAACTTTCATATTTCTATCATGTTAATTTTGCAAGAAACCTTAATTATAAAAGTGTAGTGTAGCCTAAAAGAATCTTATTAAACTCCTAACTTAGGTTCTTACTGTGTAAGCTTAAGCAAATTATTTAACTTCTCTGAGCTTTTTAGTTCCCTCATCTTCTAATGTCTACAATAAAAGGATTACATAATGTATGTGAAGCACAAGGCAAATGCTCCATTACCAGAAGGTAGTACTAAAACCTCCTCAACAATGATTTATATCACTGTTTCATTTTCCCCAAGATTTTTCTTGCTGCAGTATTATCTATATATCTTCTATGATCTTTTCCTACCTTATCTTCTCCAAAAGGGAGAAACAAACAAACCACCCCCACCATGCACAAAAAAATAAATGAGAGAGATGGACAGAGACAGACACTCTAATTACCTGGGCCCAAGGTTTTCAGAAATTTTTACCTTCAAAAATTTTCTTCAAAACCATATTCCTTTATGGATTTCCTCATGAGATGATAATATTGCTCTATGAATTATTTTTATGCTATTCCTCCATCAATGGAAACGGTACCTGTATGTCAAAGGTCCATTATGGCCATCCTTTACGAAGCCTTTTCTAGTTTTCTTAAGTGATGTAAATCCTTATAGCATATGGCATTCTATTATTGACACATATTAAATATTACATTCTCATCACTTATGTACTTTTCTTACTTTTTCATCCCCCCTACTATAATTTATAAATTTAAAATTTATAAATTTCTGCCTCTTGAGAAATTTGTATGCAGGTCAGGAAGCAACGGTTCGAACTGGACATGGAACAACAGACTGGTTCCAAATAGGAAAAGGAGTACGTCAAGGCTGTATATTGTCACTCTGCTTATTTAACTTATATGCAGAGTACATGATGAGAAACGCTGGACTGGAAGAAATACAAGCTGGAATCAAGATTGCCAGGAGAAATATCAATAAACTCAGCTATGCAGATGACACCACCCTTATGGCAGAAAGTGAAGAGTGGAAAAGTTGGCTTAAAGCTCAACATTCAGAAAACGAAGATCATGGCACCTGGTCCCATTACTTCATGGGAAATAGATGGGGAAACAGTGGAAACAGTGTCAGACTTTATTTTTCTGGGCTCCAAAATCACTGCAGATGGTGATTGCAGCCATGAAATTAAAAGACGCTTACTCCTTGCAAGGAAACTTATGACCAACCTAGATAGCACATTCAAAAGCAGAGACATTACTTTGCCAACAAAGGTTCATCTAATCAAGGCTATGGTTTTTCCTGTGGTCATGTATGGATATGCGAGTTGGACTGTGAAGAAGGCTGAGCGCTGAAGAATTGATGCTTTTGAACTGTGGTCTTGGAGAAGACTCCTAAGAGTCCCTCGGACTGCAAGGAGATCCAACCAGTCCATTCTGAAGATCAGCCCTGGGATTTCTTTGGAAGGAATGATGCTAAAGCTGAAACTCCAGTACTTTGGCCACCTCATGCGAAGAGTTGACTCACTGGAAAAGACTCTGATGCTGGGAGGGACTGGGGGCAGGAGGAGAAGGGGACGACAGAGGATGAGATGGCTGGATGGCATCACTGACTTGATGGACTTGATGGATGTGAGTCTGGGTGAACTCCAGGAGTTGGTGATGGACAGGGAGGCCTGGCGTGCTGCGATTCATGGGGTCGCAAAGAGTCGGACACGACTGAGCGACTGAATTGACTGATTGAATGACTGTAATTTAGGCTTCCCAAATTGTTTCTAATGCAGAACTGGACAGGCACCCAGAAAATTCTTGTTAAATTACGTAGACTACAACACAACAGGAATCAGAGAGAGATATGGGTAGATAAATTATGCTATAGATTTAAAAACTGAGATACTGGGTTGGCCAAAAGTTTGTTTGGGTTTTTTTTTCATGAGCTGTTATGGAAAAATCTGAATGAACTTTTTGGCAAACTCAAAATTTCCTATACTTTTGTACCTTGTTTTTTGCTTGAAGAAGATGTGAACAAACCCTGACAATCAAATAATCTTCTATAAAATAAATGAATAATGCAAACAATGCCTTCTGACTCCACGAAATGTGGAACATATATTAATAAAATAGGAATACAGAGAAAATTACATCAGACCAGGGGGTCCAACTAGCTGAAAGGTCCTAGTTATTCTTGGCACATCATTAACTTAGAAGAAAATGAATGATATTTAAAGGGAATTAATGCCAGGATCCATGATGTCCCTATAGCATCATATGGCATAAATTCATTAGCTAATTAATATTATTTAACATAGCAAATGACACCATATCTGAAGAGAAAATAAACTGATGTACTGGTTAAAACCAGTAGAAAATGACAGAAAAATCTCAGTCAAATAAAGAGATAAAAATATATGTATTGTGAAATAATTATGGACTGTGAATTATCAGGACAGATTTCCATGAGCTAAACAACTAAATTATGCGATATTTCAATCACACAGAGAGAATAAAATATGTAAGCACTGATTATTTTTTCTCTAGAACTGGAAATGTGATGAATGTGTGAAAAGAGCCTGAAACTGTGGGTAAGAATATCAACAACACAGCAAAAGACTGAAAGTACTGGAACTCCCAGTCTTAGAGAGACAACTGCCAGAAGGTATAATGTTATTGTTTAGTCGCTTAGTCCTGTTCTTTGTGACCTAGTGGACTTGAGCCTGCAAGGCTCCTCTGTCCATGGGATTTTCCAGGCAAGAATACTGGAGTGGGTTGCCATGCCCTCCTCCAGGGGATCTTCCCAACCCAGGGACTGAACCAGCATCTCCTGCACTGGCGGGAGGATTCTTTACCCCTGAGCCGCCTGGGAAGCCCAGAAGGTACAATACAGACTTAAATCTAGAAGATCAACATCAGCATCACCTGGGGGCCCTTTAAAACTGCAGGTGCTCAAGCCCCGCCCTGGACCAAAAGAATCAGAAACTCAGGGTGGGGCTCAGGAACCTGTGCTTGAGCAAACCTTTCAGGTGACTCTGATGCACGTTAAAACTGAGAACCAAGGATAAGGGACACTGACACCAAGAGGATGAAGGTCCCAGACAGTCCTACTCTTTTCTCACTGATGGAACTCTCTTCTCTGCCCCATCCAAAGCCTAGTCCAAACCCTGGTAAGTACTTAAGTTAGCCCCAACTTTTCCCCAACTCCAATCTATATGGAAAAAAGAAATAAAAACAGAAATCTTTTTCTTTTGATATCATTGAGGAAACCTGGAACAGAGTGTACCTAATCTGTTAACTCCACGTGTGTGGATAGATGGAAGGGCATGACAAGAGACAAAGGGCTCTGAAGACGTTCAGAACTACTAATGAACACTGAGGTTTGCGGTGAGTACTGTCACTTTGTCATTACTTTGCCAATAAAGATCTGAATAGTCAAAGCTATGGTTTTTCCAGTCGTCATGTATGGATGTGAGAGTTGGACCATAAAGAAGGCTGAGCACCAAAGACCTGATGCTTTTGAACTGTGGTGTTGGAGAAGACTCTTGAGAGTCCCCTGGACTGCAAGGAGATCCAACCAGTCAATCCTAAAGGAAATCAACCCTGAATACTCATTGGAAGGACTGATGCTGAAGCTGAAATTCCAATACTTTGACCACCTGATGCAAAGAGCCGACTCATTGGAAAATACTCTGATGCTGGGGAAGATGGAAGGCAGGAGGCGAATGGGACAATAGAGGTTGAGATGGTTGGATGGCACCATCAACTCAATGCACATGAGCTTGAGCAAGCTCCGGGAGTTGGTGAAGGACAGGGAAGACAGGCATGCTGTGGTCCACAGGGTCACAAAGAGTTGGACACAACTAAGTGACTGAACAACAAATGTCACTTAACAGGGGCTTCCCAGGTGGTGCAGAGGAAAAGAACCCACCTGCCAGTGCAGGAGATAGAAGAGATGCGGGTTAGATCTCAGGGTAGAAAAGATCCCCTGCAGTAGGAAATGGCAACCCACTCCACTATTCTTGCCTGGAGAATCCCATGGACAGAGAAGCCTGGCAGGCTGCAGTCTATGGGGTCACAAAGAGTTGGACATGACTGAGTACCTACATACTGTCACTAACATTCCTGTCCCAAGCTTCCCCCTTAAATGTTCCCAATTCTGGAGGAGGAAGGGAGATAAAATCTACTCTCAATGTGGGGCCCACGGGAAACTTCTGCTTTTAGAGAGTCAGAGGCTCACTGTGCTGGGAGGCTTTTGGGGGACGACCATCCGTCTTTCCTGGTGTGGTAAATGAGGAAATCTCTCCTAATTTAGAGGCTGACAAACCCCACACTGCACGGCAGCTGAGAAATAGGCACGGAGTGGTACTTCTGCTTGTTCCAATTAGTAACACATCACCCTTCTCTCCTCAATAATATTGTGAAAGACTCTTAGAGCAAGTTGTCAGGAAATTAAGAAGTATCTACTGAAAACTGAACTAACTGGGTAATGCTTAAAATAAGCACAGTTAGATTAAACAATAAAAAGATAATCCCAAAATATTCACTATCCAAGAAACCAGCTAGGGAGAAGAACATTATCCAATTCTTTTAAACCTTTGATACACACTCTATTACTTCATATGTCATTACTTTGGTTCTTTTCTTCTGGGGTTTCTTTGAAAATTCTTCACATTCTTATTAAATTCTAAAATAAACATTATCAATACTTAATGTATTTGAAATGCCAAATCACATTCATAAAAAAATCAGTTATCTACCTACCGAAAAGTAGATAGGAGACTGGGAAAAAAAAAAGTTTATTTTCTAATTGATGGTGGAAAGGAAGGCATTCTCAAAATTAGCAACATCTACAACATTTCCAACAATTAATCATATCAATCCAGTGGACTCAGTCTAAATTTGACAAGTATCAGGTGATCATTAACCAAGCTATTCTCATTTTTCACATAAGAAGAAATAGATTTAAATTAGACAAAGGCTATTAGGTCACATAGTTTTAACTTAATAGCATTAGATGGACTAACCAGTGAAAGTTACAGTATTTTTCTCCTTTAAGGGAAAAAGAACCAAATATTTAGTAAGCAAGTCTGAGCCAGGGTAATACTGAAGAGGCACTTTATAGACATTCCTTTATTTCATCCTTGACACCTGTGATCAACATAACCCTGAGTTTATGAATAAAGACACAGGATCAGAGAAGTTAGGACATTTCTCCTATACTCACGTAACTACTAAGCAGCAAGGTCAAGAAGCAAGCTGAAGCTGTTCTGACTAGAAACACCATTTTCCCCCCAAGGGCACATGCTGCGTCTTAGTGATGCTGGCCTTCAATAGACAAGATGAGGCAGATGAAACCCTCCTACTCCTGGATTCTGTTTACCACTACTAAATTGAGTCATAAATACTGCAAATGTTTTATCAATACATTGAGTTCGTTTCCTAAGCTGACACTGATCACTCCATTCTCCAAATTCATCACTGTATGCACTGCTTATCTTGGCACTCAATCATCCTCCATCTTAAAAATGTTATGTTAAATACATGTGTATCTTATTTAGGCAAACAATGGGTAGAAATGCCTTTCACACTTCTAGGCCCTTCCACAGTGTCCCAGCACCAACTGTGGATTTGATGTACTATTTATCTCTGCATTCCCAGAGCTTTGTAGTACGTTACAGGGCAGGTGGTCAATATACATTCGTTTAAAGAAACAGAATGAAGGTGTGACAATAAAGAATTATAATACAAAAGTAGACCTTTTCTACTAAGCCTTGTAGATGGAGGGACATTCATGTTTAATTATAGTCCCTATAGGCGTTTGGGGTTTCCCAGGTGGCTCACTGGTAAAGAATCCACTTGCCAATGAAGGAGATGGTGGTTCGATCCCTGGGTAGGGAAGATCCCCTGGAGAAGGAAATGGCAATCCATTCCAGTATTCTTGCCTGGAGAATCCCATGGACAAAGGAGCCTGGCGGGCTACAGTCCATGGGGTCGCAAACCGCGACTGAGCACACACACATCTTCACTGTTTTAATTTTATCAATCATCTTACAAAGGAATAGTTAAAAAAACACCCTAAAATGAGTAGCGTGAAGCACCTGGCAGAGGGCGCTGGTATTGAGGCAATTAATGTCAATGTCCTGTAACATTACAAAGTTTTACATCCCCGTTTCTTACGTGCAATGTTTTCTACCCTATAGCAGTTACGACTAGGGTGCGAGACGTAGGATGAAATAATTTTTTAGTTCACTGTGAAAGGAGATCAGCCCTGGGATTTCTTGGGAAGGAATGATGCTAAGGCTGAAACTCCAGTACTTTGGCCACCTCATGCGAAGAGTTGACTCATTGGAAAAGACCCTGATGCTGGGAAGGATTGGGGGCAGGAGGAGAAGGGGACGACAGAGGATGAGATGGCTGGATGGCATCACTGACTAGATGGACCTGAGTCTGAGTGAACTCCGGGAGTTGGTGATGGACAGGGAGGCCTGGCGTGCTGCCATTCATGGGGTCGCAAAGAGTCGGACACGACTGAGCGACTGAACTGAAAGGGAAAAGCTCTCTGATTAAAAAGGAAACATTTTTACATTTAAATAAGCCAGAAACAGCATCCGAGAGAAACAAGACCAAACCGGCTTCCTTGTGACTCGACTTCCCCACGGCCACCTCAGAGTTTCCTTCTGCAGAAGTCTGACCGGAGCGTCAACCAGTGAAGCATTCAACTGACCTCTCAAAGAAGCCATTCGGAATCAACAGCTGCTTCTCAAAAGGCAAGAGGGGTGGAGGGGAAACGCCGCCGGGACACCTGAGACCGCGGGGCGCCGACACTCGTTTCTCCCGACGCCCCTGCCCGGCGTGCCGCCCGGGGGAGACCCACGGAGTCCGAGTTCGGTCCCCGGGCGGGTCTGAAGAAGCTCGGCCGCGACCGGAACGGCCCCACACATTCCCCCGCCGCACTGCCCGCCGCACCTGCAAGTCCCGCGCGCTCGGGGGCCGCGGCCCCGCAGCCCTCGGCTCCTCCTCAACCGCCTCTCCGCCGCCGCCCTCCGCCATCTTTCACCGCTCCCGGCACCGCCGCCGACGCGCCTCCCGCGACTTCCGGGGCCGGTTGCCTGGCAACGGCGGGGCGGGGCGGTCCCAGTGCGCCTCCGCCTCCAACGCCCCTCTTCCCACTCCGCGCGCCCCTTTCCGGCGCCCGCCCACCTGTCGGGTCCCGCTCGTTTCCTTAAAGGAAGTTGGCTCAGAGTTTCCTTTCCGAGAAGGGCAGCACGGACTTGAGGATTTCTTTATCCCATGGTGACAATGTCTTCTGGAGAGTTCATCTGATGGAAAGTGCCACCTTACTTTTCCAATCTCGGTCACGTTCTCTCGTTTCCCTGCCAAGGATTGGGTGGTGCGTCGTCCCCAAAGCGTGAAGTGTTGTTGAGAAAGAACCCCCTAAACTCTCTGCGATTAGAGCTGCTGCTGCTAAGTCGCTTCAGTCGTGTCCGACTCTGTGCGACCCCAGAGACGGCAGCCCACCAGGCTCCCCGTCCCTGGGATTCTCCAGGCAAGAACCCTGGAGTGGGTTGCCATTTCCTTCTCCAATGCATGAAAGTGAAAAGAGAAAGTGAAGTTGCTCAGTCGTCTTCGACACTTAGCGACCCCATGGACTGCAGCCCACCAGGCTCCTCCGTCCATGGGATTCTCCAGGCAAGAGTACTGGAGTGGGGTGCCGTTGCCTTCTCCAGCGATTAGAGCTAGAGACTCCTAAATTCTCTTTATTCACCTGAGATTTGTTCAGACTCCTGTCTTATCCCAGGTTTTTTCTATGACCCCAGACGCAAAGGTAAAAAGAAAGTAGTCCTGGTCATTATAAACCTCACAGTCTAGCGGAGGAAAAGAGATATAAACAGCGTAAATGCCATTTGCAGTAAAACTTTGTAGGAAATGTTCGGAGTGGAATATGGGTGTGAAGGGAAATATTCTGCTGGCACCGGCTGCGTGCACCGTGCTAGGTGCGTTCTTTGTGTTCTTTATCTACTGCTCGAGGAGGTGAGTATTGTTATTCCGTGTTATACCCGAGGAAAACTGATGACAAGTAACCACTAAATTCACCCTGTTGTGAATGGCGGTAGCGGATACTAAGCCTTGCATTTGCTGGTTATCCCAGTGTTCTTTTTAGTACAGTATTTGTTGTTCAGCCGCTCTGTTGTGTCGCACTCTGCAACGCCATGGACTGCAGTACGCCAGGCTTCCCTGTGCTTGACTGTCTCCAGGAGTTTGCTCAAACTCATGTCCGTTGAGTCGGTGATGCCATCCAACCATCTCGTCCAACATCTTGTCCAATTAGTACAACCATCTTTTTCGATTAGTACAACATTCTGCCCTAGAAATCCCTGGATCTTCCTTATATCCCATAAAGCCAATGGCATTTTGCCCCAGTCTTGAAGGATAAGTGCTCCTGATAAACTTTGAACCTAAAAGGACCACAGCGAAAGGCATGGGTTTGAAATACCATGTTAATGCTGGTAACCACATGGCTGAACCTTAGGAGAAATGATAAAAGATGGTTGGGGTTGGAGCGTGTGATTGCCATCTAGCCTGGAGATGCAGGACAGGTATTGAGGGGTCTTGCCTTAGTGAAGACATCAAATATTATGCCCTGGGCCAGTGATTCTCAAGGCTCATGCACAAAGAACTTCCCTCCTATTCCCAATGCAGGAACTCAGATTTAATTAGTATGGGATTCCAGTCAGGCATATTTTTTAAGATGCTCCCCATGTGGACTTTGTTTCTGGCCATGACAGTGTTCCTGATACTGGATTTGCCTTCCCCTCCCAACAATGAAAACACTAGACAAAATATATGAGACGATTGTTTCCAGACACCGAACTGCAGGCAGTACAGATCTCTGCTGTGCCAGAGAAGGGAAACAAGCAAGATGAGCTATGTTTGTCCTGGCTTTCTGCCTGGAACTCTCCTACAGTGCTGGTGAAATGGAGAATGGTGCAGCTACCTTGGAATATAGTTTCTTCTAAACTTAAGTATTCATTGTCTTAAGACCCAGCATTGACCCTCCCAAGTATTGACCCAAGAGGAATGAAAATATATGTTGACGAAAATATTTGTATGTAAATGTTCATAGAAGCTTTATTCATGATAGCCCCAAACTGCAAACTATCCAAATGTCCATCAACAAATGAATGAATAACATTTTGAGAAATTTCATAGCACAGACGACTACTCAACAATAAAAAGGAAGAAATTACTGATTCACACACCATGACTGAATCTCAAAGCCATGATCTTGAGTAAAAGAAGTCAAATGCAAAAAAGTAAATATTGTCTGATTCAATGTGTGTGAGATTCTAGAGCAGGCAAAACTTATCTTTACTGAAGGAAAGCTGGCAGTAAATTGCTTGGGGTCAGTTCTTTGGGAAATGATAAACTTGGGGAATTTGACCGACAAAGGATATGTGGAAACTATTTGAGGTGATAAAAATGTTTTATATCTTTATTGGTAGTGATAGTTACATATATGTGTGGGTATTTGTCAAAAACATATTGAACTATATACTTAAAATGAGTGTACCTTATTATATGTAAATCATACATTTACACAATTGGTTGAACCCCCCACCCCAGATAATTCTGTTGCACAGCCATGGTTGAGAACCACTGGTCTTAGGCAATTGGGAGCCATTAAGTGATTTGCGATTTAAAAAGATAACAGAAGCCTCAGTGTGTAAGATGAATAAGAATCACGAAATTAGCAGGTTATTACAACAGTGAGGGATGAGCAAGATTAAAGAACATTTTTTTTTTTTTTTTTGGCTGTGTAGCTTATGTGATCTCAGTTCCCTGATCAGGGATCGAACCTGGGCCCAAGGCAGTGAGGGGACTTCCAAGATTAAAGTTTTATCAGTGGCAGTGAGTAAAAAGAGAAGCAATAATTGGTAGAGATTTTAGGACCTGAGCCAATTGGTGCTGGAGTCTTTCATGGGAAATATAGGAAAGAAGGAGGGGTAAAGAATGACACTCAGGATTTTGGCTAGGTGATTTGGCACGTAGTGCCTCCTATAAATCTTTGAGTTGAAAAGGAGAGGCAGACTTCAAAAGAAACAAGTTTGTCATGGACACATTGTGGCTTTGTTTTGCTTTGTTTTCTTCCAGTTTTATTGAGATGACTGACACCTAGTACTGTGTAACTTTAAGGGGTATAGCATAATGATTTGACTTATGTATATCATGGAATGTTTACCCCAGTGGGTTTAGTGAACGTCTATCAGATTGCATAGATATAAAATAAAATAGGAAAGGTCACTTTGGAGATCATCAGCTTAAAATTATCCCGTCTAATTTATATAATAGGTGGCTGTATGTAAACCTCATGGGACCTAAAATTTGTAATAAATACACGCACACCCACACACACAAAGAAGGAGGACTCCAAACATCACACTGAACATAGTCATAAAACCACAAGGGAAGAGAGTATTATGGACATTTTGAACGTGAAATTTTGTGGGACACAAGGAAGTACTTCATGGAGCAACTGCAAATGTGGGTCTAGATACTAGGAGGCGAGGAGAAGATTCTGGTCTGAGGATAGACTGTTGGTGTTGACTGCCCGTGAGTGATAACAGGATAGGTGAGGCTTTTGGAAAAGTGTGAGATGTGATAAAATTCGAGGAACAAGAATACTCGGAAAAAAACAACCCTGAAAGTCTCAGTGGGTAAAAGGAGAATATTCAGAGGAGACGCTGGAAGTAGTCAGAGAGGAAGGATGAAGACAAGAGGCTGGACAGACCAGTGAGAAGGCAATTTCGAAGAGACTAACAGTGCCATTTCCTACAGATAATCAAGATTAGGATTGGAGCAGTTCCCTGGTGGGCTAGTGGTTAGCATTTGGCGCTTTCACTGCCTTGGCCCAAGTTCAATCCTGGATCGGGTAATTAAGATACCATGAGTCTCGCAGTAAGGCAAAAAAAAAAAAAAAAAAAAATTTGAATTGGAATGTGTCCACTGGATTAAGAAAAGAGGTTGCAGTACCAAGGTCACTATGAATTTCATAGAGAGGAAAACCCACATTTTAGCAGTTTGAGAATGACAGCCGGGACAGTGAAGCTGTGTTTTCGAGATACTTAAAGTCAGGGATGTGCAGGAGGTGGCTTATCCTGGTTCAGGAGAGCCTGTGGTTAATTTTTCAGGAATTTTAAAAGCAGTTGTTAAATACAGCGAGTATTAAAAATTTAGGGCAAAGGGGGAGGGATAAATCAGGAGTATGGGAACTAACGGATACTGTAGCCTGCCAGGCTCATCTGTCCATGGGATTTCTCAGACAACAATGCTGGAGTGGGTTGCCATTCCCTTTCCCAGGGAATCTTCCGATCCAGGGATTGAACCTGCTTCTCTTGTGTCTCCTGCATTGGCAGATAGATTCTTTACCACTAGCACCACGTGGGAAGCTCACAGAAGCCTCAGATACACACTGCCATATATAAAGTAAATAAACAACAGGAATTTTACAATATAGCATAGGGAACCATATTCAATATCTTGTAATAACCTCTGGAAAAGATTAGAAAAAGGATACATAAATGTATATATGTATAACTGAATCACTTTGCTGTACACCTGAAACTAACACAACCTTGTAAATCAACTATGCTTCAATTAAAAAAGTAAAAGAAAGAAAACCTTATAATGAAATCATATTAAAAAGCAATGTAATCAATACTCAAGAGATTATTTCCAAATTATTTAAATACACTTGATTATTATCCATACATCTGTTGTATTTACATGATGAAATACCATATAATGGTCTGCTGTGGTGGCAGCATGTTGGTAGCTTGAAACTCACCAAGGTGGGAGTATTTACATCTCAGAAGTTGACATATGCCGCACATCAGACATCGATTTATTGTTTTGTTCATTGTTTAAGAATATAGTGGAGAAAATGTTTACAAGGCAGTTAAGACTTAAATTGTGCTGTGTCTGTAACTGTGAATAGCACAGCTAGCTAGCTAAGTCACTTCAGTCGTGTCCGACTCTGTGCGACCCCGTAGATGGCAGCCCACCAGGCTCCTGCGTCCGTGGGATTCTCCAGGCAAGAGTACTGGAGTGGGTTGCCATTGCCTTCTCCAGTGAATAGCACAGGGGATTAAAAAAAGAGAGACATTCTTTCAGTATGTGACCAGCTCGTTCGGGCTACTTTCCGGCCTTCTGCTCAGTTTCTTGAACTTTTCCTTAGGTCCCCACAGCTAAGGCGCAGGTGAGGGATTGCAGAGGAGTTTTGCAGATGACTTGGGGTTCCCTTTCTTTGGCAACCTCTTTGCTAGGATTGGGCTTCCTGGGGGCTCAGACAGTAAAGAAGCCACCCGCAATGCGGGAGACCTGTGTTCGATTTCTGGGTTGAGAAGATCCCCTGGAGAAGGGAATGGCAACCCACTCCTGTATTCTTGCCTGGAAAATCCCATGGTCAGAGGAACCTAGCGGGCTACAGTCCATGGGGTCGCAAAGAGATGGACACAACTGAGTGACTAATACTTGCTAGGTTTCCTCCTCTTAATTTCCAGCCCCGAATTCTGACCACTGATAATAACTCCCGATTGCATCATTGCCTCCCCTCTGCTTTTTCTAGTTGATGTCTGTAACCGATGCTTGAACAACGTGGGGGCATAGTCTGCGTAGTCAAAAATGTGCTATAACATTATAGTCAGCTGTCTGTATCGGTGGTTCTGGATCTGAGCATCAACCCATAGATCATCTAGTTAACTGTAGTATGTATTTATTGAAAAAAATTCACCTCTAAGTTCAGTCCTGTGCAGGTCAAGCCCATGTTGTTCAAGGGTCAGCTGTATTCTCTTTATCTACCAGCTGTTTCTTTTTCTCCCCAGCGGCTCCTTTTAAAGACAATCATTAGATCTACCTATAGAAGTAACAACCTTTTATTTTTTTGTAATCTTGAGTATCAGATGATCTAACTTCTTATGACCATGTGTGAGATAAAATACCCGTTGAAATGGGAATTCTTCTAAATGTACAATTAGTGTATGTGTACACGCCAGTCAGGAAAGGTGATTTTCTGGTAACAAATAGCCCACAGATCTCCGTGGTGCTTATAGACCATGGGGTGAGGATGAGTCAATGGCGACAGTCTCTGTCTCGTGTTAGCCTCACTTAGAGACCCCAACTGACGTCACCACCTCCACTCTTTGGAACAATCTCTGCTGTCACACAGTGGGGAGAAAATTCGGCAAATCATGCTCAGATCTTAAAGCTGTTGCCTACATCAGGCACTTCATGTTCCCACTCATATGTCCTTGGCCAAAATGAATCCAGCGCTCCCGCCTGACTGTCCAGGACTTGAGCGACTGCAGTCCCACCATGTGGTCTGAGGAGGAAGCTGCAGATGGGACATCAGGGGTGACCATTTCAGTGTGATTCACAGGTTAAGAGCAGGGAGCATTCAAGTCTTTCTTGCACTGGTTCCAAATCACTGGTCCTGGAGTAAACAGTCCCTTGCATCTTGTTCTGAAATTGTGACAGAGATACTGTACAGTGGACTAGGAGCTATAACTAAGAAAATGTTGTGTTGTAATAATCACTACACGATGCCCAGAAAGCTGCTCTTTTAATATCTGAAGCTACCGAGGTTTTCCCTCTGTCATCACAGTTAGAAAAGTTAGAATTGTTCTCAGTGGCTTCAGAATTATGCGAGACTTCCCAGGTGGTGCAGTGGTCAAGAATCCGCCCACCAATGCAGGAGATGCAAGAGATTTGGGTTGGATCCTTGGATCAAGAAGATCGCTTGGAGGAGGAAAGGCAGCCCACTGCAGTATTCTTGCCTGGAGAATTCCATGGACTGAGGAGCCTGGTGGGCTATAGTCCATGGACTTGCAAAGACATGACTGAGCAACTAAACATCACGCATGACACAAGGACTTCCCTGCAGGTCCAGTGGTTAAGACTCTGAGCTTTCAATGCAGGGGGCATGGGCCCCTGGTCAGGGAACTAAGATCCTGCATGTTGCACAGTGCAACCAAAATAATAGAAAAGAATTATGGAGACATGGCATCACTCTTACGCATGAGCTCTGCTCTCTACAGGCATTTCCCCCTTCATGCTTCCTTCCTGGTTCTCAACTGTGTCATGTGTAACTGTTTGTGTTAGTGAAGTTTTCCGACAAGAAAGCATCCCCAGGAAGAGCAAGGAGAAGAATAAAGGAAGAGTAAAAAGCACTGGAACTGCAGCAGGGAAGTTCTGTTCACCCGTGCCTGAAAATGGGGCGGCTGAGTAAATGCACAGAATTTAGCAGCTCTGTGGAGGCCAGCCAGGGAGTGTTCAATAAAGGACCAGATTCCAGTATGACCTGATGACACTGGACAGCAGGACCGGAGGGATCGATTTTAGCTGCGGTGAAAGACCAGGTGCAGGCCTGAGACCTCGGCCTTGTTTGGGGGTAGTTGCCACTCGTGCTGATGGGTGGGTCCTGGTTGCTCTGTTGGCCCGTAGGCAGTCTCCCTACAGCACACCTTCCCCGTGTGCCCTCAGGAGGCTGCACAGGCACAGAGATGCTGATACCTCTGAGGTTGTGGGAAGCACCACAAGGTCTGTGGTGCCCTGGCCCAGCGCCTCGGCAAGCAGCATCCACGTCATCACCTCCATGCTCGCCTGGCTGGGAGGTGCTGGCCTATAGTTCTGCTTTGGTCTCTTTGCAACCATGTGCTGTGGTGTTGACTCAGAGGTGTCCACTTTACGAGTTGACATATCGCTCCAGTGAAGGGCCACAGTGCCTCTCCTGGTAATACTGGCTTCTGCATTCAGCTGTCCCTTCAGACTCTGCGTCTGTGTCTCAAAGCTCTCTGCCCCTCTCAACCCCCAAGATCACCCAAGTCACAGAATTCAGGTTCTTTACTGTTTTCCGCAAGAGACCGACAGATTCCTCTATGCTGAAGATTTGAAGGGTCCGGGGAAGGACTTAGCATCTTAGGTTGTTCAAAGTGAACTCTCTTTATTTAGCATGTATTTTCTGTGGCCTCTGTTCTTCCAGGCTACCCTGTCCCAAGGATGAGGCTGAAACTTCTCTTTCCCAATTCCCAAAGGCAAACTCCCAGTCCTTAATCAATCAGGACAAACATTAAAAAATAAAAAAAACAATTACTGCTGATCAGTCCTTTGCAGTTTTAGCTGCCACTCTGAGCTGTTATCAAACCACCTCACCTTTTAAACTCTATTTATTTTTTTTTTGGCCCAACCGAGCAACGTGTGGGATATTACTTCCTCAACCAGGGATCGAACCCATGTCCCTTAAATTGGAAGGGAAAGTCTCAGGCCACCCCTTTTAAACAAGCTCCCTGACAAAAATTCTGGTGAAGACAATAAGCTAAATAAGACTCATGGATTTTTGGATCATTCAGAGGTCATTTGAGATGACTTGCTGATTGTTCTTGGCTTTGTGAGATGTTTCTTTCCTGTGAATGAAGTGCTCCTGCATTTAAAAACAAAACAAACAACAAAAATACCCCAAACAAGAAAAGAATGTGTAAGGTGAAAAATGCCCATCAGAGGGAGCACCAGCCCACAGATTTCAGCTTTAAGTTGGGATTTCTGACTCCAGCTTCCTCTCCATCTTTGTTGAACAAAAGAAGGTGAAATTCTCAGGAATGCAGTGTTACATACAACACACACTGAGAGAGGGTTAAACCATATTTTTGTGGTTATTTTTTATGCAGAATGTAAGACTGAATTTAGTAAAAGAAAAAGAACTGCTGATGTGAAATTTGCAACAGTTGTTTCTAAAGGAGGTGATGCAAGACTGCAGTGGGGAGCAGGGGTAGGGTAGGCCTCTGGCTGGTGCTGTGGCCCCACATTTAGTCTTCATGTAGATTATTATTACTGTTACTACTACTTCTACTACAACTACTATAGTTTTGGACAGAGGAGTTTATTTACCTGCTAAACCATCCAGATGGAAATAGGAGCAAGGTAGACATGTGTGGACCAGTTTAGGTTTAGATATTCACCAGATTGGACTACTTTTAAACATTTAACATACAACTTTTTATCGCAAGAACAAAGCAATCTATGAAAACTGACTTCCAGAATTTTCCAAATTATTTTTTAACACATTATTTCCCCCTACATTTCTGTATCAATTTTGAGGGAGACAAGATGGTAAAGACACTGCCTGCAATGCAGGAGACCTGGGTTTGATCCCTGGGTTGGGAAGATCCCCTGGAGAAGGGAATGGCTACCCACTCCAGTATTCTTGTCTGGAGAATTCCATGGACAGAGGAGCCTGGTGGGCTGCAGTCCATGGCCTCACAAAAAGTCAAACACAACTGAATGACTAAGACTTTCACTTCACTTTCAAATTCACCCCAAATACCAAAATTTCATTTTATAACCTAGTTATATAAGACTGCCTAAACTGATACTGTTCTCTAACCCCCAGGTTTATATCTTCCGTTTAAAATCTATAAGTATCTTTATTTTTTAGATCTTTTTTGATGTGGACCATTTCAAAAGTCTTCATTGAATGTGTTATAATATTACTTCTGTTGTTTTATGTTTTGGTTTTTTGGCTATGAGGCATGCCAGTTCTTAGCTCCCCAACCAGGGATCAAACCTATACCCCTTGCATTTGAAAGTTAAGTCTTAACCACTGGACTGCCAGAGAAGTTCCATAAAATATATAAGTATCTTTAAATCAAATTGTCTTTGTCAAAGGTCTTCTGGAGAAAAAATTATGAGTCAAGCACCTAAAACTCCATCTTCATTTCTGCTATAATGTAGCACTTTATCATCTAACCTGAAAGGGTCTATCAGGTGGGAAAGACTGAGTTTCTTATTTTCTCAGAATACCTGACTGCAACTCATGATGTACCAGCATCTCTGCTTCTTCTTGAATTACTCCTTGCTGGGGAAGATTCTCACACAAATATTGGAGACCACAGCCTGACCCAGTTTCAAGTCACTGAGATTCTCATGCACTGATACTCTTGAAGGTATTTTTCAAATATGTCCATTCTTCAAATGCACTGTGTTTAACATTTTCTTGAAATTCACACTTTTCTCTGTTGAAGATACTGATTTCTCTGAAAAGGCCTGATTGGTTTTTTCCCTCTTGAGTCTAAGACGTTTTACCCAACTGTAGCTGGAATGAAGGGCTGACCTTGTTTTCCTCGGTGATCCTGACGGTGTTCACTCACACAGTGTTTTCTCTTTTCCCTGTTTACTTATTTATTATTTATGCATGTTACTGGAGTGTAGTTGATTTCCAATGTTGTGGCAGCGTGTCTTCTGAACTCCTGGTGTGGTGCTGGTGGATCCGCTCGGGGTGTGCGGTGCTGAGTCACAACTAGGTCCCATAGACCTTCCATCATGGTTTGCAGTCTTGATTCACCTCAAGGAAAGGGAGCTTCCTGCTCCACAGCTGCAGCCCTTGGGGAGCCCAGCTCTCTCTCATCTAGGCTACCGCTCTGCATCCCATCACCCCCAGAGTGCAGAGAGCTGGGAGCAGCCTGACCAGGCGCCATCCCACCCCAATGGGGGCGCTGAGTGGGCATCCATGTACATCCACGCCCAGGGTGGTCATGACAAGTTTCTGCAAATGGAGTGGCTTACGATAACAGAATATATTCTCATCATTCTGGAGGCCGGAAGTCTGACATCAGTGTCAGTCTGACATCAGTGTCCCCAGGGTGGTTCCTTCCATTGGTCCTGATGGAGAATGCACTCCCTGCCTCTCTCCCAGCATCCTGCAGGGCTCTCGGTCCATCTAGGCTTGTAGATGCTATCAGTTCAGTCCCTGCCACTGAACTCGCATCACCTTCTTCTCCGGGTCCCAGAGTCTCTCCTCTTCTGTCTCTTCTGAGAATACTCTCACTGGATTTCGGGACCACCCAAATCCAGGATGATTTGAACCTCATGTTAACTACATCTGCAAAGACCCTTATTCCTAATAACGTCATATTCTGGGGTTCTGGGTGGACGTGAATTTTGGGGGGACATTATTCACCAGTATACCACATGCACAATAATTCTGTCTGCTTGGGGCTGAAATGCCCACTAAGGGGTATCCAGATCACTTTGAGGATCCTTGCTTTAACAAGGCACACACCTTTTTGCAAATTCGAGATTTAGGTGGTGAAATACTTGTTATAGAAATGTTTGATCATTGGAAATCCATTCATGTCACCAAAGAAATATTTTCATCACACTTATCAGTGAAAGAAAAGACATTAAAATTGAAAATAGACTTTCATTTATGTTAAACTTTTTATACAGTTGTAAAGTAATAAAATTTTTTGTTGTATATTAGTACTCTTGCCTGGGAAATCCCATGGACGGAGGAGCCTGGTAGGCTACAGTCCATGGGGTCGCTAAGAGTCAGACACGACTGAGCGACTTTACTTCCACTTTTCACTTTCATGCATTGGAGAAGGAAATGGCAACCCACTCCAGTGTTCTTGCCTGGAGAATCCCAGGGACAGAGGAGCCTGGTGGGCTTCCGTCTATGGGGTTGCACAGAGTTGGACATGACTGACGCGACTTAGCAGCAGCAGGGCAAGTAAGTTTTTCATCAATGGTGGTCATCAAGAAGTAGCTTTAGTCATTTTTAAAGGTCTTGATCAAGGATTGCATGTAGACATTTCAAGTATAAAGTCATATTTTAAAAATTATATTAGAAAACACTTAGAAATACATCAAATATTCAAAAATGATATTTGAAACTTAAATTTAGTATTTAAAAGTGTTCCAGATACTATATGGATTTTATAATAATTTTGTAATGTAAAAAAATCATGATTTTTTAAAATCAAGTTCCACGTAGATGCTTCTAAATCCTCTCTAGTTTTTCTCAGAGTATAGGACAGTGTTTTTGCTATGTGAGTCAGAACTTGAAAAAGATGTAACACATCACCTTAAGAACTTTCTATGCATAAGCAAATGCATGTATTTATTAATGTTCAGTTCAGTTCAGTCGCTCAGTCGTGTCCAGCTCTTTGCGACCCCATGAATCGCAGCATGCATACATATATACACACATTTATCACATATATTTATAAAATTATATTTATGTAAAACCATACATTAATGTTTTTTAAATTGCAAGCATTTATAAAAGTCTATATGTTTATGCAAGTGGATTGATAGTACACATATAATGCAAAAACTGGCCCCTTTTCTTTAAACAGAAAGGTTAGTTATCTTTTCTTATAAGTATGCTTAGAACTCTGTTATTTTGAAAAACGACTGTTCAGCGTTCCATATGGTATGGCTGTCGTCAATGCCCTACATTTTGTCAGTCTCCTGTTAATAACATTTAGGTTGTCTCCAAATTTATTTCACTTTTGCTATCACCATTAATGCTTCAGTAATTATTTGTGTATAAATCTCAGTAGAATAAATTCCTAGGAGTGGAGTTGTGGCATCAAAGTCTATGTGATTTACATTTTTTATGGATACAGGAGTCCCCCTTACAGTCCTGTGTACAGGTATACACAGCAGATGTGTTGCAAGACCTTCTGAAACCACAGGTAGTACAGATCTCTGGATATACTGTGTTTTTTCCTATGCATACACACTGATGATAAAGTTTAGTTTATAAATTAGGCACAGTAAGGGATTAACATAAGTTATAATAAGTAGGGCTTCCCAAGTGGTGCTAGTGGTAAAGAACCCGCCTGCTAATGCAGGAGACAGAGACTCGGGTTCGATCCCTGTATCGAGAAGATCCCCTGGAGAAGGGCATGGCAACCCACTCCAGTATTCTTGCCTGGGAAACCCTGTGGGCAGAGGAGCCTTGCGGGCTATAGTCCCTAGGGTCACAAAGAGTTGGACACGACTGAAGCGAATTAGCACTTAGCACAGCAGTAAGTAGAACAATTTTAACAGTATATTGTAATAAAAATTATGTGAATGTGGTTTCTCTCAAAATATCTTGTACTGTACTCATCCTTCTTCTTGAGGTGATATGAGATCGTAAAATGCCTACATGATGAGATGACTTGGATGACATGGGCATTGTGACACAGTGTTGGACCACTGCTGACCTTCTGATAATGATACATCAAGAGGATCATCTGCTTGGGTTGATCCTGGATCACTGACCTGTGGTGATGCCGGTGGTTGGATGTCAGGTGTAGACAGTGTTGATCACTGGGTCTCCTGGGTGGGACTGAGCATGAGATTTCATCATGTTGCTCAAAACAGTTTTCAGTTTAAAACTCATAAATTGTTTATTTCTGGAATTTTCCATTTAGTAATTTTGGACTGCAGTTGAACTGGAAAGAGAAGGCACAGATGGGGGTGGGGGTGGGGGTTGGCCATACTATGAAATAACCAGCAAACTTTGGCACCAATTTATTCTCTCACAGTTAAGAGGCAGCTGGTTTTACCACCCTGTTTCCAGCAGCCTTTTAAATTGTTGATCCGAGAGATGAAAAGTGCTATCTCCTTTCTTTCTTTAATTATAGGTGAGAAAATAAAAGGGAGAAATGAGAAATGAGATTGCTCATATAGATAATTCAGTCAACAGTCACCTGTTGGAGATAACATAAGAATGTCACAGAGATTTAGCTCTTAATTGTTCTATGAGTCAGTAAGAAATGGGGCGTGGGGGGAATTATAAATACGTTTCATAGGAAAACCAACTTTGTTTTCACTTAAGGGGTGTTTTAGCCATTATTGTAATGGACTCTGACAATGAGCATGGTGTCTGTCACTGCATGGCCAAGTAAGTAACAGAACTCAGATCATGGAACTAGGAGACCTGGAGAATTGTTATATATATATATGTAAATTTGACCTCATATCATCTTTTGTATAATTAGTAGTGTTATTGGGCCAAATCATTGAACTGTGTGTCTGTTTCCTCATGAGTGTAATGTACAGGGTTAGGACCTCAACACCTTAAAAAATGTGAATTTAGAAACGTCTAAATTCAGTAAATATCATTACTGATGAGGATTTCCAAGATGAGAAATTGTTCCTACCTTAACTCTCCAGTAGGTGGTGATATTATAACATTCAAAATAGTTACTAATCTAGAAACTAACTGCAGTTCTCCCCTGCAGGAGTCAATATTTCCTATTTAGAAGTATTCTTTGCCATTGTAGTAAAATTTTAATGTTATATACAAAAAGTGCATTTTTAAATTTATTATGTTGCATTTAATATATTCACTTTAGTTGTTTAGTTGTGTCCGACTCTTTTGCAATCCCATGGACTGTAGCTCTGTCAGGCTCCTCTATCCATGGGATTTCCCAGGCAAGAATACTGGAGTGGGTTGCTGTTTCCTTCTCCAGGGGATCTTCCTGACCCAGGGATTGAGCCCAAGTCTCCTGCATTGCAGGTAGATTCTTTACCACTGAGCTACCTGGGAAGCCCAATATATTCACTTATGATATCAATTGATTGTTAATTTGTTCTTTTAATGTCTATAAAATCAGACTCCAAATCTAATTACCGCAGACATGATTTCCAATCTGTTGAAGTTTCTTTAATTCAGTTAATTTTATAAATAGTTTCAGTTTTAATTAATCAATTTGTTTAATTGGAAGACTAAGAGTGGATACAGATTAAACTTTGTTTATCCTACTAAAACTGTAAAATTCTGTATAAGAAGTTATTTGAAGGAGAGCCTCGAATAAGGTCCTTGGATATCTTTTTAGAAAGTCATCTTTTAGTGACTGTATAATATACAGAAAACCAAGGACATTGAAAGTTCACGGAAATTGCAAGATTTCAATTTTAAGTTGTGTAATTTTCAAAAAATAAATTTCATATATGCAGTAATGACAGAAAATAAAATGTCATGTAATAAAATAGCAAGAAAAGCTTTGCATAAATGTATAGTCATTTATCTTTTAACATATGACATATATTAAAGAACTATAATAAAGTCTTATTAGGAAAAATAAAGGAAGACACTCATAATTTCAGAGACTAAAAATGGTAAACATGAAAATACCATTTAAGGTAAACATAGACTAAATGTAAATATTTATTAAGAGCCTGTGTGGAATATTTTATACAACTTGACAAGTTAGTAGTGAAAATCTTTCAGAAAAATCATCAAGCAAGTGCATAAAATCATTTTTTAAAGATCATAATAATAAGACTTCATAAAATAGATGGGGAAACAATGGAAACAGTGTTTTCTTGGGCTCCGAAATCACTGTAAATGGTGACTGCAGCCATGAAATTAAAAGACGCTTACTCCTTGGAAGAAAAGCTATGACCAACCTGGTGGTGGTGGTTTAGTTGTTAAGTTGTGTCTGATTCTTGTGATCCCATGGACTATAGCCTGGCCAGGCTCTTCTGTTCATGGGATTCTCTAAGCAAGAATACTGGAGTGGGTTGCCATTTCCTTCTCCAATGACCAACCTAGACAGCAAATTAAAAAGCAGAGACATTACTTTGTCGACAAAGGTCCATCTAGTCAAAGCTATGGTTTTTCCAGTAGTCATGTATGAATGTGAGAGTTGGACCATAAAGAAACCTAAGTACCAAAGAATGGATGCTTTTGAATTGTGGTGTTGGAGAAGACTCTTGAGAGTCCGTTGGACTGCAAGCAGATCAAACCAGTAAATCCTAAAGGAAGTCAGTCCTGAATATTCACTGGAAGGACCAATGCTGAGGCTGAAACGTCAATACTTTGGCCACCTGATGCGAAGAATTGACTCATTGGAAAAGACCCTGATGCTGGGAAAGATTGAAGGCAGGAGGAGAAGGGGATGACAGAGGACAAGATGGATGAGATGGTCGATGGACATGAGTTTGAACAAACTTCAGGTGTTGGTAATGGACAGGGAAGCCTGACTTGCTGCAATCCATAGGGTTGCAGAGTTGGACATGACTAAAGTGACTTAGTAGTCATGCATGCACAGCTCCTTATATCATATAAAAATATCTATCTTAATACAAGACACTTCTACAAAAATTGACCCTGATGAATGTCACTGATGAATGCTGCTGCTACTGCTGCTGCTAAGTTGATTCAGTCGTGTCCGACTCTGTGCGACCCCATAGACGGCAGCCCACCAGGCTCCTCCGTCCCTGGGATTCTCCAGGCAAGAACACTGGAGAGGGTTGCCATTTCCTTCTCCAGTGCATGAAAATGAAAAGTGAAAGTGAAGTCGCTCAGTCATGTCCGACTCCTAGCAACCCTGTGGACTGCAGCCCACCAGGCTCCTCCGTCCATGGGATTTTCCAGGCAAGAGTACTGATGGATAACCAACACTAATTCTTCATATGTAGGTTAGAAGACCTAGAGTCATTTTGTGCTACTTGGGAAAGCAACCTTTGAAACTTTGCTTTGTCTTAAAAAAAAAAAAGAGAGAGAGAGACTTGGGTTAAGAATAAGGAATCAGAGAATAAATTGTTGCATGATGTTTCTTTAGCAAGACATAATCTTACTGTAAAATTTTTAAGTAGGTCAGACAATGCTCTTAGTTGATTTAGGTGATTATTATCTGAAATGAAGGTTAGAAAGGCTGTAAATTTAGGTTTTCTTTTTTAAAAGAATTAATAAATCCTAGCTATCAAAACCCTTCCTATTCGAACAAAGGAACCTAATAGACTTGGATAAGTGTATTTAAATTCTCATAATCTGGAACTAAATAGATAAAGATAATAAGGGATACTTACATATTATTACAGATTTGGGCAAAATTGAAAGGAGAAAGGAGTCTAAGAAAACCAAAGTCTAATTTTGTTAAGTGCAGAGAGGTGCGTGCAGGCATGAAAGTGATCCTCTGTCCTGAACACAAAGTTGGGCCACTTCTCCTAACCTGCTTTGAGGGTCATGTGGGTGCAAGTGAGTTCAGCCTTTCAAGCCAGCCTGAGAAAACCTCCTGTGTGATCCTCACCTGCTTTCCCCACCCACTGGCCAAGTGCAGAGGAAGCAACTGGACAAGGGCGCTATGACCTAGGGGATGCTGGAGCCATAGTTGGAAGGAGGCTGGTCGTTTAGCTGATGCTTACCGGGAATATTTGTGTTCAACTTTGCACAAATGAAATATGAACTTTTTTTTGTGAACTTTTGGATTCGTTTTACAACAATGAGTGCTCCTTATTCTGACTAATACATGTTACTAAATTTTTATTTCTGTCAGATTACAGTTTTTAGTTGAAATGAATGTATGATTGATATTTTACATGTTACTTTCTTCATTTAAGAAATTTCCATGAACTTACCTTCATATGTGAAGAATGTTGACATACTAGTGGATGTGACAGAATTCCAGCTGAACTATTTAAAATCCTATAAGATAATGCTGTTAAGGTGCTGCACTTAATATGCCAGCAAACTTGGAAAACTCAACAGTGGCCACAGGACTAGTAAAAAGTCAGTTTTCATGCCAATCCCAAAGAAGGGCCATGCCAAAGAATGTTGAAACTACCATACAGTTGCACTCATTTCACATGCAGGCAAGGTTATGCTCAAAATCCTTAAAGCCAGGCTTCAGCAGTATGTGAAATGAGAACTTGCTATGTACAAGCTGGGTTTTGAAGAGGCTGTGCAACCACAGGTCTAATTGCCAACATTTGTTGGATCATGGAGAAAGCAAGGGCGTTCCAGAAAAACATCTACTTCTGCTTCTTTGACTATGCTAAAGCCTTTGACTATGTGGATCATAACAAACTGGAAAATTCTTAAAAGAGTTAGGAGTACCAGACCACCTGTATGTGAGTCAACAAGCAGTAGAACCCGTGTATGGAACAACGGACTGGTTCACAATTGGGAAAGGAGTACAACAAAGCTGTATATTGTCACCCTGCTTATTTAACTTCTGTGCAGAGTACATCATATGAAATGCCAGGCTGGATAAATTACAAGCTGAAATCAAGATTGTCTGGAGAAATACCAATAATCTCACATATGCAGATGATACCACTCTAATGGCAGAAAGTAAAGAGGAACTAAAGAACCTTTTGATGAAGGTGAAAGAGGAGAGGGAAAAAGCTGGCTTGAAACTCAACATTAAAAAAATCTAAAATCATGGCATCTGGTCTCATCACTATAGAAGGGGAAGAAGTGAAGCAGTAACCGATTATATTTTCTTGAGCTCCAAAATCACTGTGGATGGTGAATGCGGCCATGAAATTAAAAGACGCTTGGTCCTTGGAAAAAAGCTATGACAAACCTAGACAGTGTATTAAAAGGCAGAGACATCATTTTGCCGACAAAGATCTGTGTAGTCAAAGCTATGGTTTTTCCAGTAGTCATGTACAGATGTGAGAATTTGACCATAAAAAGGGTTGAGTGCCTAAGAATTGATACTTTCGAATTGTGGTGCTGGAGAAGACTCTTGAGAGTCCCTTGGATGGCAAGGAGATCAAACCAGTCAATAAATCCCAAAGGAAATCAACCCTGAATATATATTGGAAGGTCTATTGCTGAATCTGGAGCTCCAATACTTTGGCCACCTGATGTGAAGAGCTGACACATTGGAAAAGACCCTGAGGCTGGGAAAGATTGAAGGCAAAAGGAGAAGGTGGTGGCAGAGGATGAGATGGTTAGATCGCATCACCGACTCAGTAGACATGAATTTGAATGAACTCTGGGAGATAGTGGAGGACAGATGAGCCTAGCATGCTGCAATCCATGGGGTTGCAAAGAGTTGGATATGACTTAGTGACTGAACAACAGCAACAACAACACTTTCATATGTAAAGAAGGTTGACATGCTAACCATCTTTAACGCCATATTCGTATTTCATATTGGTAATATTTTCTTGTATTAGTTTTCAAACTCAACTGTTTGTCATTAAGTTTCCAATTTTTTATCATAAGTTATGCTTCTCAGTACTTCTATACCAATTATTTTGGGGCTTCATTCAAAATGAGTAATGTGGTCAAATAAATGAATGGTTGATAAGGATAAATGTGGTCAGTGGCTATCACACACTCTGTGAATTCCTAAAAATTACTGCGTTGTGCAAAACTGTGTGGTAAAAAACACGACCCACTAAAGAAAAAAAAGTTGACCTTGACTAAAATGAAAACTTCTACTCTGTGAAAGATGCTGTTTAAAGAATGAAAAGATAAGTCAGATTTTGCAAAAATATATAAAGAGTTCTTAAATCTCAACAATAAGAAGCAACCCAGTTTAAAAAATGGGCAAAAGGTGTGAACAGACACCTCGTCAAAGAAAATACACAGATGGCAAATGAGTGTATGAGAAGATGCTCACCATCATATATTATTAGAGGATTGGAATTAAAACAGGCTATGGCTACGTATCAATTAGATGCCTAAAATCCAAAACACTGATTGCACCCAATGTGGGCGAGAGTGTGGAGCAACACGAACTCTCCTTTACTTCTTATGGGGAAGCAAAGTGTTATAGCTACTTTGGAAGACAGTCTGGCCATTTCTTACAAAACTAAACGTGCTCTTATCATGTGATCCAGCAGTCGTGTGCCTTGAGTTGAAAACTTAATTGCACTCAAATGAATTGAAAACTTATGTCCATGCACAAGAAAACCTGCACACACTCAACAGGGAGGGGATTTATATACACATATAGGTGATGCAGGCTTCCCTGGTAGCTCACCTGGTACAGAATCCACCTGCAATGCAGAAGACCCTGGTTCAATTCCTGGGTCAGGAAGATCCCTTGGAGGAAGGCATGGCAACCCACTCCAGTATTCCTGCCTAGAGAATCCTCATGGACAGAGGAGCCTGGAGGGCTACAGTCCATGGAGTGGTAAAGAATCACACACAACTGAGCAACTAAGCACAGCACAGCATAGGTGATTCCTGCTGCTGTACAGCAGAAACTAATACAATATTGTAAAGTAATTATACTCCAACTAAAAAAATTTAAATTAAAAATTTAAAAACCTGCACACAAATGTTTATAGCAGGTTTTCTCATAACTACCCTAACTTGAAAGCCGTCAAGATGTCCTTCAGTAAGTGATTGGAATCAAACTGTGGTACATTCATGCCATGGAATATCATTCAGCAATAAAATGAAATGAGCTCTCAAGCCACAGAAATACATGGCAGAATCCTATATGCTAAGTGAAAGTATACAGTCTGAAAAAGCCACACACTGTGTGACTCCAACTGTGTAGCTTTCTGTAAATGGCAAAGCTCTGGAGACAGTAAAGGGATTAGTGCTTGCTAAGGGCTCAAGGGGAGGCCAGGATGAATCAGCGGAGAACAGGGGATTTTTGGAGCAATGAAACTATTCTGAATGACACTGTGATGGTGAATACATGTCATTATACATTTGTCAGAACCCAGAGAATGTACAACACACAGAGTGAACTGTAGACCTCTGTTAATAGTAACAATAAGGTACCAGTGCTAGCTCATCAGATGTAATGAGGTACTGCGCTTAATGCAAGGTGCTAATAATAGGGCTGCTGTGTGTTTGGGAACTCCATGCTTTTTGCTCAGTTTTTCTGTAAATGTAAAATTGCTCTAAAAAATAAAGTCAATTCAATTAAAAAATGAGCAAACAAAACAACAAATAAATACAACAGGGCAAAAATGGGATTAGGGGCATGATACTCAAATATTTTATGAATGACATACATGAATTTGATAGCTGATAATTTTGAAATAATATTAAAAGCAAATTCCAGGCATTGTTTTACCTCTCCTGTGTGTCTGACCCCATGGACAATAGCCTGCCAGGCTTCTCTGTCCCTGGAATTTCCCAGGCAACAATACTGCAGTGAGTTGCCATTTCCTTCTCTAGGGGATCTTCCCTACCCAGGGATCGAACCCATGTCTCTTGCATCTCCTGCATTGGCAGGCAGATTCTTTACCACTGAGCCACCTGAGAATCCCCATATGAGTACTCTATTAATATTTATTGTATTTTAATATTTTGCTTTTATTATATTTTTAAAAATCTGGGTAATAGTGTTATAGATCATGGAAATACTGTTTTTATAGCTTCAGATCAGATCAGTCACTCAGTTGTGTCCGACTCTTTGCGACCCCATGGATCGCAGCACGCCAGGCCTCCCTGTCCATCACCAACTCCCGGAGTTCACTCAGACTCATGTCCATCGAGTCAGTGATAGCTTACTATATGAAAAAATAATGCTGTTATTTATAAAAGAATAAAACACAAACTACTAGTGATTAACCAGAGAAAAAGAAATAATATTTAAAAAATCTTTTTGTTAAGAGCAAAATATTCAAAATACTAAAATTGTCAATGTTGGTGTTACAAACAGCTGGACTTATTTATTGCTGCTCATCTCCATGACTAATGTATATTCATAATTAGAGATGTGGATGGGTGTGGCTTGTACACCTGCTGCATAGAGGTAGTTGGTAGATAACTGATGAGAGTGTGTGTTTTGTGTTTTCCTACCAACTTTAGTGGCCTTCCCTGGTGGCTCTGTGGTAAAGAATCTGCCTGCCAAGGCAGGAGATGCAGGTTCAATCCCTGGGTCGGGAAGATACCCTGGAGAAAGAAATATCAACCCACTTCAGTTTTCTTGCCTGGAAAATCCTGTGGAGAGAGGAGCCTGGTGGGTTACAGTTTGTGGGGTTGCAAAGAGTCAAACATGACTCCCTGACTAAAGAAAAATTACCACTCAGTTTATCTGATGCAGTATTTCTGATGTTTCCTGCAGACAAAATCACACATAAGGAAATGGGAAATCTTCGATTATGCTCAGATTGTTCACAAGTTAAATAACTAATTGTGCTAGAAAAAATGTGATTTTCAAAGCCAGCATTTAACCAAAGGAGCTGTAGTATTAGAAGGCTTATAGAAAACAGCATTCTTCTGTTCTACCCTGTCCATTCTCTTAACTCTGGCCTCTAGATCCGTGACTTTACACACTTGTTGTCTCTTTCTTTAGGTAATTAGGTCCATTTAGTTTATTTTTTAAAGTGCTTAAATTGCTATTTCTTCAGTATTAAATTTTAAGATTTTTTGATGTAGGTTTCTCTGGTGGCTCAGGGGTTAAGAATCCGCCTGCAATGCAGGAGATGCGGGTTTGATCCTTGAATCAGGAAGATCCCCTGGAGGAGGAAATGGCAACCCACTCCAGTATTCTTGCCTGGGAAATCCCATGGACAGAGGGGCCTGGCGGGTTTCAGTCCATGGGGTCGCAAAGGGTTGGACGTGACTCAGCGACTAAACAACAACAACAATTTTTAAAGTTTTAAGGAATTTGTTACAATATTGCTTCTGTTTTATGTTCTGATTTTTTTGGCTGTGATGTGTGTGGGATCTTAGCTCTGTGAGGAAGGATCACACCCAAACCCCCTGCATTGGAAGGTGAAGTCTTAGCCACCGAGCATCCAGGGAAGTCCCTCGTAGCAAATTTTACTACTACACACACTTAGCCTTTTCCCACCTCTCACAACCGCCTCCACATTCACCAGTGGTCGTGTGGATAGACACTCTGTGTTATCGTGACTTTGTAAATATTGTCTGACATTAAGTCAAGCGGTTTACTGTGAATATCTTTCCTTTCCCATAAAATTTTTGTCTTTTAACTTTGACTCTTGTTATTTGTATTTATTGTGCTTGGTTTTACAGCTGTGTCCGTGGTAACTGAAATTTATTTAATTTGTGTTTCTTTCCTGCATCCAAGAAAATGACATTATTTGTATCAGTTCTCTCTATATATTCAGAATGTTAAATTTTTACTAGTTATGTTGTCAGTTTGGGAATTTCATTGCTTTCTTTTTAAAACATTTATCTGTGTCATTTTACACGTATCTTTCTATTTTTTCTGACACAGTTTTAATGTTTGTTTTACACTTTAACTCATTTAGAATTTATTATGGTGTATGATGTGACATTTGGATCTAATTTATTCTTTCTTTGTACCGACATCCGGTACTCCAGACATTTCATTGCCAGTAATTTTCCCCTCATTGGCCTTGCTTTATTTGTTCATTTTTAGAATTATGTCCAGTTAATTGGTCATGTCATTTGTCCTCTCAAAGCCTGTACGATTCTCGTAGAATTGGTGTTTTGTCAATAATATCTATCCTGGGATTCTCTTTCTACTCAGTTGAACTTTATTTCCTGGAGTACTGTTTTCATGCTGGTGACTCTATTCTCCCAGTATCCCCATTATTTAGCAGTTGGATCGCCCCCGTTTTCCTCGCTCTGCCACCATCTGCCGAGTCATCACCTGGCAGTCGAGTTGGTTGTGCTTACAGTTCTCCCCCCTCATCTGGAGTTTGACTTTCTATAGTTTCAGTTGCACATGGCCAACCATGATCCAGAAATATTAAATGGAAAATTCCAGATATAAACAATTCATAAGCTTGAAATTGCATGCCGTCCTGAGTAGCCTGATGAAATTTCGTGCCACCACGGTCCTGCGTCATCCCTCTGTTGGGTGTCTCCTGCCCGCTGTCGGGGTTATCAGATCAACGGTCAAAGTACCTCAGGGCTTGTGTTCTAGTGACCCTGATTTTACTTAATAACGGCCACACAGTGCAAGAGCTGTGAGGCTGGAGGCTCAAATATGACAAAGAGATGCTGTGAAGTGCTTCCTCTGAGTGAAAAGGTGAAAGTTCTCAACTTATAAGGAAAGAAAAAAGATCGTACACTGAGATGGCTAAGATCTACGATAAGAATAGATCTTCTATCCATGAAATTGTGAAGAAGGAGAAAAGAATTTGTGCTAGTTTTGCTGTTGTGCCTCCTGCTGCAGAAGTCACGGCCACAGTGTGGAGGAATGCTTGGTTAAGATGGAAGAAGCATTCAATTAGTATGATAAGATTATTTTTCTGTTTTACTATGAGGTGACTTTAATGGCAGTAAACATTTAAGAAGCAAATAATATGTATACAAGATATAAAATAAATGTAAAAAAATGGAAGTAGTGAATTGTAGGGTTAAACTTTTTCATATATGTATGTGTGAGTGTGTGTGTGTGTGTGTGTGTGTGTATGTATGTGTGTGTGTGTTAAATTGCTTCAGTTGTGTCTGACTCTTTGTGACCCTATGGACTGTTGCCTTGCAGACTCCTCTGTTCATGGGATTCTTCAGGCAAGAATATTGGAGTGGGTTGCCATGCCCTTCCCTAGGCGATCTTCCTGACCCAGGGATCAAACCCATATCTCTTATGTCTCCTGCATCGGCAGGCAGGTTCTTTACCACTAGCGTCACCTGGGAAGCCCATTAGAAAGCTGTAGTTCTTTCATTATGTTCACACACACACACATCTTTTTGTTTTCTCATCAGGGATCTTTGCCGACACATCAGATTTTGTGACTCCCAGTTTGCCAGATCAGGTGTGACACAGTATTGCTCACTTCTACCTAGAAGAGGGTCTCAGAGGGTCTTGCACAGCATGTGTCAGCTTTACAGCTCTCTTGCCTTTCTCTGTCTTGCAGAATTGTACTTATAGGGATGTTTTTCTTCTCATAGCGAGACACACAGGAAGTTCAAAAATACATCTATAAATGTACTTCTCAGAAAGTGTTTTGGCATGCAGGATCACTGATTGGAAGCAAGCTCTCTCCTGACTGCAAGAATATCCTGATTAGATGGCGTTATTTCCTTTGTGGCTTAAATAACCATATATTAATCTGAATTTGAAATCCTGGGTTTCAAGCTCTTTTTAAGTTGTTAGAAATTGCCAACCACTAGCTCAGTAACAGGGGTAAAGTGAAACTCATTGTTTGGTTTTTGAGGTTGCAGCATAAATGAAACTTCAGGAACAAAAGATAAATTTGGCTTTTGTTGCACTGACTGACGGAAACTGCTCAGTCCAGTGATAGCAGCAAAAATACACAGTTAAGATGATAAACCAAGGTTATGATTGAACAAGTAACTTCACAACCGAGGAAAACTTTACAGGGTCACTGCACAGCCCCATAAGCATTCAGGGTAGGGTTATATTTCTAGGGAGTTTGTAGTCACTGTTATTTAAAGATGAAGATCTGTTTGCTTTTAAAAAAATCTATTTAATTATTCAGCAAGGTTTTTGACATTCTGAAAGAACTTACCACAATGTCACAAAGAAATAGATTCTTCCAAGACCACATTTGGAGGGTGACTTTACAAAATGATCCCACTTTCTTAAAATGCCCCTTCCTCTCCATCCTCCAACAATGGACCAATCCCTTCATGCTTTCTCCTGCTAAGCTCTCATTGGCACCAGTGGAAAGCTTGCACAAAAGAAGCAAAAGGTCTGAACTTTGTTGAAATGGAGTCACTTTGCACATATGTAAAAACTACATCCATTTATTTTGTGAAGCTGAAATGACTGTTTAGGAGCCAGAAGAGGTAGGAGTAGTGGAAAGCAGCATTTTGGTGCTTACACGTGAATCAGCATACGTGTTGATGCACGACGTTGTTGTTCAGTCGTGTCTGACTCTTTGCGACCTGATAGATGACAGCACTCCAGGCTTCCCTGTCCTTTATCTCCTGGAGCTTGCTCAAACTCATGTCCGTTGTCTCAATGATGCCATCTGTCACCTCATCCTCTGCTGCTCCCTTCTCCTGCTCTAGGTCTTTCCCAGCATCAGGGTCCTTCCCCACCATCAGCTCTTTGCATCAGATGGCCAAAGTATTGGAGCTTCAGCTTCAGCATCAGTCCTGCCAATGAATATTCAGGGTTGATTTCCTTTAGGATTGACTGGTTTGATCTCCTTGCTGTCAAGGGACCCTCAAGAGTCTTCTCCAACACCACAGTTCAAAAGCATCAATTCTTTGGCGCTCAGCCTTCTTTATGGTCCAACTCTCACATCTGTACATGACTACTGAAAAAACCATAGCTTTGACTAGATGGACCTTTGTTGGCAAGTTGATATCTCTGCTTTTTAATATGCTGTCTAGATTTGTCACGGCTTTTCTTCAGAAACATTGAAATGTTTATTCAGGTGCACTCAGAATGAAGGGATATGATAATTCAGCCTACTGGGATGGTTTAGCAGCAGTCAGGCATACAATTTCATTATTTTTTGATAATAGATATCTGGTTTATAAAATAGTACAGTAGTTTTTAATGTATCTGGAGGTATAGTAACCACCATTTGAAATAAATATCTGTGATTGTTAAACATATTGTATGTACACAGGATTTGTGAATGACATGAGGGTATTTAACAGAGCCCTAAGAACCTGACATTCTTAACGATTTGGAACATAGGCTGCGGTGCAAAAGTAAGGAAACATGCCTCTGACTGGCAAAATCCCTGGTGCTTTGTCATAAGATACGTGCCTTTTGCAGTAAAATTGCATGTAAAGTACGGGAGAAGGTGTGGAACATCAGGGTCCGAAGTCTTGATAATAAATGACAGCGGCCCAGCAGCTGGGGTCACTTAGGACAAGGCAAACCATCCTCTGTGTTGCAATGGCCCTAGGAGCTCTCAAAAGCATAAACATGTTTAGTGAAGTGCATTTGTTTCCTGTTTGCTAGTTTGGTGGAACAGAGTACAATAACCAGTATTTTTAATGTTGGAATCATCAAGAAACTGCACGAACTTTTTTTTTTTCTCAATATGCTCAGCCATGAAAGAGTCAGACATATTCTTTTTTTTTTTTTTTTTTTCAGACATATTCTTTAAAGTCTTGGCTTCATGTGGAGCACTCTCTGAAAATGCCAGGGAAATGAAACATTGATTTATTTAAAAGAGAATTTATACATTTTCTGTGCTGTCCTAAGTCCTTCTGAGAAGTAGACGTTATCTAAACAAGCGATGCAACATTTTTTGAAGCTTCTGCTTTTTTCCCAAATAATTTTCATCTTGTGTGCACGAGTGCACAGTCGCTCAGTTATGTTTGGACTCTTTGTGACCCCATTGACTGTAGCCCACCAGGCACCTCTGTCCATGGGATTTCCCAGGCAAAAATCCTGGAGTGGGTTGCATTTCCTTTTCCAGGGGATCTTCCCATTAATTCTAGGTCTCTGACCCTCATTACATGTGACCTTGGGCAGTGTAATTAACTTTTTGGATAATTTCCTGATTATGCACACACACACATGCCTACACATGCACATACACAAACACACCCACCCATTTCATAGAACTGTGAAAATTAGATACTGTGAACATTTTGTGTACATTGGTTTTGAATGTTTGCTTATCTGACTTATGTATGATATAGCCAAGAAAGTAGGGTTTCTGTGGCTGGTTCCACATTACATGTCTGGTGGGTGCTGAGTCCAGGTTGGATGCTGGGTGACCTAAATCTGTTCCACAGGTTTCTGCTGCCCTGGGACTTCTAACTTTTTCAGTATTGTGATTTTCAGGCTTTCTGAAGTCATTAAATCTGTTTTATGGATGTTGTTGCTGTTTAGTCACTAAGATGTGTTCGACTCTTTGTGACCCCCATGGACTGTAGCCTGCCAGGCTCCTCTGTCCATGGGATTTCCCAGGCAAGAATACTTACTGTAATGGGTTGCTGTTTCCTTCTCCAAGGGATCTTCCTGACTCAGGGATCATACCCATGTCTCTAGCATTGACAGGTGGGTTCTCTACCACTGAGCCACCAGGGAAGCCTGTTTTATGGATGACCAATGTGTAAAACAGGTAAAACCAGGCTTGCTATGCTGAAAGTTTTGAGGAGCTGAAACCCTTAACCCCCCTTTCTTGTCCTAATAACACCAGGCCTCTGCAGAAGGGCTAAAAGGTCTGGTTTGGTGTGTGCTTTCTCTTAGTTGTAGTAGATATCAATACATATTCTTTTTTTTTAATAGTTTTTTCCTAGTTTTCTTCTTTTTTTCTAGTTTTATTGAGAAGTAATTGACATACATTACTGTATATGTTTCAGGTATACAGCATAATGGCTTAATTGTATATTGTGAAATGATTACAATAGATTTAGTTAACATTCATCATTTTGTATAGATACAATAAAAAGAGAAGAAAAAAAATTCTTCCTGTGATGAGAACTCTTAGGCTCTCCTCTTTTAACAGCTTTATATATACCGTACAACAGTGTTAATGCTGTATATTACATCCTTAGCACTTAGTTGTCTTATAACTGGAAGTTCGTCCCTGTTGAACACTTTATGCAATTCCTTTTCTCCCCACTGATCTCTTTTTCTATGCGTTTGGCATGGTTTCTCATTTGTTTTTTTGTTTTGTATTTGTTTTAGATTTCATGATGAGATTTTTAGATGAGAGTATACAGTATTTGTCTTTTCCTGTCTGAATTTACTTCACTTAACATAACACCTTCAAGGTCTATACATGTTGTTCCAAATGCATATTCTTAAGAACTCATCTGCAAGTTAGGGTTGATGGATAAAGATAAGTTTTTTCAAAATTGAAGTAAGTTTGATCAGTTAGAAAACTGAAACTAGAAAACTAGACACAGAGAATCTCATTATATGTGTTTTCTCTGTACATTTATATCAGCACATCTTATTTGTCATTTAAACACTTCTTTTCTAATGCTAGGTTCCTGCTAGTTATGACAAATTGTGTCCACTTTAGTAATATTTTAATTTTTTAAAAATTTAAAACATATTTATTTTGCTCTCGTAGGTCTTCGTTGCAGCATGTGGGATCTTTAGTTGTGCATATAAACTCTTAGTTGCAGCATGTGGAATCTAGTTCCCACACCAGGGATCAAACCTGGGCTCTCTGCATTATGCAGAGTCTTAACCACTGACCACCAGGGAAGTCCCCACATTAGAAATGTTTTAGATAGCATTTGAAGGTTGCAATCCAGAGGTTGCCAACATCCACTGGATCATCGAAAAAGCAAGAGAGTTCCAGAAAAACATCTATTTCTGCTTTATTGACTATGCCAAAGCCTTTGACTGTGTGGATCACAACAAACTTTGGAAAATTCTTCAAGAGATGGGAATACCAAACCACTTTACCTGCCTTCTGAGAAATCTGTATGCAGGTCAAGAAGCAACAGTTAGATCCGGACATGGATCAATGAACTGTTTCCAAATTGAGAAAGGAGTACGTCAAGGCTGTATATTGTCATCTTGCTTATTTAACCTGTATGCAGTATACATCATGTGAAATGCTAGGCTGGCTGAAGCACAAGCTGGAATCAAGATTGCCAGAAGAAATATCAATAATCTCAGATATGCAGATGATACCACCCTTATGCAGAAAGCAAAGAGGAACTAAAGAGCCTCTTGATGAAAGTGAGAGAGGAGAGTGAAAAAGTAAGCTGGCTTAAAACTCATTATTCAAAAAACTAAGATCATGGCATGCAGTCCCATCACTTCATGGCAAATAGATCAGGAAACAATGGAAACAGTGACAGACAATTTTTTTGGGCTCCAAAATCACTGCAGATGGTGACCACAGACATGAAATTAAAGGACGCTTGCTTCTTGGAAGAAAAGCTATGACCAAGCTAGACAGCATATTAAAAAGCAGAGGCATTACTTTGCCGACAAAGTTCTGTGTAGTCAAAGCTGTGTTTTTCCAGTAGTCATGTATGAATGTGAGAGTTGGACCATAAAGAATACTGAGCACTGAAGAACAGATGCTTTTGAACTGTGGTGTTGGAGAAGACTCTTGAGAGTCCCTTGGACTGCAAGGAGATCAAACCAGTCAATCCTAAAGGAAATCAGTCCTGAATACTCATTGGAAGGACTGATACTGAAGCTGAAACTCCAATATTTTGACTGCTTGAAGTGAAGAACTGACTCACTGGGTAAGATCCTGATGCTGGGAAAGATTGAAGATGGGAGGAGCAGGGGATGACAGACAATGAGGTGAATAGTATCACCGACTCAATGGATGAGTTTGAGCAAACTCTGGGAGTTGGTGATGGACAGGGAAGTCTGGCGTGCTGCAGTCCACGGGGTCACAAAGAGTCGGACATGATTGAGCGACTGAACTGATTGAACTGACTAAACTGACTGACTAAAACTCCAAAGGAGTATCTATAGTTGCTGACAGGATGGAAAATTTATTTAATCTCCATTATATGTCACTGCCATGTCTTCTCTACAAATTCGTAGCATTTTTATGCAGTTGAAAGTGCACTTGCTGCTCCACAGAAGCCATTCCTTGATACACTGTTACCATGTGTTATCACGTACACTCCATCCTTTCAGAGAGATGCTGTTTGTGTTTGAAGCCACTGGGAACTGGAAGTCGTCAAAGAAAGTTACACACATTCAGGGTGGACCAGCTGTGCATAATGATCTAATCATGACATTCTCTGAGTTGAAGCCTTGTGCCCAAATGACAGGAGAAAGCAGACAGCATTATGAGAAGACAGTATTGCCATCCCAGTCTGCCACTGATCTTTATTCTTTTACTTCTTGTCTTTCAAGTCTTTCTTTTGTTAAATAATCTTAAACCTTACTGGGGATTAGTATATTATGTTAACTGACGGCTTTATGTTCTAATACAGGAAAAAACAAACAACTCTCTTCCCACCCTCCTAGCCAATACTAGGTCATTTTAGAAGACACAAGATGGAAATTAGTCACACAATACCCCATTTTCAATTTACTTTTGCACTTTTGGAAAGCTGTGAGAATTCATGTTTTATGCATTTGTTCATAAAACATTCACTGAGTGCCAAGTATCTACAGAACTGAGCTGAGGGGTTTAGAGACATACTTAGTTTGAGTCTTTGATAAGTAGGAGGGAATACACACAATTAAAATACTTGAAATGAAGACAGCTGTGGCTGGTGCAATGACAGAGGACTTTGCAACCTCAGCAGAGCCTTGGGAGGGAGAGTTTCAGGAAGGCTTGAGAGTTTTGGGGAGAAGCTGATAGGTGAATAGGGTTGTTAAATGTGAGAAGCACTTTGTCACAACCAAGGCCATGGTCAAGAATTCAAGGCTGGGAAGGCAGGTAGATGTATTGAGGCCTTTGTAGTTCTCTGGGAGCAGCAGAGACTTGAAGGGTTGAGGACATATGTTTGGTGAATAGAAGATAGTGAGCACCATGGGGTTATGCAGTCAGGATCTTGATGTACTTCTGACCATTAAAAAAAATTAGCTATTTTCACCTTCATGGAAGTGAAAACACTGCCAAAACAGTGGTTATGGCAGATAATGCTAAGTGTCAGCACAAGTGAGACTTACTCTGGGAGGGGTTTGTTGTCATTCAGTTGCTAAAGCTGTGTCTGACTCTTTGCCCATGGACTCCAGCCCACCAGGTTCCCTGTCCCTCACTGTCCCCCGGAGTTTGCCCGAGTTGCTGTCCATTGAACTGGTGATGCCATGCAACCATCTCATCCTCTGTCCCTGCTTCTCCTCCTGCCCTCCATCTTTCCCAGCATCAGGGTTTTTTCCCGTGAGTCAGCTGTTTGCATCAACTGGCCAAAGTGTTGAAGCTTCAGCTTCAGCTTCATCCATCCTTCCAATAAATATTCAGGACTAATTTCCTCTAGGATTGATTGGTTTCATCTCCTTTCTGTCCAAGGGACTCTCAAGAGTCTTCTCCAGCACCACAGTTCTGGTTACCACTCTGGGGGTTTGGATAACTGCAGATTCAGTGTGATGTTGATTAGTTAGTCAAAAATAAGAGGTAATTTTACCCAAAGTTTCCTGTGTGAGATGATTCTAGACAGCAACAGAGGGACTATTTCTGCCGTGGTCTGCCCTGTAAGATCACATCTTTTTTTTTTTTTTTTAAAGTGGGACCATTCTTAAAGTCTTTATTGAATTTGTTACAGTATTGCTTCTCTTTTATGTTTTTTTTGGTTTTTGGCCATGAGGCATGTGGAATCTTAGCTCCATAAGTAGGGATCAAACCTATACCCCCTGCCTTGGAAGGCAAAGTCTTAACTGCTGGACCCCCAGGAGGGTTCCGTAAGATCACCCCTTGTGTGTTACATTTCATCCAGTTCTGATCATTACACTTTAAGAAGGATTTCAGCAATGGGATCATGTTTTTCTTTTTTTAATTTTATTTTTTGAAAAATACCAACTAAATGGGTTATTAAAAGTCTGAAAACCATGAAACTTTGGAAAGCCCTGAATAGTTAACCAGAATCTCTGGAACAGAGCCCTGGCATGTGTAATTTTTAAGAAGACTCTGTTGATTTTAATTTGGAGGCAGGGTTGGAAAAACTAGAAGAGATAAACTGTGTTTCATTTCTCAATTTCGGTTATTTGTTTTTGTTCAGTTGCTCAGTTGTGTCCAACTCTTTGCAACCCCATGGACTGCAGCATGCCAGACTTCCCTGTCCTTCACTATCTCCCAGAGTTTTCTCAGATTCATGTCCATTGAGTCAGTGATGCCATCCAACCAGCTGGTAGCCATAATAAAATAACCAAATTAGTGTATTTTGTAATAAAAGCATCACACTAGCTTATAAATAATATACATTTAGTAGCTTCTCATCCTCACATGATGGGGGAAAGGACATGTGTTGATGTAGACATTTGTTCCCAGATGTCAAGATCCCCAGAAGTTGAGCCTCACTGGCAGTGAGCTCTGTACAGAGATTGGGTTGTGTTTCTACCACCAGACTCCTCTTTCTGCTTTAGAAAGCATGGAATAGTTTAAGGAGTTTGGCTATTTTACTTGTGAAATTACACTTGGAAAATTTTGCGTATATTCTGTCAGGAAGCAAGAAAACTTCAAACCTTTTCCTCCATCATATCTCTTCAAGTGCCCCCCACCCCCACCCTGAGCTTGTCTGTCCACTGTCGGATCTTTGGTTCCAATGTAAAGTCAACAGTGTAATAAGGCCCATTAAAATAAATGACTATTGATCGCTTCCCATGATGTCATCTTCTAACTCTGCTAGAATAAAGTGCTTTTATTCTTGTTCTGTTTGATCTTTTCCTTATATTTGAAAAAAAAATTGACAAAACAAACAGAAAGTCTTTTGAACTTTTGAAAGAAGGCATAGAGAAAAGAATCCTACTAGGAGAAACCCACACAGACATTGATAGAACTCATTCATTTCTCAGAAGTTTGTTGAGCAACAAGTACATGCCAAGCTGAGTCGCTGTCCCAGTGGTAACCGGGCCATAAGCCCCTACCTGTCCAGAGGGTAATGCACTAGAAGTTAGCTTGTATAGCCATATTTTACCATCAAATCCTTTTGTCTGCCTATGAGTGCACCAGGGTCCCAGTCCTGAGAGGAGAAGTGAGTCACTATTGACTCCCCTTTCAAGGAAGCTGGAACACCAGGGATTCCAGAAAACTGAAAAGGCTCAAGAGAAAAATAGTAATGTATATTCTAAATATGTCACTCACAAGCACTTTCAAGATAGTGTCAGGAAATATTACATATTAGTAACGTAACCACAGGAAATGGGTCTAAGTGAGGGGTGAGCTGTGGGACCAGGGACTAAGGTGTGGCCCTAAGGTGTGGGAACAGGGTGGGAGTAAGGCCCCCAGTGGCCGATTCCTCCGGAGACGAGAAGAACCCTGGGGCAGCCTCCTCTCCTCTCAAGAAGGCTGGGGCCGGGCACTGACTTGTTTCGGGACCTGCCTAGGAATGACTCGCCCACTAGAGCAGGAAGGAAGAACTTCTTCCTGTTTGGGGAAAATCCATGACAAGTATATTTGGATTTTGAAATCCATCAGTCCACTCCAAGTTGTCACTACTCCAGTCACGATCTTATTTCTGTTTTTAATTGTTTTTAGTACCTGTATGATTTTCACAATCTTGTGTTATGAGCTTCTCACATCCCTGTAGTTGATAATTATTTGCTCTGAAGTGTCTTAACTATATATTCACCACTTTCCCATACCCCTCACTTCAAGTTCTGTTTCTAGGGATCACCCTCCATAAATGAAACAGTACATTTCTATTATAGCATTCTTCAAAAATTATTATTGTTATTATTTAGGTTCAGTGGTAAATGATGTCTGCTTTGCCATATAGAGTATGGTTAAATCTATATTACACCAAATAGGATGTTTGGCTATTTTTTTATTGTAGAATAAATGAGTTTTCTTCTCTCTCACCTCAAATGAAAACTTCTGGGATGAAGTGGGAAATTATATCCAGTAGTTTAACAGTTTGGGGATAAATAGGATAAACTGTCTTTTCATATAAAAAGATGATCCACAATCAAAATAGCATATTCTTTGCTATTTACAGAGCAGCAGGGGAAGGTCTATACTGGTCAGTCCACTGTTTTTGCCAAACTTGTCTTCTTTTATTATATTCTGGCAAAATGGTTGACTATCCTTTGGTGATGCCATGGGTGTACACTCTCCAAGAAGATTCTTAATCACCACACAACTAAAATGTAGTATTTTCTGACACTATCTAGGAGTGCTTATGAGTGACATATTTAGAATGCACATTACTGTTTTTCTCTTGAACCTTTTCAGTTTTCTGGAATCCCTGGTGTTCTTTCTCGGAAGATGAGTCAATAGTGACTCGCTTCTCCTCTCAGGAAAGGAACTCTGATGTATTCATAAGTAAATAAAAGGATTTGATGGTAGAATATAGCTATATAAGCTAACATCAAGTGCATTACCTATTAATGTTTGACCTGGTAATAAATATGTAATCTAGGTACAGAAAGCACCTGTCTCACATTGCAGCCCATCTACCCTTGGGGCTGAATTTCTAATCTATCAGTGTGCTCTGATCTTTCCTGTCTCTCTTCTCCCAGATTGGACCAGCCCTGTGAGGTAGTCAAGCTGGGGCAAGGACCTGGAGTCTGATCACTGACCACTTCTGGGCGTACACTTTGCTGTCGTGGCAGCCGCAGGTTTATTCACAGCTGAGACAGTAGGTGTCCTCCAGCTGTGTAACTTCTAGAAGCCCGAGTTGTTAGCACTACTCTCCTTCTAGGTTCGCTCAACCTCTCATGAAACCCTGCGTTTGTTCCTGTTCCCAGTGGGCATCGTGTCTTGAGTCCAGTGCCACCTCCAGCCTGTCATTAGATAGCTACCTTATCAGTATCACCTTCTATTTGTCCTACAGCTGGTGAAGACCAGGGAATTTCCTTTAGGTTTTCTTTTTTAATCAGCAAAGGGAATGTGGAGAACATGATCTAACTCCATAATAATTGCCCTTAATCACTGCCAGAATTTACTTCTGTTTCCGCAGGACTCAGCTGATGCTATTGCTTTCAGTCAAATTGCTGTTAACTTCTTCCCTCTTTCATCGGTTAGAATGTCTTGATCTTTGATTTGTAACTTTTAAATTCTTTACTGATTGGACAAGGCTTTTGTTTGTAAAAGAGTCACCACTTAAAATATAGAGTTACCATTCATAAATATAACCTAGACAGCGTATTAAAAAGCAGACACATCACTTTGCCGACAAAGGTCTGTATAGTCAAAGCTGTGATTTTTCCAGTAGTCATGTATGAATGTGAGAGTTGGACCATAAAGAATACTGAGCACTGAAGAACTGATGCTTTTGAACTGTGGTGTTGGAAAAGACTCTTGAGAATCCCTTGGACTGCAAGGAGATCAAACCAGTCAATCCTAAAGGAAATCAGTCCTGAATATTCACTGGAAGGCCTGATGCTGAAGCTGAAGCTCCAATACTTTGTCTACCTGATTGTGAAGAGACGACTCATTGGAAAAGACCCTGATGCTCGGAAGGATTGAGGGCAAGAGGAGAAGCGGGCAGCAGAAGATGAGATGATTGGATGGCAACATGGACACAGTGGGCATGAGTTTGAGCAAACGCTGGGAGATAAAGGACAGGGAAGCCTGGCGTGCTGCAGTCCATGGGGTCGCAAAGAGTCGGACGTGACTTAACTGAACAACAACAACAAGAGGGCGCAGCTACATTTAAAAGAGTCTAAGTGTACACATTTCTCTACAGTTGTATCATCATGGTTTCTCTACAAGTCTCTCTCAATGCCTGAACCTCCTTTTTAGCTAACTGTAAAGTCTTTTCTATTAAATATCATCTTCTCTTTGTTCCAGGCCCTTAAACTATATATACATCCTTTCATCCTGCCCTGTAGCTCCAGAGTAAGATACCGTCATCTTCCTTTTTAAGGCTAATCTATCTCACTGTCAACTGGATCCCACACCTAAATTATTTATGCATCAATTATTTACCAAGAGCCTACGATGTGCGAGGCATCTGTTAGAGAGCTGAGGACCGACATGAACAGGCAGGTTGGTCCCTGTCCCCATGGAGCACCTGGCCTTGCTTGTCTCCCCATCATAACACTTTCATCTCCAGCATTTCCATGTCTACCTTTTTAGCTCCTTCTCCTCTCCTTTAAATCTTTCCCTGAAGCCCCATTAGCTAATCCCCAGTTCCCTCTTCTTTTTCTTCCTATCTGCTCACTCATTTCCCCTTCTGTGATTTTCAGAAACTTACTAGATTCAGCATTAGATATTTTTTGATGAAGCTCACCTGATCATGAGAATCAAGAGAGGAACTTGTTACAGTGTTTGTTTCTGAGTCCATCTTTGGAAGTTTTTGGTAGAAGATGGCTGGGGTCAGGGAATCTGTAATTTCACGTAGCTATACAGATGACTCCTAACATCAGGCCAGTTGGGTAGCACTGGGCTACATGAGTTGCAACTCTGATATTTTCCCATCCAGCCCCTTTACCTTCTGTGGGCACACCTTACATCACACTGCCCCAACCCTTGCTGTCCTGTCCTTTCCTTTCTCTTCCAGAGAGACCACTTAAGAGACCACCCAGTTATTAAGGCCCCTGCTTCGTGATCCAATCTCTGTTCTGTATCTAGAGTCTGAATCTTTTTCATCTTATTCCTTAGACTTCTGCTTTTTCATGTGCCTGGGGGAGAGAGATATGGCAAATTTAGTACAGAAAAAACTGCTAAAACTAAACCAACAAAAAAATCCAGCAACAACAGTTCCCTTTCACACACACGAATCAGAACCCAGACCTAATACAATATACTGCCAAAATGCTCATATTCAACAAAATATTATGCCGAGTCATGCAGAGAAGCAGGAAAATATAACCCACACTCGGGGAAGAAAGCCAACGTTATAAATTATCTCTGAGTAACCCCAGATGTTGTATTTAGCAGACCAAGATGTCAAAGCAGCTATTATAAATAAGTTCAAAGAACTAAAGGAAACCATATTTAAAGAATTAAAGGAAAATATGACGTTGACTCAACAAATAGAAAATAGCAATAAAAATAGAAACTTTAGAAAAGAAACACATGGAAATTCTAGAATTAAAAGATATCAATTGAAGTGAAAAATGCACTAAATATATTCAACAACAAAATTAAAATGGCAGGAGAAAGGATCATCAGTCTTTTGATACGCTAATCAAATTTATCCAATTTAAATAACACAGAGAGAAAGGCCTAGGAGAAATGAACAAACTTTCAGTGATATGCAGGACAACATCTAGTTTACTTAAATATGCATAATGGGAGTCTCAGAGGGAGGGGAGAAAGAGACAGAGAAAATATTTGAAGAAATAATGGTCAAAACATCCCAAATTTGGTGACAAATAGCCAAGGGTTCAACAAATAGTAGGAACAGAAGTGAACTTCCTTAACTTGATAGAGGGCATCTATAAAAACCCTGTAACTAACATTACATTTCATCATGAAATTACTGTTTTTCTCTGAGGATCAGGACCCAAGACATTGATATCAACTATTGGCATTGTTATTCAATAGTTTTGGAGGCTTTAGGACATGTAGTAATGAAAAAGAAAGGAAGAACAGCAGGAGAAAAGAAGAGAAAGAAAAGAAGAGAGAAAGAGAAGGAAAAGAGGGAGGGGGAAGATGGAAGGAAAGAGAAAAGAAAGAGGGGAGGAGAGGTTGGAAAGAAGGGCACCTAGATTTGAAAGGACTCTTTTCATTTTTAAATTTCAGATGAAACTATCTTGTACGTAGAGAATCCTAAGGAAGCAACAAAGACAGGAAAAACTAATAAATGAGTATAGCAAGTTTGTAAGATACAAGATTAATATACCAAAATCAGATTTGAAATACTAGCAGAGAACATGGCAAACATGAAATAAAGAAACCGATTTCATTCAAAAAAGCATCAAAAGGAATAAGTATTTAAGGATTAAACAATAAAAAGAATATGACCTTCATAATGGAAGCTAAAAAATATTACTGAGAGAAATTTTAAAAGAGGTAAATAAATAAAACAATATCCCATGTTTATGGACTGGAAGAGAGAGTTAAGATTTCAATTCTCCTCAAATTGTAGATTCAACAGAATTTCCATCAAAAATGCCAGGAGACCTTTTTTGTAGAAATTGATAAGATGATCCTAAAATTTACATGGAAATGCAATGGAACTAGAATTACGAAAACAATTTTAAAGGATAAGAACAAAGTCAGAGGAGTTACACTGCTAAATTTTAAAACTTCCTATAAAGACACAGTAATCAAGAGTGAAATTTGCATAAAGATAAATATGTAAATCAACAAGGCAGAATTCAGAGTTCTTAAACAATTACACTAACAGTTAATTATTTATAATTAAAAATTTTTGCTTTGAGATAATTCTAGATTCACATGTGGTTGTGGTGAGTAATACAGGAAGATGCTGGGCAGCCTTTACTCGGTTTTCCCCAAAGGTGACATCGTATGGGAACTCAGCAGAATGTCACAGCTAGGATACTGGCATTGAGACAGTCAATATGTACAGCACATCCATCACCACAAGGGTCCCTCTTTTTGCCCTTTTATAGCTACACCTGCCTGTCTTCTCTCCATTCTTGACCTCTGGCAATGACTAATCTGTTCTTCATTTGTATGATTTTGTCTTTTCAAGAATGCTATATACATACATTGTATAAATGATACGTGAAGTCATATACAGGGGACATTTTGGAATTGGATTTTTTCACTCAGCATAATTCTGTGGAGGTTCATCCAAGTTGCTGAGTGCATCAAGAGTTTTTCCTTTGTATTGCCAAGTAGTATTCAATGGAATGAATGTACCAACAATTTGTTTAGCCAGTCACCTGTTGAAGGACACTTTGGTCGTTTCCATTTTTTGGTTATTACAAAAAGGTTTGCTAAGAATAATTGTGTACAGGTTTTTTGAATGAACATATGTTTTCATTTCTTTGGGATGAATGCCCAAGTGAAACTGATGGGTTTATGATCGTTACATGTTTAATTTTTTAAGAAACCAGTGAACTATTCCCGAGTAGCTGTACCATTTTACAGACCCCATAGCAAAGTACAAATGATCCAATTTCTTGTCATCCTTTCCAGTGTGATGTCATCATTTTTTTATGTAGCCATTCTGAAAGTATGTTGTGATATCTCATTGTTTTGGTTTCCATTTCTTTAGTAGCTCTTCTAATATACATTGTTTTTATTACTATAGCCTGTATATTGTCTTAATAACGAATAGTTTTATTCCTTCCATTTCATTCTCTTTTTTTATTTTCAAGTTTGTTTTAGCCATTCTAGGACTGGTCCACTGATTTTTGAGAAATATGCAAAGACATTTCAATGAGTTAAATATAGCATTTTCAGCAACCTAATCTGGGACAATTAGATACATATATATATATGCAGAAAAAAATGAACTTAGAATTTGGTCATTGTATGCAAAAATTAACTCAAAATGAAATCCATGTCTAAATGGAAGACCCAACACAAAGAAACTTCTATACAAAGTATAAGAGAAAGTTGTTGTAGCTCTGGGTTAGACAAAGATGTCCAGCTTATGGTACGAAAGGCACAATTCATAAGTAAGAAAATAGATTTCGGCTTCAGCAACAGTAAAAACTTTTGCTCTTTAAAAAGCCCCATGAATACAGTAAGGAAAATATACACAATAATATTGTAATAACTGGCATGGTGACAGATGATACCTCAACTTATTGTGATGATCATTTTGAAATGTATAGAAATGTTGAACTACTATATTATGTACCTGGAACTAATGTAGTGTCATAGGTCAGTTATACTTCAGTAAGATTTTTTAAAAGCAAGAATAAAGGGTTCATGAAGAAAATGAAAAGACAAGCCTCAGATGGGGAGAAAATATTTGCCTATCATATTTTGGATAAATGTTGTTGTTCATTTGCTAACTTGTGTCTGTCTGTTTGCGACTTCATGGGCTGCAGCTCGCCGGGCTCCTCTGTCCTCCACTATCTCCCAGAGTTTGCTCAAATTCATGTCCATTGAGCGGGTGATGCTGTCTAACCATCTCATCCTCTGATTTTCAGATAAAGGATTTGTATCCAGATATATAGAGAAAAGTATATTCATGCTCACCATTTCAAAAATAGAACCTAATTTTAAAAAGGGAAAAAATATGTGAATAGATACTTTCCAACAGAAGATAGGAATGACGGAAAAGCACAGGAGGAGATGCTCACTGTCATCATTAGGGAAGATGCACTTTTAAAGCACAGTGTGATGCTACCACATACCCATACACAGGGCTATAATAAAAAAAAGACCAACAAGGCCAGCAACTGATGAAAATGTGAACACATAGAACTTTTGTACATTGTTGATGACATGGAAAATTGTAGAACCACACTGGAAAACCATTTGGCATATTCCTCAAAAATTAAACATAAATTTATGACACAATCCAACAATTAATTCCCTTTCTAGGTGTCTACTGAACAGAACTAAAAACTGATGTCCACGTAAAAACTTGTGCCAGTGTTCCTAATAGCATTATTCGTAATAGCCTCAAGCTGGAAACAATCCAGATATCTGTCAACTAGTCACTCACCAGATAACCAAAATGTAATATCTTCTTCCAGTGGAAGATTATTTACCAATAAGATGGAAAGAACTACTTACCCATGCTGTGACATGAATGAATGTCAAAAACATTATACCAGGTAAAAGAATCTAGGCACAGAAGACTATACAGTGTTGATCTCATGTTTATGAATTTCCCAGAGGAGATAGAGAATATAGAGAAAGCACATCAGTGGTTGCCTGGGACTGAGGGGGTGGGAGTGGAGATTATAAATGAGAAGGAGGGAAGTTTTTAGTGCAGCAGAAATGTTCTAAAATTGGGCTGTGGTGACGGTTGCACAGCTCTTCATATTTACTAAAAATAATTGAATTATACACTTAAAATAAATGAATTTTGTGGTATGTAAATTATTTCCCCAATGTAGCTGTGAAATTCTAATAATAATTCTTTTTTGCAAATGTTTTCTTATAGTGCCAGTTTAATAAGTAATCACCAGTGTTTCACCTGGCTTTTAGGAAAGCCAGATTTGGAGAACAATAGGAAGAATAAAAACATAAGTTATTTACTCTGAGACTCCTCTTAAATCTCTCCAAGAATAAATAGACACTGGATTCTCTTTAATGACAGAAGTCAGTAAGCTGGGAGAATGGCACCTGATACATCCCAAAAGATCATTTCTCTTCCCTAAAGTGAACTTTCAAAGCTGGTATTTGTCACATAGCCAAGTTTTTCCTAGAAGTTACCCACAGTCCACTCTGCTGAAATACTAGGAAACTTCCATGTCATTGTACCTCTCCAACTTGCGATGTGAGTAGTGATATAATTCAAATGATTATTTTTGTTCGGAGAGTTTAAATTGTCTTATGATGTGCAAATAACATTCTTAGACTTGAGTCACACATTTACAAACTAATTACATGGTGTATCTTTGCTTCACAGGAAATGTGATTATTTTGTACCTGAATTAATTCAGAGCACAGTTATGTGATCATTGGTTTGAGTCCCTAGGACAGAAACATCAAAGTCTAGTCAGTAGCAAGAAGTTATAATGCAGTCCTTGTCTTCTGCAAGCAGATTCTGTATTCTGCTGGTGATAAACTGTATTCTGTTGGCAAATGATTGTTCAACAGGACAAATGTGGTATTATTCTCCATTTCTAAGCATGAAATTCCCATCTCTAGGACTGTTTAGTGTCCACCGGCCTTCAACACTTCACTTCACAGCCAGCTCCAAGTGCTTATGTAATAATCGTCTGCAACCAGTCACTTAAGGGTGACTTTCTTGATGACCTTGTCAGAGGCTTTCTGTTGGCAAGTGGGATTGATGGACTCTCAACCAGCACACAAGTGACAGAAAACACTTCTGTCACAGTGAATTCACTCTTTCGATACACAGAACTCACATTAGAGGTCAAATTGCCAAAACTGGTGTTCTGTAGCTTCACAGATTCTATTTCTGCCTCCTTTTGGGTGGTCACCTATAGCTGAGTTTGCCAGAAGAGGCCTTATTAGAAGGATGCACGGGTTCTTTCATTAGCCTGATTTCAATCTTAGCCTGATTTCAATCACCAAGGAAGGTCTTTCCCCTTTTCACTGAAACCTAACAGATTAGTTTCACAATCTGCTTGTTTTGGCTGGTCATATTCATAGGAACCCCATCCAAAGAGGACAGAAGGAAGTGAGGGAAAGTTAGAAAGCATAATGTAGTATAATGAACTTGGTCCTAGGGCATGGCTCTTAATCCAGGATGTGGCTGCTTAATGAGCAGATGATTCCGATTAAACGGGGCCTCCAATGTCTCTCAGTACCCTGTAACCTCTGGTATCACCATGAAGGTCTCAGTGATAAGGCTCACAATCTTCTTGGCTTTTTAGAGTTTTTTCTGGGCTTCCCAGGTGGCACTAATGATAAAGAATCTATCTGCCAATGCAGGAGATGCAAGAGACATGGGTTCGATCCCTAGATGGGGAACATCGAGAAGGAAATAGCAACCCACTCCAGTATCCTTGCCTGGGAAATTCCATGGACAGGCTATAGTCTATGGGGCTGCAAAGAGTCAGACATGACTGAGCACACTTGCAGACACACCCCGCAGATGCCTAGCACAGTCCTTGACCAAGGACTCAAAGTGCATGCAGGGTTATTATTTACTTATTTATTTATGTTTGGCTGCATTGGGTCTTCACTGCTGCACACAGGCTTTTTCTAGTTGTGGCAAGCGGGAGCTACTCTCTAGGTGTGGTGCACGGGCTTAGTTGCCCCATGGCATGTGAGATCTTCCCAGACCAGAGACTGAAGATTGAACCCGTGTCCCCTGCATTGGCAGGCGGATTCTTATCTACTGGACCACCTGGGAAATCCACATGCAGATTCGTAGGGAGCCTCTGTGCTTTTCCCACTTCTCTAATATCTTGCTCTGCAAATTCCAGCTGCCTCAGCAGTCTAGAACTCGGTTCAGTTCATCTCAATTCATCGAGACTGCTGTGTCCAATGGGCTTCCCCTCCCAGGCACAGAAGGCAGAAATCGGGATTATTGTGGAGCTTATTTTGTGTGTTTTCCTTTTCTTAAGGATTATAATTCTGCATCCTTTGGGTGGTCACCTTTGGCAGAAGAGGCTTTATTAGAAGTCTAGAACTTGGTTCTGTTTTTTTCCCAATGGCTGAAAGCAGTTGCCTTATACATTTTTTTTCCTGCTTTTGAGAGGGTATTCTTGCCTGGGAAATCCCATGGTCAGAGGAGCCTGCTGGGCTGCAGTCTATGGGGCCATAAAGAGTCGGACACAAGTGAGGATGCACACACTTGGTTGTTTTTGGTGGGCGGGCAAATCTCCTAATTGGTCTATCAAGGATAGAAGCGGAGGGTCTATATTCAACTTTCATATTCTTATCCAGTTATCAAGGGTAGCAGTAATTCCCAAAATGATTAATCCTGACACAATCTTTTCTGGGCCAGTCTCTATTCCTTATAGTTGTGCTTAGGATAAATGAGTCAAAAAAATAGCTTAAATATAGTTTTTAAGAGAAAATAGTTTGTAAGATAATATTGTAACAAAGTCAAATATCAATTATTTTTCTTCTGTCTTATTTATTGATTCTTATAGATGATTAAGAGTTGACTATCTTATACTAAATATAATTTCCTAGACCAGCCTTTTGTCTAATGACAGTCTTTTTCTCTCTTCTTTTTATGTTCAATAACAGAACTTCGGACAGAAGGCAGTTTTAAATGTCTGCTCACATAACCATCAAACAAATGTTCTAACATTAGTTGTATAGTCTATAAGAAGACTGGACTTTATGTTGAACAGAATTAATAAGAATCTTGGATTACAAATTCAATATTTAGTGTAGATTTCAGCTTCTGGTCTCAGTGGTAGAATGTATTGGCTTCCTAGAGGTTCCAATAAAGCTTTTAACCAGCTGTTCTGTTTAATTGTATCCTTTTGTGTGTTTCATAGAGACAAGATGCTAAAGCTTTAACCTCAAATTTATTTTTGCACCTTGCCAAATACACTGGAACAAAAGGTTGAATGTGATACAAATTCAGTACATCAGTATATTGAATCAAGCATGTTTTCATGTCACTTGAATTGCAGATTGGCTGGACTTTTACCCTGCTGCTACCTAACTGTCTTTCGAGACTTTTAAACGCATGGTCTCCTTGGTTCATTTCTCATATGTGCTTTTGGGTCAGTTACAACTCTGCCTCACTGCTGCCTTGTTCTCTCCAGCAAGATAAACACTGAACAGAACCTTTTATCTTAGCAGGGCTTCTCTGGACACCGCATTAGAACAACTTTTCTCTCTCCAATGTATCATTTATGAGATTTTAAGTTTTTCTTTCACTTTGGGTGTGAAACCAAACTTTCTTATACAGTGTAACAGATGTGGCGATAAGTCCAACTGATTACCTGTCTTCCTGTGATTTCATCTGCAGCACTTCCTTCAGCTAGTCACTTTCAGCTGAGTTCTTTTCTGGCGCTCATGTGATGAACTGGGGGCTGGACTTTGTGACTGAGGGGTACTTTAAACCAGGCATGTTGAAGGATGACATGCAGCTGTTTTGGGCAGAGGATGTCTATGGTGACAGCAACCACAGATTCATTCACAGTTGCATGTCATGGCTCTACTTGCCAAGATAACTGGTCAGCCACATTAGAATGCAAGTTGCCTCCTGCCTTGTGGTGACTGTTCCCTGAGATGGTGTTTCTCAAGGATTGTCCATCAGCCCCCTCCCTCATAATCATACTGGGTGCTTGAACGACATGCAGACCTGTGTCATGTCTGAGGATGAAGCCTGGAACTTCCTTCAACAAGCATCCAGGGTGGTTCTCGCACATAGAAAAGTTTCAGAACCACTTTCTTGAGGGGAGCTATTTTAAGATCCAAACTGGCAAAATATTTACTAATTTAATCTATGATGAATTCATGTTGTTATTGTTGTTTAGTGGCCTAGGCATGTCCAACTCTTTTGCAACCCCATGGACTGTAGCCCATCAAACAACAATACTGGAGTGAGTGGGTTGCCATTTCCTTCTTCAGGGGACCTTCCCTGATTCAGGGACGAACCCACATCCCCTGCATTGGCAAACAGATTCTTTACCACTGAGCCACCAGGGAAGCCCAATGAGTTCATGCACCAGATGACTTAGTGTTAAATTTTTGGTCTAGGATTTTGCATTGATGCCTCTTGCTGTGCTTATTGTAGAAAAGTTTTCTGTAGCCTGGACCAAACATGGCTTCTTCTCAAGGTGGGAAAATTGGCACTTCCTCTTTTTGTCTATGTCCTTAATTTCAATGAACAGCTACATAATTTCTCAACTTTCTTAAAGGGATATAGCAAAGTCATCCTTATGGTTCAGGTCCTTCTTTTTAAGATTTTCAGTTTTCTGGACCAATTTTTATTATAATTGCAGGATGCGATCCTGGCATTGTCTCTGTCTGAATGGGGATTGATGGTGCCTTCAGGGATCTGTATAACTTTCTTCAGACATTCTTGCTCATGTTAAAAGAATAAATGGAATTCTCCAATGGATGTTCTGATTCTCTGCTATCACTAGCCAAGAAGTTGTTTGGATACCTGCCAAGCCACTCACCTTCTCACTGGTCTCCTTGCTTCTACTTTTGATTATACAACCATTTCTCAACACAGCAACCAGTGATCCTTAAAAACATGTCACTCCTCACTCAAAACCCTCCAATGGTTTCCTGTAGTGGATGCTCTGGTGTGTTGCCCAGATACCCCTCCCCGGGACCGAAGCACTGTTTCCCCCAGATGGTGGGACAGTTGGCAGCTAACAGCCCTCAGCAAGTCACTCTTTAGGAATTGCTCTGTTGAAGAGAGTCACCTCAGCCAAGATCACCTTCACGGCAGCCTGAATCCACTGATGGTTGGTGCGGGGTATAAAGACTAAGTTGTATTGGCCATTTTAACTCCAGAGCTCCCAGTGGGGTGCACTGCATCACAGTTCCCCTTTTCCATCTGCCAAGTCCTGCTTCTTTCACACTCTGTGTGTGCTTAATCGCTAAGTCATGTTTGACTCTTTGTGACCCCATGGACTGTAGCCCACCAGGCTCCTCTGTCAGCGAGATTTCCCAGGCAAGAATACTGGAGTGATTTGCCATTTACTCCTCCAGGGGAATCTTTCCGGCCCAGGGATTGAACTCAAGTCTCCTGTGTCTCTTGCACTGCACGAGGATTCTTTACCCACTGAGCCATCGGAAAAGCCCCACCCTTTGTAGCTATAGATGCCTGAGACCACTTCCCCAAAACTTCTCACCCACACATTTCCATCTTGGCATCTATCCTAAGGAACTCAAGCTGCAATACCTCCCATCACATACATTTTATTAAAAAAAAAAAATTTTTTTTTGTATGCAGCATCTTAGTTCCCTGACCAGGGATAAAACCTGTGCTCCCTGCAGTGGGCCTAACCCCTAGACCACCAGGGGAGTCCCCCATCACATTTAGAACAAAGCCATGCTCCTCTCTAGTATGGCCCTGTGCACACTGGGCCTACCTGTCAGCAGCCTCCTGTCCTCCCCTCTCTCCTCTATGCATTTCATTAGAGCCACCTTGGTTCTCCTGCCATCCCTCAGACACTCCAGGTTTGTTCCCACCTCCTGGTATTTTGCCCTGCCCTCTGCCCAGAACAGAATCCTTGCCCAAAACTCTGCATGACCCACTTCCGTGTCTCTGTCCAAACAGTCCCTCCTTAGAGAGCTTCTCTGATGGTCCTTCCTAAGGTGGTGCCCCCTGCCCCCACATCAGCTTCTACCTCCTCATCTGGCTTTACTTCATAGCACTACTCAAATGACATTTTATTACATGTTATTTATTTCTTTTGTTTATCTTGCTTGTATGGGAAGCTTATGAAGTCAGTCTTGTTTACTGCTTCAAAGCAGCACTCACATGTAGTGAGTCCTCAGTAAATATTTCTGAATGAATGGATGAATGAATGAGTGACCTGCAATTGACCCAACCCACTCACACAAAATAATCAAGATAAGAATGTAAATGTGCTTTGCTCTCTGCCTTTTAATCTTCATATCTAATAGATATGTTCACATATCATTACCTGTTCATTTCTTAGCTCTGCCATTTATTGGCTGTGTGACCTTAGGTTAGTTATTTAACCTCTGTGCTTCAGTTTTCTTTCCATAAAACTGAGGTAACAGTGTTGTTGTGAAGATTTAAGTGGTTAGAAAGAAGACTGCCTACAAGGTGGCAACTACTTTGCAAGTGTTAATCAGTTTCTTTTAAAATTGTTGTTACATCTTTTGACTTAAAATCTATCTTAAATGCTTAGAACTATTTTGTCATAAATGTTCACTTACCTAATCACCTTTTGTCTGACCTTGAGTTTGTTTCCAGTTTGCTTTACTATCATAAATAATGCTGTAATGACATCCTCGCACATGAATCTTTTTGCATATCTGTAGCCATTTCCTTGTCGTGACGCCTGTCATAGAACTACACACTTCTATTATTAAGGTGCATTATTAGCTCTAACAAATAGCCTGAAAAAGAGTAATGGCTCAAACACAACAAAAGTTAATTTTTCACTCAGATTTCAAAATGGGTGTTGTTGATTCCTTGTAGGTGGCGGTATTGAAACCCCATCTCCAGGACGTGGCCCCCAGGGTTATCACACCCGTCAGCGTCAAGCCAGTGGAAGGAGAAACAAGGAATGAGGAAAGCGCATTCCTGCCGATCCCATCAGTCCACTCCCCTGAATTGCCCTGCCCACTCAAGAGCAGGAATATAGAGAGAAGAAATCGAGTGTTGTAGTTTCTCCCTCTGAATCTTAAATAGCTTCCCTACTGCGTCGAGGTTGTGATATAAACCAGAGGATGCTGTCACTGTGCTGTGGCCCCATTTAGCTTTCTAGAGTTATAAGGCAAAGGTTGTATCTGACGGGTCTACTAGCCCTTTCTTGGTTTTCCATCTCTTATCTCATAAATACATGGTCTAGTAAGGTCCAGTGTCTTTGTGAGTGTCTCACAATTCATCCGTGGCATTTTTATTAGGTATGGACATTCCCAAAGGAACTGAGAAGTGGCATTATCAATGCTTTCCAAAATATACACTGGTAGGTAGATAATTTTAGCTTCCCTGGTGGCTCAGATGGTAAACAATCCACCTGCAATGCATGAGATCCAGGTTCAGTCCCTGGGTCAGGAAGATCCCCTGGAGAAGGGAATGGCAAGCCCCTCCAGTATTCTTGCCTGGAGAATCCCATGGCAGGCTACAGTCCATGGGGTTGCAAAGAGTCGGACACGACTGAGTGACTTTCACTTTCACTTCAGGTAGGTAATTTAGATGAAATCTTTGGTAGTTAAGAGTTTTTCAAGAGCAGTGCTGGGCAATAAATTTAAACCAGGATTCTTGGTATAACTAGGGAATTACTGTGAAACTTTCAAATGAAAGTATAATCTTTGCTCTTAAATGAGTCAGAATCTAAGTTAAAATGAGTGATCCATGGAAAATGTGAAAAAAAAAAAAAACAAACCCAAGCTCTTATCATAAATTATACAGTACATAATCAGCTACTACCTGATGATCTTAAATAGGGCTATTTTGCTTCTACTTTTCTATTCAAACTGAGAACAATAGCAATGAATAATTGTATGTCCTTCAGCATCTTAACTTCTTACGCAGATGTCTCAAAAGATAAGATTTTATTTTGGACAGATGACAACCGAATGATTTGCAAGCCTCAGGCCCAAGTTTAGTAGGATAGACTAAGCATATTGACAATATTTTAAACTGTTGAAATAAACTTTTATCATTTTATTTGGAATGATTCCCCAAGCTTATTCTAAATATCTCTATTATGGAAATAAAATATTTTAGCTAGGAGTAAAATTGCTTTCTAAATGTAATTTCTTCTAAAAACATAAATCTAACACTCAGCACACTTTTCAAAGCTATCTAAAATGGCATTTCCTCTCAAACATTAAAAAATGCCACCAGCATGTTATCTACTGAATGTCCCACCTAAAAACTCATTCTTCATCAGCAAGGATCAAATCCACCCTGTTTTCACTAGAAAATATGTTACCATAAGCTCATTCACAGATGCTCTTGATGGGATGGTGGATGTCTTAGTCAGAGACCTAAGCCTTTGGGTACATAATGTTTAGAAGTTAGGGAGATGAGGCAGAATCCATAAAAGAACTGGGGAGTGACTGGCAGGAAAAGGGGAAAATTACCTGTTGTGAAAGTCAAGTGATGAATTAATGTTAGTAGGAGGATGTGATTGGCAGCAAATGCAGATCAGTAGATTGAGGAAACAGTGAAGTTATAGGGAAGCCTGGTGTGTAGCAGTCCTCGGGGTCATAAAGAGTCAGACATGACTGAGCGACTGAGCAACAGTAGATTGGTCAAGTATTGGAGGACTGGGAGTTAACCATTGAATATCATGTAGAAATCACTGGTGCCATTGACAAGAGGGTTTCACGGGCTCAGTATGGATGAGAGCCTGATGGATATACATAAAAGAGAGAATTGAAGGAGAATGTACATTGTTGAGTGTAGATGGCTCTTTTGTCTTTCCAGCCAAAACCACCAGGATTAGACTCTAGTTGAGCAAGTTGGGCTTGTAGCTCATTACATTGAGGGAGACCGCACAGTACGGGGAGCACTGGGTCTGTCAGCAAGGTGTTCTATAATTTGGGGGGAAGTTTCAGGAACCAGATCTTTGTTCTGGAGTGGAGGATCTCTGGAAGCAGGGATAATTAGCTATCTTAATAAATCTTCATAGGAAGGCTATGAGTGTGGTCAAAGCTGTAGTTAGTAAAGAATTATCAGTCACTGACATCAGTCGGAAGAGGGGATGTTGGGTAGTTTGTGGTTTTCACGGTGACCTTGCTGTTGTCTGTCCTTAGATAAGATGATAAAGTGGCCTTGTTTTTTGACTGCTTTATCATGCTCACAGAGTGACCTTGTCTGATGTTGATGTTCTGTGAAATTGTTTATGTTCAAAGGAAGAACACCAAGGTCTAGCTGTGAATGGTGTGCTGTTACAGACACTGCTGTTGGAGGACTCGGGGAAGAAGTAGTTTACACACGGTTTGAGTTTTATAACTGAATATTCTCATATGTGATTCATCTCTTGTTCCCCAAACAAGATATTAATAATTAACATGTCTGATCATTTATTTTTCTTTCTATCTCACTTTTTCCACTCTGAGGCTCCAGGTTTTGGGGGTTAGCATTTACCTAGCACATGACACTGCAAATTTCATAAACTGAGCAGAAGATGGTGGTACGTGAAATTTTCGTGAAAGCCTAAATTGTAATGCTGCAGACTCATCACCTTTATTTTTTGCCTTTTTGAGCCATAGACTCAAAGAGATTGTGCATTCCAAAGTGAAAGTGAAAGTCGCTCAGCTGTGTCCGACTCAGCGATCCCATGGGCTATAGAGTCCATGGAATTCTCCAGGTCAGAATACTGGAATGGGTAGCCTTTCCCTTCTCCAGGAGATCTTCCCAACTCAGGGATCGAACTCAGGCCTCCCACATTGCAGGTGGATTCTTTACCAGTTAAGCCACAAAGGAAGCCTAGTATGCATTAGCAGTACTCAATTTCATGGAATATTGAGTAGTTACTTTAACATTTAAAAAAATTATATTAACTGTTTGGTAAGAGTCGGACACAACTGAGTGACTGAACTGAACTGAACTGAACTGAACACCATAACATTAGCAATGATTTTGGATATTAGATTTCTTGATACATTTTTGTTTCACACATTTGGCAGGAGAGTCCAAAAACTATATTCAAAGAGTAAAAATGAGTATAAATTTACATAAAATTAGTCCCATGGAAGGGTTAATTTTATCTCCCACAGTTTAAGTGATTTTTTTTTTTTCAGCTATTTTCCACTTGGGTGAACCAAGACTAGTTACCATAACAACTGTGGTTATTACCACTGAGTAAGTGGTCTTTTCTTACACCAACACACTTATCAACATGTTCATGGTACAAACGTTAAACATTCACAATGTAAAAATGAAAGACTTCCTTATACCCCCAGCCACCAGGACCTCTCTCTTGATACATTCATGGTTCTCAGCTTCTTTTATATCATTCAGAGATATTTAATGCTTATATAAGCATTTACACATGTATTCTTCCAACCTTACACAAATGGTCTGCACTTGTTATTTTACTTAACGATTTGAGACTGGTTTCATTACCAAATATGTACAGCGATTTTGTTCTTTTAAGCTGTTAGTCTATTTTATTGCTATAAAAACATTGCAATAACTCTACTATCACAGATAATTCATCACTGAACAACTTTATACATGTCCTATGTATCTGAAGAACAACTTCCCAGAATTAAAATTCTGGGTCAGAGGTCATTGACATTTTAAAATTCAGTGGCTGTTACCAAGTTTCTACAGAAGTTGTACCAGTTTTTACTTCCATCGGGAGAGGATGTGAATGTTCCCCATACCATTACCAAAATGCTAGGTGGACACTTTGATTACTGCCAGTCTGTTAAAAGAAAAATGTTACTATAATTTCATTTTTCTTGGGAGCGGGTTATACTTTTCGTCTTGATAAAATTGAGTTCTCATAGTAAATAAGTTTTTTTATCAGTTTGTTATCTTTTGACTGCAATGGTTTTCCTTTGAATACATTTTAACATTTTTTTATAGAATTGATTTAATTAATTGTGGATTTTGTGAAATCTGGCCTTCATGTCATCTAGATGGGCTTTCCTGACTCTAAAGTTGCCAAAAAACAAAAAAGATACACAAGCAAGCAAGTAAAAACAAAAATCTTCTTTCATAGTATTTTTATAATATTTTAATAAATTTAAATTTTTTCACAAAAATTTTTAATGTTAATTTTTTTTGGTATAATGTGTGAGTTACAGATTCAAGTAAGTTTTCAGGTACCAGTGTAATTGTTTTTTTATCTTTTATTGACAAGCTTATCTTTTCACCATTCAGTTCAGTTCCGTCACTCAGTAGTGTCCGACTCTTTGTGACCCCATGAATCGCAGCACGCCAGGCCTCCCTGTCCATCACCAACTCCTGGAGTTTACCCAAACTCATGTCCATCTAGTCGGTGATGCCATCCAGCCATCTCATCCTCTGTCGTCCCCTTCTCCTCTTGTCCCCAATCCCTCCCAGCATCAGAGTCTTTTCCAATGAGTCAGCTCTTCTCATGAGGTGGCCAAAGTATTGGAGTTTCAGCTTCAGCATCAGTCCTTCCAATGAACACCCAGGACTGATCTCCTTTAGAATGGACTAGTTGGATCTCCTTGCAGTCCAAGGGACTCTTCAGAGTCTTCTCCAACACCACAGTTCAAAAGCATTAATTCTTCGGCGCTCAGCTTTCTTCACAGTCCAACTCTCACATCCATACATGACCACTGGAAAAACCATAGCCTTGACTAGACAGACCTTTGTTGGCAAAGTAAGGTCTCTGCTTTTGAATATGCTATCTAGGTCATAACTTTCCTTCCAAGGAGTAAGCGTCTTTTAATTTCATGGCTGCAGTCACCATCCACAGTGATTTTGGAGCCCCCCAAAATAAAGTCTGCCACTGTTTCCCCATCTATTTGCCATGAAGTGATGGGACCAGATACCATGATCTTAGTTTTCTGAATGTTGAGCTTTAAGCCAACTTTTTCACTCTCCTCTTTCACTTTCCTCAAGAGGCTTTTTAGTTCCTCTTCACTTTCTGACTCAAGGGTGGTGTCATCTGCATATCTGAGGTTACTGATATTTCTCCTGAAAATCTTGATTCCAGCTTGTGCTTCTTCCAGCCCAGCATTTCTCATGATGTACTCTGCATATAAGTTAAATGAGCAGGGTGACAATATACAGCCTTGACGTACTCCTTTTCCTATTTGGAACCAGTCTGTTGTTCCATGTCCAGTTCTAACTGTTGCTTCCTGACCTGCATATAGGTTTCTCAAGAGGCAGGTCAGGTGGTCTGGTATTCCCATCTCTTTCAGAATTTCCCACAGTTTATTGTGATCCACACAGTCAAAGGCTTTGGCATAGTCAATAAAGCAGAAATAGATGTTTCTCTGGAACTCTCTTGCTTTTTTGATGATCCAGCAGATGTAGGCAATTTGATCTCTGGTTGCTCTGCCTTTTCTAAAACCAGCTTGAACATCTGGAAGTCCACGGTTCACATATTGCTGAAGCCTGGCTTGGAGAATTTTGAGCATTACTTTACTAGCGTGTGAGATGAGTGCAATTGTGTGGTAGTTTGAGCATTCTTTGGCATTGCCTTTCTTTGGGATTGGAATGAAAACTGACCTTTTCCAGTCCTGTGGCCACACCATTAGTGTGAAATATAACCTTGTTTGTATACTAAATAGCCATGTGAATTTGGTTATATTACTGGATTTGCTATTCTTTTACCTTAATCTCACTATTCATATGTAATGTATTTAGTAAGGCTAGTTTCCCCTTAGTACTTTTCTTTTTCATAGTCTTCCAGTCTATGGATATTTACCCTTGTTTATATCTTCATGTTGACTTCTGAATGAGTTTATGTAATAAAAAGAAATCTGTTAGTAATTTGTCAGTATCACATTAAATGTTCACATGACCTTAGAGAGAATTCATGTCTTTAGTTGATTTCCTCCTTTCCAAGATCACAGGAGGCCTTTCTTTGTTCAATTCTTCTCTTGAATAATGTTTGCCACTACTAATAGGGTTTTATCTGCTTTCCATCCCCTTTCCCTGTAATACTGTTAAAACTGTTATCTGGGAAATAGGTACTCAAAATCATCGGGTCTTCATTTTAGACTCCATCTTCTGTCAGTTATACATTTAAATTTTGTTTTTGGGTGTCAGTTTTGAAGAACTTTCTGTTCTCTCCTGTGTGTTCTTTTTTCTGCTACCAGTTTTATGATCTCTTAGTTATCAGAGATGTTTACTAACTCTTTATAAGTGATAGGACAGTGCCCATCCTACCCATTGTTCTTAAACCTTAAAAATTATATGGAATCATACAAGATGCTGAATTGCAAATGCAATCTTGTGAAAGAAGAAAAAAGTTGAGACAACATGTTCCCTGATGTCAACTATATTACAAAGCTACAGCAATTAAAATAATATGTTACGGTACAAAAACAGACAGATCAATGTAATGGAATAGAGAGCCCAGAAATAAACCCACACATATGTGGGCAGTTAATTTATGACAAAGGAGCGAAGAACATACAATGGGGAAAGAACAGTCTCTTTAGTAAATGGTGTTGGGTAAACTGGGCAGCCATGTGTAAAGGATGAAACTGGACCACTATCTTACATTATACATAAATTTAACTCAAAATTGATTAATGATTTATATGTAAGACCTGAAACCATAAAACTCCTAGAAGAAAGTATATGTGATAATATTCTTAACATAGCTCTTGGTGATGATTTTCTTGAATCCAAAAACAAACACAACTAAGGCAAAAATGAACATGTGGGACCATACTAAACTAAATATTTCTTCACAGAAAAGGAAACCATCAACAAAATGAAAAGGCATTTCATGGGAAAAATATTTTCAAATACTTTATATAATAAGAGACTAATATACAAAATATAGGGGCTTCCCTGGTGGCTCAGATGGTAAAGAATCAGCCTGCAATGAAGGAGACCCAGGAATGTGATCCTGGAATGTGATTCACATCCTGGAATGTGAAGTTAAGTGGGCCTTAGAAAGCATCACTACAAAGCTAGTGGAGGTGATGGAATTCCAGTTGAGCTATTTCAACTAAAAGATGATGCTGTGAAAGTGCTGCACTCAATATGCCAGCAAATTTGGAAAACTCTGCAGTGGCCACAGGACTGGAAAAGGTTAGTTTTCATCCCAAACCCAAAGAAAGGCAATGCCAAAGAATGCTCAAACTACCACACAATTGCACTCATCTCACACGCTAGTAAAATAATGCTCAAAATTCTCCAAGCCAGGCTTCAGCAATACGTGAACCATGAACTTCCAGATGTTCAAGATGGCTTTAGAAAAGGCAGAGCAACCAGAGATCAAATTGCCTACATCTGCTGGATCATCAAAAAAGCAAGAGAGTTCCAGAGAAACATCTATTTCTGCTTTATTGACTATGCCAAAGCCTTTGACTGTGTGGATCACAATAAACTGTGGGAAATTCTGAAAGAGATGGGAATACCAGACCACCTGACCTGCTTCTTGAGAAACCTATATGCAGGTCAGGAAGCAACAGTTAGAACTGGACATGGAACAACAGACTGGTTCCAAATAGGAAAAGGAGTACGTCAAGGCTGTATATTGTCACCCTGCTCATTTAACTTATATGCAGAGTACATCATGAGAAATGCTGGGCTGGAAGAAGCACAAGCTGGAATCAAGATTTTCAGGAGAAATATCAGTAACCTCAGATATGCAGATGACACCACCCTTGAGTCAGAAAGTGAAGAGGAACTAAAAAGCCTCTTGAGGAAAGTGAAAGAGGAGAGTGAAAAAGTTGGCTTAAAGCTCAACATTCAGAAAACGAAGATCATGGCATCTGGTCCCATCACTTCATGGGAAATAGATGGGGAGACAGTATAAACAGTGGCAGACTTTATTTTTGGGGGCTCCAAAATCACTGCGGATGGTGACTGCAGCCATGAAATTAAAAGACTCTTACTCCTTGGAAGGAAAGTTATGACCAACCTAGATAGCATATTCAAAAGCAGAGACCTTACTTTGCCAACAAAGGTCCGTCTAGTCAAGGCTATGGTTTTTCCAGTGGTCATGTATGGATGTGAGAGTCGGACTGTGAAGAAAGCTGAGCGCCAAAGAATTGATGCTTTTGAGCTGTGGTGTTGGAGAAAACTCTTAAGAGTCCCTTGGACTGCAAGGAGATCCAACCAGTCCATTCTAAAGATCAGTCCTGGGTGTTCTTTGGAAGGAATGATGCTAAAGCTGAAACTCCAGTACTTTGGCCACCTCATGTGAAGAGTTGACTCATTGGAAAAGACTCTGATGCTGGGAGGGATTGGGGGCAGGAGGAGAAGGGGACGACAGAAGATGAGATGGCTGGATGGCATCACTGACTTGATGGACGTGAGTCTGAGTGAACTCCGGGAGTTGGTGGTGGACAAGGAGGCCTGGTGTGCTGCCATTCATGGGGTTGCAAAGAGTTGGACGTGACTGAACTGAACTGATATAAAATATATAAAGAAAGCATATAGCTCAATAGCAAAATCCCAAATTTTGTACAAAATAGACATAAGATCTGATTTCCAAGGAAGACATATAGATGGCAATCAGACCATATAGACCTTTTGATAAACAGCTCCAAGGAAGCTACTGGACCCTGTTTGAGACAGAGTACTTGACCTTGGACTACAATTGGCTGTGTTTCTAGAAGCTGAACATGCAGCCCAGATGCCATGTCATCAGTGATAGCTGTACCATCATGTCTCCCTGTGCTTTATTTGTTGTCCAATGACGGATCCCTTAGGAGCAGCTGATGGAGAAGGAAAAAGCCCAAGCTTGGTTCCTGGTTGGATTGGGTCAAGATGTAGGTGTTAGGGAAACATGGATGGTGTTTCCCTGACCTGTACTCAGGAATGACATTGAAAGGCCATGGTGAGAAAACATCCTCCTGGGATGAATATACAGTAAGGCCTCTGGTTTTTGCTTTGCATGGAATGAAAAGCTGCCTTTTCTTTAGATGGTTTATAGGTATAGGTTATAATATACATCAGGACTCATGAGCAGTGACAATTGGCCAGAAAAAAGACTGGAAGATTGCAACTCATTGCTTTCTTTACACCAAGAGAAAAATTTGAACACATATTTAATAATGTGTTTCATCATGGAGTCAACATTGTTCAAAACTCTCTTCTACCTAAAATCATTTGAGTTGAAAAAGACTTAACATGGTGTTAGTAATAATCCCAGGATTACTGTCAAATTTGTTTTGAGCCAGTTTATTATACTTGTGACAAATAAATATTGGTAAATAAAGCTAATTTACATTCACTGCCTCATATGATGTCCACGGAGCTTTACAAGTCTCCTGTGCTCTTCTCATTAACAAGATTATGCATGTAATGAAAGTAGATGTCTTCTTATCCCCTAAAGTCCTCACTAGTCTCTGAAGGCAGAAGATGTCTTGTTTCTCTATTCAACAAGGTAAACAGTCTAATCAAGTACTGGGCACTGACATGTTGTCAGATGGCATTATAAGCAATGCATCAGAAAATTTACTTACACATCAGAAGCATTAATCTTTGGCTTGTTACATAGATTTGGGAAGCTAGAATTTAAAATAATTATTTGTTCTTTAAAACAACACTCATTGTTTCATATTTTGTATAATAAGTGATTACTTTAACCTTTTGATTAACAACTAATAGCTTAATGCTGATATCTAAAGCTTGCATCAAGAACTTTTCTGGAATGCTGTTGTCAAATATGGGAACCCACTAGCAATGCGTGACTATTGAGTCCTTGAAATGTAACTTAACTCAGTTGAGCTGAGCTATAAGTAAAAACTATGAATTGGATTTCAATGACAAAGTAATTGAAAAGTAAAATATTTTATTAATGCATTTATTTAGTGGCTCAGATGATAAAGAATCTCCCTGCAATGCAGGAGACCTGGGTTCAATCCCTGGGTTGAGAAGATCCCCTGGAGAAGGGAATGGCTACCCAGTATTCTGGCCTGGAGGATTCCATGGACAAAGGAGCCTGGCAGGCTACAGTCCATGGGGTTGCAAAGAGTCAGACACGACTGAGCAAATTTCACTTAACTTATGTTAAATAATGTTCACTTCAGTTATGTGTGAAACAATATTTGAGGGATGTTGGTTTAATTTAGCAAGTATAAACTCCTATAATTACCCATTGTTTAGTGTAACGCACAAAATATCTGCATACATGGGGCTTCAAATTGTGATATTGTTATTTATTTCATTAAATTTTCTACCATCATTAAGTATTAAACCCCAAATGTTATACTGATTGTGATTTGTATCATCTTTACTCCTTGATCCACACGCCAGACCCACTAGTGTGTCAAGTGAAGTCTATCACCCGTGAACGGAATGACAGCAACAACAGAAAAGCAAAGGATGTGGTTTGACCTTGATATTAATGATAAAATAAAGACATAAATATCACTCAGGCATCCCTTCCAGAGACCCAGGATTCTTCTCTATCCTTCCCTTCCATACTCTCTCCACTAGCCATCCATTCCTGCCATTCTGCTTCCTAATGACTCTCAAATGTTCACTTCATCCTCCTGGCTATTGCTACTATATTGGCAAACCCCCTTAGTGTCTTTCCCAGAATTGTTGCAGTGTCCATGGCCTGGGTCCATAATTCCAATTATCTTTGTCCTGCTTATTCTTAAAATGTGGATCAACTGTTTTTCTCCTAAAATACAAATCTGTTCAACTTTTTAATGAGGAGTCCTGCAAAAATCCTGACTGCCCACATGATGAAATGCACACTGCTTAGAGAATGTTCCCTGTGCTGTCTCTCTCCACATCCTCCTCTATGTCAGCCACGTTGGATGGGTGAACATCCCTGATGTGTGTTGCTGCCTGAGGCTCTCAGCCTGTGCTCACTGGCATATTAGCCTGGGAAGCTCTCCTTGCCTGGACTGCCCACGACCTGGACTCTCCTGTCATTCTGATGGTGCTCTAGACTGAATTGTTCAGTCACTCAGTCATGTCTGATTCTTTGCAACCCTACGGACTGTTGCCTGCCATGTCCATGGGATTCTCCAGGCAAGAATACTGGAGTAGGTTGCCATTTCCTACTCCAGGGGGTCTTCCACACCTAGGGATCGAACTCACATCTCCTGTATTGTCAGGTGAATTCTTTACCACTAGTGCCACCTGGGAAGCCCTGTTGTGACCTCCCCAAATTCCTACTTTGAAGCACTAACCTGCCAATGTGACTATATTTGGAGGTGGGGCTTTTAGGAAATAATGAGGTCATAAGTGTGGGGCCCTGATCCCATAGGATTAGTGTCCTTATAAGAGGAGACCCCAGAGAGCTCTCCCTCTATCCCTGCTTTCTGACAAGGATGCAGTGAGAAGGCAGCCATCTGAAAGCCAGGAAGAGAGCTCCCACCAGAAACCATCTCTATTGGCACCCTGATCTCTGACTTTCAGCCTCAACAACTGTGAGAAAATAGATGTCTATTGTGTAAGCAGAGGTCAGTGGTGATTTTTATGGCAGCCTGAGTGGACTGATATGGAAGGTTCTGCTCCAGCTTCATTCCCAGAGAGTGTGATCTGGGTTAGGTGCCTTTCCTCTACTCCCTGCAGCTGCTGGATCCTGTTATCAGAGCCCCACATTATTCTGTGGCTATGGTCATTAACTCCAGGAAGGCAGAGTGAGTCTTTCATTAGTCTTTGCATCAAATTCTTAACACATGATTGTTCATTTTAATGTTGAAAGAGGTACAGGACAGAAATGGTGTTTTGCTGGCTGAGCATTTTAGGAGTGTTTTGTAAACATGTTCCAAAGCAAATAAAGAATATTTGGGGGATGCATTTCATGAAGAGTTCTCACAAGTAACTTCCAGTCTGAGGCCACCTGGCCAGGGGGAGCAGCAGGGATCCAGGGCTGGCCAGCTGGTGAGTCTGAGGAGGTGTCAGGGAGCCATGTTTCTTGGGAAAGTTACCAAGCCCACGCTTAGTTAATGCTCATAACAGGTGGGATTATCCCTGTGGGGCGTCTGTGTTAAAGGGATCTGCTCCCTCCTTCCCTGACCTCAAATGCAAATGGTTAATGACAAGGGAGTGATAAAGAATCTTTAGTTATCAAGCTGTGGTAACCCAATGCCTCAGAGAAACAGACGGGACTGTATCTTTGGAGGGCCCTGTTTCTTTGAGCGGAAGGAATAGAACAATGCCCTAGCACAGTTGTTCAGTTTCACATGTTCTTATTGCAGAAATCACAGGGCAATTTTCTCAGGCTTTGCTAGGGCTGTACCATTTATTTCTCCTTTCACATTAGTTTGTGAACCTAGTGAATTCTTTGTGATTTCATGAGATCTTGGGTAGTAGAGGATGTGGTATAGTGTGTGTTCGTTGATCTTTCACTTCTATTTTTTTAATCTGTCTTTATCAGTTATCTTTCTCTTTTTATTCATTGTCTTATATTTGTTTGCTAGTTTTCCAGGCATGCCATGTTATATTGTATGGATTAGAAGTGGCACATTTGGAGGGTGTCCTGGAGAGTTTTCATGGGTGGAGGGGTCAGCCTCCAGTGGTTACTATAAAGCAGCATGCTGGAAGAGTAAGGCATGGCTTATCCATGGGGTCATGCAGACTTGTTCATAGATAGCCCTGGGTTAGGATGTGTGTGTGTGCTCAGTCACTCAGCTGTGTCCAACTCTTTTCAGCCCTGTGGACTGTACCCTGCCAGGCTCCTCTGTCCATGGAATTTTCCAGGCAAGAATACTGGAGTGGGTTGCCGTGCCCTACTCCAGGGAATCTTCCAGACCCAGGGATTGAACCCAGGTCTCTTGTATCTCCTGCATTGGCAGGTGGATAGTTTACCACTGAGCCACCTGGGAAGCCCTTTATTATATTTACATCTGCTAAGTATTCAGCATCTAGTGCCTTGGTACCTCAAGTGTGTTGTTTTATGAATAACTGGTGCCAATTTTCCACCAAGGAACTGATTGCAAGAGATTTTCCTGTAAGTGAAGCCCCTGGGTTAGGATGCTGACTGTTATTTATTTTCTGTGTGATCTTTGATAAGCTTCTTGACTTCCCTGAGCCTCAGAACCTATAAACTGGAAATAATGATGCTTACCTTGTAGTGTTGCAGAGACAAGAGGCATAAATGTGAACACTTGTTAATAATGCCCCTGTTACTTCCACTGTGCTTGGAAGGCATTTCCCTCTGTAGCTAGGAGGAGGGAAGGATGACTCAGGCATATAGGAAATTTGGGCCATGGAAGGACCCTGAGAAATTGCTGTTTTCATCCAGAGGGATGTCTAAATCATTCATGATGGATAGTTTTTATTTTCTTCTTTAATATTTCTGGGAAAGAGATTTAACTTGAACACTTCACAGAGAACTTTATTCTAGTGTTTCATCATCATAATGGGTGAAAAGTTCTTCCCTATATTCGGTGGAAATCTGTCTGGTTTTAATGCAAGCTCGTTTCTTTGTATTCAGACCCTGGGGGGAAGGGAAGAATCTATGGAGTCTCTCAACTGAGAAAACCTTCTCGTATGAAATCATCGCTCCTTTTCCTTTTCTCCATAAGTCTGAAAGAACTCGGGGTCATGAAGGGGTTTTCAGGGACACAGGTCCCCATTGCTTGTCATCTTCAACCTTTCATGTGAAGCGGGTTCTTTCTGCTCATTTGGTTAAACGTGTGTCTGCGCTGAGCAGAGTCAATCTACTGCAAAGTAGAAGGATGGGTGTCGTCTCAAGGTTGCAAAAAAAAGACAACTTATTTCGATGATATGCTACCAAATCCAAGACATTTTAGAAAAGAATTTCCTATTATATAAAAAAGCCCCATTTAGCAATTTAATGTGTTGTATTTGGGTCTCTGTGCTCACCACCATTTTGTTCTGATAAGTTGAAGAAATATGCCATAATGTGGTGAGACCTCAGCTCCCCATGTTACAGGCTACGCTTCTCATCTCAGAAGCCTTTCCTAACTCGTTCCTCAGATAAAAACCTGGTGGAAACTGTTGTCCAGGTTCTGTTCACTTTTAGGCTCTCATGGTCCTGATCTGGCATTCATAGATGATTAGGTATTTTGTGCGTGCAAGCTCAGTCGTGTTCGACTGTTTGTGACCCTATTTTCCATGGGAGTCTCCAGGCAAGAATACTGGAGTGAGTCGCCATTCTCTTCTCCAGGGAATATTCCCAACCCAGGGATCAAACCCAGGTCTCCTGCATTGCAGGCAGCTTCTTTACTGTCTGAGCCACCAGGAAAGCCCAATTAGGTGTTAGTTTGTTTATTTTTTACTGGTAGAAAAAACAAGTGAGTTGTTCACAGTGTTTTTAAAACTGGTTTTAAAAAATCAGTTGTTTTCGTGATGGCAATTCAGAGTTTCTTCCTCTCTGGAATGGGACTTTCTTCCTCTCTGGAAATGGTATATAGATCCAAGCATCCTTTTTGCTCATGATGAAAACAGTCTGTCCTACCTCATGGAAGGAAAAACAGTAGACAAGAAATTGGAGACAGTTGTTCTTGTCCTGATGAATGTGACTTTGATACATTGATACATAACACTGACTAGTTTGTCAGTCCGAAGACGGCTTCCCCTCCTTTAGCTCTAAATAGTCTTCAAGGACCCAGGCCATCGAAGTGTGCAGTAGCTCTCCCCCATCCCCAACATGATTTGTTATATTTACATCTGCTCAGTGTTCACATCCAGTGTCTTGGTGGCCCATGTGTGAGAGATATGTGTTGTCCTGTGAATAACCGGTGCCAATAAGATTTCAGTGTAAGTAAATATGGGATAGCTTTATAAGGTTTGATTCTCCAGGGGGCCACAGTGGATGCAATTGGGACTTTCTGAATTAATTCAGAACCAGAGCCAAAGAAGGTGGCTCAACATTTTGGCTGATTCTGTCATGGCTTAAGTGTTGTGACTGGCAGTCACAATTCTGTAACCTCAATACAAAGAGCAACAATTTAACCTCTACAAGGTAGCCTGGATGGGGTATGCTGTGACAGTAATTTATTCTTTCAGTCATCTTCTTGTTGCAGTAGAAGAGATAATTTTGGTAATCGGGACTATTCCCAGACTTATATGCTCAGCCACATACACCATTAACATAAACAGAATACAAATTCTGTAACCTCAATTCAAAGAGCAACAATTTAACCTCTACAAGGTAGCCTGGATGGGGTATGCTGTGACAGTAATTTATTCTTTCAGTCATCTTCTTGTTGCAGTAGAAGAGATAATTTTGGTAATCGGGACTATTCCCAGACTTATATGCTCAGCCACATACACCATTAACATAAACGCTTCTATTCACTCAGGCCCTGGAAATAGGAGCTGTGATTAATATGCTCATCCATATGCTTTTTTATATCCTTTAAAAGCAAAAGATGATTTTTGAAAGAATTAAATAGGGACTGGAATTCATTCTGTAATCGCTCTAACAAATGGCATTTTAAAGGACCTAGCAGGGGAATATTTGTGCTGAGACGAAACGGTAGCTAAGAAATTGATTTCTTGTGACAAAGAGAAGTTCTTGCCTCCTCATTTTGATAGAGAATCTTAAATATGTAATATAATCAGGCTCATTCTTGTCCTTGGCTGAAACCCAGGACTCGACTTTGCACTGTCTCTCAGGTTCTATTCTCTACCCCTGCCTGAGCCTGACCCACGGTGACCCCTCCTCCTGGCAGGAGCATGTGGGGATGTGCAGAGATGTCCCCTCATCATGCCCTTGCATGACCAGCTAAGGTCTCCAGGTGCTTCTGAGTCATGGAGGGAACTAACTGGGTGCCCTGGAAGTGGAAACTCACCTCATCTGATGGGTCAAGGATGGATTTGGGGCGCCTTAAATGCCTCTCAAAAGTCCATGAATGAACTTAAGCTGAAACAAAGTTCAGGTGGGCAAACCACACCTCAAAAATTGAGTTAACAGATAGTTGTATATTTCTGAATATTTTCTTGTTTTTGCTACTTTAGTTTTTATATTTATTATTTTTTATACAATTGCTTTACAGTGTTTGTTAGCTTCTGCTGTACAACAAAGTGAATCATATATCTTTGTCAACAAAGATATATGTGTACATATATCCCCTCCCTCTTGGACCTCCATCCCATCTCCCCAATCCCACCACTCTAGGTCATCACAGAGCACCAGGCTAAGCTCCCTGTGCCATGCAGAAGCTTCTCACTAGCTATCTGTTTTACACATCCGTCCATTCATGTGAGTGCTCAGTCATGTTCGACTCTTTGGAACTGCATGGACTATAGCCTACCAGGCTCCTCTGTCCATGGGATTCTCCAGACAAGAATACTGAAGTGGGTGGCCACTTCCTTCTCCAGGGGACTTTCCCAAACCCAGGGATTGAACCAGGTCTCCTGCGTGTCCTGCATTGGCAGGCAGAGTCTTCACCACTGAGCCACCAAGGAAGCCCGTGTTACACATGATAGTATGTGTGTGTCAATGCTGATATCCCAGTTCATCCCACCCTCCACTTCCCCTCAACTCCTTTGTCCGGATGTCCATTCTCTATATCTGGGTCTCTATTCCTGCCCTGCCAACAGGCTCATCTATACCATCTTTTTAGATTTCTTATATAGGAGTTAATATACAATGTTGGTTTTTCTTTATGACTTACTTCACTCTATTGCAGACTCTGGATCCATTTACATCACTACAAATGACCCAATTTCAGTCCTTTTAATAACTGAGTGATATTCCATTGTATATATGTACTACATCTCTGAATATATCCTTGTATACTTTCTTTTGGGCTTCCCAGGTGGCTCAGTGGTAAAGAATCTGCCTGCCATTGCAAGAGACTCAGGAGACAGAGGTTCAACCCCTGGGTCAGGAAGACCCCCTGGAGGAGGAAATGGCAACCCACTCCAGTATTCTTGCTTGGAGAATCCCATGGGCAGAGGAACCTGGTGGGCTACAGTCCATGGGATCGAGAAGAGTCAGACATGGCTGAGCATGTACACATGCATGCTTTCTTTTATGCTCTGGTAATCACAATAATCTGTGGAAAATTCTGAAAGAGATGGGAATACCAGACCACCTGATCTGCTTCTTGAGAAACCTATATGCAGGTCAGGAAGCAACAGTTAGAACTGGACATGGAACAACAGACTGGTTCCAAATAGGAAAAGGAGTACGTCAAGGCTGTATATTGTCACCCTGCTTATTTAACTTCTATGCAGAGTACATCATGAGAAACGCTGGGCTGGAAGAAGCACATGCTGGAATCAAGATTGTCAGGAGAAATATCAATAACCTCAGATATGCAAATGACACTACCCTTATGGCAGAAAGTGAAGAGGAACTAAAAAGCCTCTTGATGAAAGTGAAAGTGGAGGGTGAAAAAGTTGGCTTAAAGCTCAACATTCAGAAAACTAAGATCATGGCATCTGGTCCCATCACTTCATGGGAAATAGATGGGGAGACATTGGAAACAGTGGCAGACTTTATTTTTTGGGCTCCAAAATCACTGCAGATGGTGATTGGAAATTACCATTGGAAATTAAAAGACGCTTACTCCTTGGAAGGAAAGTTATGACCAACCTAGATAGCATATTCAAAAGCAGAGACATTACTTTGCCAACAAAGGTCTGTCTAGTCAAGGCTATGGTTTTTCCAGTGGTCATGAATGGATATGAGAGTTGGACTGTGAAGAAAGCTGAGCACCGAAGAATTGATGCTTTTGAACTTTGGTGTTGGAGAAGACTCTTGAGAGTCCCTTGGACTGCAAGGAGATCCAACCAGTCCATTCTAAAGGAGATCTCCTGGGTGTTCTTTGGAAGGACTGATGCTAAAGCTGGAACTCCAATACCTTGGCCACCTCATGCAAAGAGTTGACTCATTGGAAAAGACTCTGATGCTGGGAGGGATTGGTGGCAGGAGGAGAAGGGGATGACAGAGGATGAGATGGCTCGATGGCATCAATGGACATGAGTTTGAGTGAACTCCAGGAGTTCATGATGGACAGGGAGGCCTGCCGTGCTGCCATTCTTGGGGTCGCAAAGAGTTGGACATGACTGAGCGACTGAACTGAACTGAACTGAAGCCTTACGTGCCCATCTGCTGCTGGCATGACTCACTGCCACCAAGCCCATTTCTAGTAGACTGTCTTTGATTAAGGGGCATGTGTAATTAGAAAGGTGTGAATTAGAGGAGAAAAATTGAAAAAAAAAAGTAACTCAATTTAAATGAATAATACGCTACAAATAGGGGACGTGTTTATAAGAGACATTGTTTTTGCCCTATCCTGACATGAGAGCAGTCTGTGATTTTTTACTACAGAGAGTGGAAGGGGATAGGCCAGAGCCACACAAGATCCAGCTTCCAGGGTTGTAAATTCCAATCTGATATGCACATGGCAATGTCATCCGAAAGTTTGTCCATTGGCCTTGGCTGACCTCTGTTCCCCAGTCTCAATTAGCTCAATTCGAATCCCATAGCCCTCGTTTTAGGGCAGTCATCAGATTTGTCATTCCTGTCCTGTGACAGTCACACAGGAGAGACGGTGAGCCTCACGAGGGCAGGGCTTTAATTTTTCTTATTGCCAAATGTTCACAACTGACCTGTGGCTGACCCTCGAGTCCATGCTGAATTAATGCCGTTAATACGGGTGCAGAGACCTAGTGGTCAGTGTCCATGGGGAGGAACGTGGAAGCTCAGAGTGGAGGCAGGTCATGAGCCCAAGATTGGGACATGGGGAAACAGGAGCCCCTGTATCAGGATCACTGGAAGAGAGCCGCCCACAGCATGGCCAGGGCGACCTGGCTTGGAGACCACTGGGACCGGAGACCAAGACAAGCCTCAACCATGGGCTGATGGCAGTGTGATGATCCAGGGCAAGGTCAAGTTTACAGTTAGAGTTTAAGGGGGCTCAGCTGTGAGAGAACAAGGGCTACAGGAGCTGAGACCCAGGCTTAGCCTGACGCTCTGTGTGTAATGAAAACCTGGACTGACATAGATGTTGCCTCGCTAATTATTAACTGGTAGCCAGAGCGACGACCTTGTAATCAGACTCTTCGGCTCCTGGTCCTGGCTCTATCACTTACTAACCACAAGCAGGTCACTTGGCCATATCTTGTCTTAAGTTGCTCCTCAGAAAAATGGTTCCACTAGAGCTCTTCTTACAAATCAAATAAAAGCTCATTCCTATTAGTGTGTATGCTAAGTTGCTTCAGTTATGTCTGACTCCTGCAACCCCATGGACTGTGGTTCTCCAGGCTCCTCTGTCCATGGGATTCGCCAGGCAAGAATACTAGAGTGGGTTACCGTGCCCTCCTCCAGGGGATCTTCCCGACCGAGGGCTGAATCTGTTTCTCTTAAGTCTACCTGCATTGGCAGGTGGATTCTTTACCACTAGTGCCATCTGGGAAGCCTGCCTATTAGCAAGACTCTGTAAACATTAGAAGACTTTAAAATATTAACCACGATGCACTCAATCATTCTCTCTCAGCCCCAAAGGGCTCAGGGGTCAGTTCTCGCCAAGACCTCTTGGAAGAGTCGCCATTGACCCTTCAGTGCTTCTCTAGCTCACCTTCAAAGACAAGGATAAACCTCAGAAGTATCCTTTTAGAGCCTGGAGCAGAAGAGAAGTAGGGCTGAGGGAAAGTGCACAGCCCAGGCCTGAGGTGTATTCCTGAGGGCTGGTGGAAAGGAGCCTGGGCACTCTGGGCAGGAGAGTCTTCCTGTGTTTGACTGGTCTCCCCTGCCGACCTCTGTGATTGTGTAGCCAGGGAGGTATGCATGCATGTGAAGATGCAAACTCTCTCAGGCTTCAGAACTTCTTGGTCCATTCATTTGTTCACTCACTTATTTCACAGGTATGTGTGAGCCCCTGCTACATGCCAGGCTGGATGGCGAGCCCTAGTCCCGTGTTAGTGCTAGGCACCACAAATACTCTTCGTGCCCCTTCACCAGTAGGTGGATGGTGGGCTCCTCTCCTCTCTGAAAGGTTCATGCCTACTGGTGCTTCCATTTTGGGTTCTGCCATCAATTCAAGTTATTTCATGGAAGGCTTTACTTCTAGAGCTTTCCAGGTGGAGCAGTGGTAAAGAATCTGCCTGCCAATGCTAGAGTCCTTGGGTTGGGTTGGGAGGAAATGGCAACCCGCTCAAGTATTCTTACCTGGAAAATCCTGTGGACAGAGAAGCCTGGTGGGCTACAGTCCATGGAGTTGCAAAGAGTTGGACACAACTGAGCTTATTTACATAACTTTTACCTCACTTCCATATTTACATATATACTGTTCAATGCCACCCTTCCTTTCCAATTTGTGCCCTTACTTGAGAAAAATCTCATTTTTCCACAACCTTACTATAAGGATGTTGGCTCAGATGGTAAAGAATCTGCCTGCAATGCTGGAGACCTGGGTTTGATTCCTGGGTTGGGAACATCCCCTGGCACAGCAATCCACTCCTACTGGAGGATTCCTGCCTGGCAGGCTACAGTCCACAGGGTCTCAAAGAGTCAGACTAAGTACAGCACCCAGCATTATAAGGATATCAGTGATGATTCATCTAGGTTAAGGGACTGGGAATTCATAAAAAATTAGGAAGGAAAACACTTTAAAGTCTTCATAATTGATGAAATAGATCCTCATCATTTTCTTACTGATCTGTTTTACTACTTCTGATTAATTTATTTCCATCTAAAAACCAGCCTTTAAGATAATCTATCTCAAATACAAATTTAATTTTTCATTTTGTCCTATTTTTGTTTCACTTAAAATATGCGTATTTTGACAACTCTATGATTGGTCAAGGGTCTTAGGGCTCCCTTGAGGTCCCAGACATCACTTATTACTTTAATTGAATGGGAAAATGTGTTTTAAATTTGAAATGCATGCCAGTAGTAAGCAGGATTTTTAAGTCATTGTAGAATAAATTATGAAATTTATTTGAAAATGCATGGTTATAAACCTATAAAACACTCGCACTTTCAGGCTGTTTTAAAACAGGTCTCTCTTTCATGTAGTAATTCTTCTGTTTTCACATTCCTTGCCCTCATCAAATTCCTCATCTTAACAGCTGGGGCAGCAGTAGTTCTGGGACTATATGATATCCTGGAATAGAATGTTTAAAACATTTCAAAACACAATCTGCCAAAGAGTGTCCCCAGTGTCCTCCAGAGAGAAACAGCTGGTTGATTCTAACCTGCATCCAGCAAACCCGGAGTGCACAGTTTTCTAGTTTTGTGTGTGAGTTCAAATAGATACTTAAGTACTCTATGAATTTTTGTTCGTTCAACACTGAAAGTAGAAGTGTAAGTTTTTGTCTCATACTACACATTGTATATATTTTTTATTTAACAAACACTTCAAAATAAGACATTGAAACAAGAAAACTCATCTTCTGGTTTTCATTGCTCCCTCTCTCCAGATGGATCCCAAAATACTTGCAAGGAACACTGCCTAATTCATAACTTAGAATAGAAATACATAGAGAACCATAACAATTGTGCCCACTAACACTATTTTCTGCAATTACCAACAGAAATAACAAAAATGCTAGGAAAACATATTCATCAAAATGGCATATTTTTTTTTCTTTGTGAGCTGTAATTAGTTCCTGGGCCAATTTCCATTTTCTGAATTGCATACTAGATGATAGACATTTTTATTTGTGGAGGGGGGGGCGCAGAAAAATGAATGTATTAGCTCGTAAGCACATCCTGTCCAGATTACAAATTTGTTTCTCTGGAATGCACCAGTAATAAACAAAGTCTGAAAGAGAAGTCCTTTTCCCTTGAAACGTTTATTTGGAAACATTAATTTTCATTCTTCATGTATCATTGTGTTGTTTGGCGTATGTTAGTCCCTGCAATGCCATAGAGAAGAATACAATATACTGGCATTGCATGTTAATAGCAGTCATTTCAGGGTAAAATAGAATTATTTTACTGCAGTAGCCCCCTTCTACCTTGCTCCCCCCTTCCCTTTCATGCCAATAAATAGAGTGTATAATGAATATGGAAATTTGGGCTCCATTTTACTACAAATTATTGAGCATTTCCTATGTGCTACATTCAGTGTCCTGGGCTTCCTAGGTGGCACTAGTGGTTAAGAATCCGCCTGCCAATGCAGGAAACTCAAGAGATGTGGGTTCAATCCCTGGATTGGCAAGATCCCCTGGAGAAGGAAATGGCACCCCACTCCAGTACTCTTTCCTGGAGAATCCCATGGACAGCAGAGTCTGGCAGGCTACAGTGCATGGGATCGCAGAGAGTCAGATACAACTCAATGTCTGAGCAGCAGCAGTATACAGTGTCCTACAGGAGTGAAAAATAAACACAATAAAATTCCTGCCTCAAGAGCTGCTAGTTTAGGAATTTTCTGTAACCAACTTCTTGCAGACCAGCCTGGGTCTCACTGCACTGAGAAGGCCCAGTGTCTTCCAGCGGGGCTCCAGCCTGTGACTTTTGTCCACCTGCAGAGTGAGTGGGGTGTGTCTGGGAGTGCTAAGCTGAACTGCCCTTCTTATAAGTGCGACCGAACACATTCTCATGCTTTTCTTTTAAGAGTATTTATGTTTATTTTTCTGTGAGCTGACAATGTATTTGTGATGTGTGTGCGTTCTAAGTTGCTTCAATCATGTCCAACTCTTTATGGCCCCCATGGACCATAGCCAACCAGGCTTCTCTGTCTGTGGGATTCTGCAGATAACAGTACTGGAGTGGGTTGCCATGCCTTACTCCAGGGGATCTTCCCAACCCAGGGATCAGACTTAATGTCTCATGATGTTTCCTGCATCAGCAGGCAGGTTCTTTACTATTAGTGTGCCGCTTGGTGAGAGTTATCTATCATACCCTTGGTCATTCTCTTTTTGGGCTTCTCTGGTGGCTCAGACGGTAAAGAATCTGTCTGCCAATGCAGGAGATACAAGAGAGTCAGGTTCTATCCCTGGGCCGGGAAGATCCCCCGGAGAAGAAAATGGCTACCCGCTCCAGTATTCTTGCCTGGAGAATCCCATGGACAGGGGAGCCTGGTGGGCTACAGTCCATGGGGGGTCCAACACCAAGTGTTGGACATGACTGAGCAACTAACACACACACACACACACACACACACACTAAATGCATCAGCCTCTTGTCTGTCAATGCAAAGCTCAAACTCTGTTCAGAGCCATCTCTCAAGGTTCTCCCCCAGGGTCTTCTCTTCCTGATGGCCTCTGAGTGGAGGAGGGTTAGTGGCGGGAGGAGAAGGAGCGCTGCCTCTTCTGGGCGTCTTGTTCCTGGGTCCACTGAGGTGTGGTCAGTGTCTTCTGCACGTTTGGGGCCTTGCACTGCTGCCCCTGCTGACCGTGTTCCCCCAGCCTCAGATGGGGAGGTCCTGCGCTCTGCAGCTCCCCACCCACCCCAGGCCTCTTCCAGTGGCTTCTGTGCCTCCTCTCTTGGGCGGGAAGTGGGGGGTAAGTCAGAGTGGGTGGCAGCTTCCACCAACTCCACGGTACCCATCTCTCCTAGCTCACTTTCCCTTTGACTCTGCTTGTGGGGTGCGGCCTGTGCTGGGGCTCTGACAGGCTGGGCTGTCCAAGTCCAGTCTGGAGGAGGCCTGGGTTGCTCATGGGGTCCTTTTACTTCAAGGCTCCTTCACGCCAAGAGCTTGTCAACTTACTGAAATTCCTGTGCCTCTGTTTTCTCTGTCTTAAAACAGGCATGACTGTAGAATCTTAGTCATCTTGGCATTCTGAAGAGTAAATATAAGCACTCTGTAAATATTTGCTGTATTAAAAATTATTCCACTCTGCTTTCACCTTGAGGATTAGAGAAGCTTTACCTCTCAGACATTTATTGATTGACTGGGCATCTCTAGGCATTTATTTCAGCAAGTGAATAAGATGGCTTTTTTAACACCTTCATTATATTTAAATTGGGCTTCCCTGGTGGCTCAGATGGTAAAGAATCTGCCTGCAATGCAATGTGGGAGACCTGGGTTCGATCCCTGGGTTAGGAAGATCCCCTGGAAAAGGAAATGGAAACCCAATCCAGTATTCTTGCCTGGAGAATGCCATGGACAGAAGAGCCTATGGGGTGGCAGAGAGTTGGACATGACTGAGCAACTGAGCAACTAATACTTACACACTTTATATTTCGATTACAAAGTTATTTATTTATTTAAAATATAAATTTATTTATTTTAATTGGAGGCTAATTACTTTACAATATTGTATTGGCTTTGCATACATCAACATGAATCCGCCACAGGTGTACACGTGTTCCCCATCCTGAACCCCCCTCCCACCTCCCTCCCCATACCATCCCTCTGGGTCATCCCAGTGCACCAGCCCCGAGCATCCTGTATCATGCATCGAACCTGGACTGGCAATTCGTTTCACATATGATATTATACATATTTCAATGCCATTCTCCCAAATCATCCCACCCTTGCCCTCTCCCACTGAGTCCAAAAGACTGTTCTATACATCTGTGTCTCTTTTGCTGTCTCACATACAGGGTTATCGTTACCATCTTTCTAAATTCCATATATATGCATTAGTATACTGTATTGGTGTTTTTCTTTCTGGCTTACTTCACTCTGTATAATAGGCTCTAAAAAGTATTTTTTAAAAAAATACTTATGTAGAAGCTTTTCATCTGGGTACAAAATTATTTTAAAAATAAACTTAGTCAGAAACTTCCATTTATGGATCTGAAAGACTGAGACCTTCCTGTAGGATTCCCTTTCCTGGCAGAAACCAACTGTGAAAACTGAACGTAAAAGAATGAAATTCTAGATAGTGAGCAGAAGCAGACACACCATGCTGGCCAGGGCACATGTGCTCACCGGGAGAGAGAGATGTGGTCTATAGAAGTAAGTTTCCATCATCGTGGCTTTTGGTCTGGGACTTAAGTGTGGACTGCCTGACTCACTCAGCAGTGGCAGGGGCACTTATAGAAAAATTCAGTTTTTCTGATCTGAGAAAGTATAGTGAAGCCAGGAAACTGAATGCTGGAGAGAATAGGGGTAATCCTGGAAGGAAAGAGTCATAGCATGGATCCCCACTCTCCGTCCACAACATCTCTGCTGGACCCCAGATATGTGTGGAACAGACTCAATGAAGCTCAGCTAAAGACAAGAGATCCAGAGTGAGACTGAACTTCTGCCCAGGAAACAATTTGCACTTCAAGACCAGCCAAGAAAATTACCTTCTAAAACAAAGAAAACAACACTATCAGAGAAAATAACAGTATCCCGGATCTACTAACAATTATAATGTCTGAGATACAGTCAAAATTATCCAACATACAGAGATCCAAGAAAATGGAAAACATTCTCAAGAGAAAAGAAAATGAGTTGTGTCTGACCTGAAGATGAACCAGATGCTGGAACTAACAGATAAGTATATTAAAGCAGCTATTAGAGCAACGGCCAATGAAGTAAAACAGAATGTTTTCAGTGAATGAGAACCTCAGCAGAGGAATGGGAGATCTCAGCAGAGAAATAAAAACAACAAAATGAGAAGCACATGGAAGTTATAGAACTGAAATTAGAGTTATGATAAAAATAGTCACTGGGAAAACTTAATAGTCAAATAGATATGACAGAGGAAAGAAGAACTGAACTCAAAGATAAAGGAATAGAAATTTGTCCAAGGTGAAAAGCAGAAAAAAGATTGTGGAAAATGAACAATGTCTTGTTAGACTGGATAAAATAATCAAACATATAATAGGAGTATCAGAAGGAGTCTCAAAGATTTGGACACGTCTGAACAACTTCACTTTATTATGAGAAGGAGAGGAGAGAGAACAGAGCAGAAAAAAAGTACCTGAAGAAATAATAGCTGAATGTTTTCCAAATTTGGTGAAAGTTAGAAATGTTTTGGATACAAAATGCCATGCAAACAAAACCACAGTGAGCACGGAAACTCCAAGGCTAAGTTACAATGTGGTAAATTGTTAAAAGTCAAAGATAAAGAGTAAGTCTTGAATGCTGACACATTGCCTCCAGAGGAACAATGACGATTAATAGCCACCTTCTCATCAGGAGCTGTGAAGGACAGAAAAGAATGGAGTAACCTTTTGAAAATGCAGAAAGAACAGCTGTCAACCCAGAATTGTGTATCCTTTGAAAAGTGTTGTTTAAGAATGATGGCAACTTCCCAGAACAGTGCTGGGTTCACTCAACCCTCTTTGCATAGCCTTGCTCCTGGGACCAGAGCCAGACATTGTTTCAGGGATAATCAGAAAGAGTTCTGGAACTCTCTCGAGTTTCCAGTTCTGTTGGACCTTGTGTTTATTCCCACTGTTGTGGGTGAAGGACCAAATGAACTGTTCAGTACTAACCCAAAGAAGAGAAGAGACAGGACTATGTTATGTAAACATAGGAAAGATAAAAGAATGCAGCCTGCAGTCAAAGATCTCATGGTGACAGCAGTGGGAAATGACACAAAAAATTCATTAGTGACGGACACCATGTAATTGGATCAATAAACAAAACATAGCTTTAAAATTTTTTATTTATTTTTAATTGGAGGTTAATTGCTTTACACTGTTGTGTTGGTTTCTGCCATACATCAACATGAATCAGCCATAGCTATACATTTGTTCCCTCCTTCTTGAGCCTCCCTCCCACCCCCTCAGTTGTCACAGGTCAGCAGGTTGAACTCACTGTTATACAGCAACTTCCCATTAGCTAGCTGTTTTACACATAGCAGTGTATATATTTCAGTGATACTCTCTCAATTCTCAATTTGTCCCACTCTCTCCTGCCCCCACTGTGTCCATAAGTCTGTTCTCTATGTCTGAGTCTCTATTCCTGCCCTACAAATAGGATCATTAGTACCATTTTTCTAGATTCCATATATATATATGATATATATCATATATATGCATTGTATATATGCATATATATCATATATATATGATTCCATATATATATCATATATATGCATTAATATATGATATTTGAAAAATATATTTTTTATTTGAATTTCTCAGTGGAGGGTAAATGGAATAGGAAGTAGAAAGAAATGCTCAGATAAGACATCCTCATCATCTGAGCTTGTGATCTGTTCTTTTTCTTCTTGGGATTTAATATGAATTATATAACTATAAAGACTTAAGTATCAGCACTTCTCTGGCTAGCACAGTGAGCAACTCAGCAAACTCTTCTTCAGATAATAAAGGAAGACTTCACAGAAGAGAAGACATTTGATATTGTATGTTAGAGTGTGAGCATTTCCACTCAAAGGAGGGGAGGAGAGAGGAGAAATTGCTTATTGTATATAAAAAAGAAGCATATGCAGGGCACAATACCATTGTAATTAAGCATGCTGCCTCATGAAGAAGTGTAAAAAGTCCTGCAAGTGAGGGCTTCAGGAATCATCCTCATCTCTATTCCTCACACACACTGTTTTCAAAAAATGAGAGCAAAAAAGGCATTTTCAAATAAAAGAAAATTAAAATAATTTGTCATCAGAAGACCATGTAGCATTACGATAAAAGCTAAAGGATATTCTTTAGGCTGAAGGCAAATGATAGCAGATGGAAAGTTGGATCCTCAGGGGAGAAAAAGAAGAGCACTAGAAATGATGAATATCTGGGTGATGATGCAAAAGACCACCCTTTTCCTTCCAATCTCTTTGGAAACAATTGTCCTGTGTAAAGAGAAATGTAATTCTGTCTCAAGGGGTTGTAACATATGGAGCTGTAACACAGATAGCAACCATGACTATATTCCAGCACCCATCTATAGTGTCCCCCTGCCAGTTCAGTTCAGTAGCTCAGTCATGTCCGAATCTGCGATCCCACGGACTGCAGCATGCCAGGCTTCCCTGTCCATCACCAACTCCCAGAGCCTGCTCAAACTCACAGAACAGGCAATATACTGGACAAATCTATCCCCCATCCACTAATTGCTTTCAGTTTCCCCAGACATTCAGTTCAGTTCAGTTCAGTCGCTCAGTCATGTCTGAATCTTTGCCACCCTGTGGACTGCAGCATGCCAGGCCTCCCTGTCCATCATCAACTCCTGGAGTTTACTCAAACTCATGTCCGTTGACTTGGTCATGCCATCCAACCATCTCATCCTCTGTCATCCCCTTCTCCTCCCACTATCAATCTTTCCCAGCACCAGGGTCTTTTCCAATGAGTCAGCTCTTTGCATCAGGTGGCCAAAGTATTGGAGTTTCAGCTTCAACATCAGTCCTTTCAATGAACACTCAAGACTGATCTCCTTTAGGGTGGACTGGTTGGATCTCCTTGCAGTCCAAGGGACTCTCAGGAGTCTTCTCCAACACCACACTTCAAAAGCATCAATTCTTTGGCGCTCAGCTTTCTTCAGAGTCCTACTCTCACATCCATACATGACTACTGGAAAAACCATAGCCTTGACTAGACAGACCTTTGTTGGCAAAATAATGTCTCTACCTTTTAATATGCTGTCTAGGTTGGTCATAACTTTTCTTCCAAGGAGTAAGTTTCTTTTAATTTCATGGCTGCAGTCACCATCTGCAGTGATTTTGGAAATAATCTGGAAAAATACTGGAAAATTGGAAAAATCGGAAAAAATAAAAGTCAGCCACTGTTTCCAGTATTTCCCCAACTATTTGCCATGAAGTGATGGGACTGGACGCCATGATCTTAGTTTTCTGAATGTTGAGCTTTAAGCCAACTTTTTCACTCTCCTCTTTCACCTTCATCAAGAGGCTTTTTAGTTCTTCTTCACTTTCTGCCATAAGGGTGGTGTCATCTGCATATCTGAGGTTATTGATATTTCTCCCGGCAATCTTGATTCCAGCTTGTGCTTCTTCCAGCCCAGCGTTTCTCATGATGTACTCTGCATAGAAGTTAAATAAGCAGGGTGACAATATACAGCCTTGATGTACTCCTTTCCCGATTTGAAACCAGTCTGTTGTTCCATGTCCAGTTCTAACTGTTGCTTCCTGACCTGTATACAGATTTCTCAAGGGGCAGGTCAGGTGGTCTGGTATTCCCATCTCTTGAAGAATTTTCCACAGTGTATTGTGATCCACACAGTCAAAGGCTTTGGCATAGTCAATAAAGCAGAAAGAGACGTTTTTCTGGAACTCTCTTGCTTTTTCCAAGATCCAGCAGATGTTGGCAATTTGATCTCTGGTTCCTCTGCCTTTTCTAAAACCAGCTTGAACATCTGGAAGTTCATGGTTCATGTATTGTTGAAGCCTGGCTTGTGTAATTTTGAGCATTACTTTATTAGCATGTGAGATAAGTGCAATTGTGCGGTAGTTTGAATATTCTTTGGCACTGCCTTTCTTTGGGATTGGAATGAAAACTGACCTTTTCCAGTCCTGTGGCCACTGCTGAGTTTTCCAAATTTGCTGGCATATTGAGTGCAGCACTTTCACATCATCATCTTTTAGCTGAAATAGCTCACCTGGAATTCTATCACCTCCACTAGCTTTGTTTGTAGTGATGCTTCCTAAGGCCCACTTGACTTCACATTCCAGGATGTCTGGCTATAGGTACGTGATCACAGCATTGTGGTTATCTGGGTCATGAGGATCTTTTTTGTATAGTTTCTCTGTGTGTTTTTGCCACCTCTTCTTAGTATCTTCTGCTTCTATTAGGTCCATACGATTTCTGTCCTTTATTGTGCACATTTTGCATGTAATGTTCCCTTGGTATCTCTAATTTTCTTGAAGAGATCTCTAGTCTTTCCCTTTCTATTGTTTTCCTCTATTTCTTTGCACTGATCCCCCACCAGGCACTAGCTACATCAAAGTGGTGGTTTTGCAGAGTCTCCTCATGCTCTCAGGTCATTGCATTGCCAAGAGAAATATGACAATGTACACTCCTCAAGGTGAATCCAGAAGCTGGCTCCGCTAAGACTGTAGAGAAGCCATCTGGACACACAGCAGAACTGCCATCTGCATGTGCCTTCCAAGTCCTCTTTGCTGCTTGGCCATTAAGATGAAATGTGGCCCAGGACGTAGTGCAGTAACACAAGCACAAAATAATCTCGTAATAGCCTTCTCCATTGAGTGAAAACAATTCTTTCCCTGTATGTAATGTATATATATATGTATGTGTGTAGATGTACATATATATGTATGTGTATTTATGATTATGTATGCATATGTTATCGTTATATGCACACAGATCTCACTGTCCATCAGTCTAGGCTTCTTGGAAGAAAAACTACACAGTGTATTAAAGAGCAGAGACATACTTTGCCAACAAAGTTCTGTATAGTCAAAGCTGTAGGCTTCCCTTGTGGGTCAGATGGTAAAGAATCTGCCTGTAATGCAGGAGACCTGGGTTTGATCCCTGGGTCAAGAAGATCCCTTGGAGGAGGGAATGGCTACCCACTCCAGTATTCTTGCCTGGAGAATTCCATGGACAGAGAAGCCTGGTGAGCTTCAGTCCAGAGGGTCACAAAGAGTCATATACGACTAAGTGACTAACACTTCACTTCATGATTTTTTCCACTAGTCATGTGAGGATGCGAAAGTTGGACCATAAAGAAGGCTGAGCACTGAAAAATTGATACTTTTGAAGTATGGTTCTGGAGAAGGCTCTTGAGAGTCCCTTGGACAGCAAGGAGATCAAACCAGTCAATCCTAAAGGAAATCAACCCTGAATATTCATTCGAAGGAGGGATGCTGAAGGTGAAGCTCCAATAATTTGGCCACCTGATGTGAAGAACTGACTCATTGGAAAAGACTCTGATGCTGGGAAAGATTGAGGGCAGGAGGAAAAGGGGACAACAGAGAATGAGATGGTTGGATGGCATCACTGACTCAGTGATGCCATCCAACTGAGTTTGAACAAATTCTAGGAGATAATGAAGGACAGGGAAGCCTGGCATGGTGCAGTCCATGGAATTGAAAAGAGTTGGACATGACTGAGAAACTGAACAACAATTTTATAGGTGGGGAAACTGAGTCTTAGAATGCATAAGCAATTTTCCCAAGGCTCCTGTAGAGGTAGGAATCAAATATAGCTGACTCCAGGGCCCATGCTCTTAAAGATTTTTTTTACTGCTTCAACCTGTATCACCTTTCCCCAATCTGTATACATAGCGTATTTACTTCCTGTGTGTGGGGAAATATGACCTGACTTGGAATATATCTAGATATGCATACTTTATATATGCTGACTCTAATAAGTGTATTATATATGTGTGCAATGTATATATGCATCCTTGTGAGGTTATGCTATTTTCTATGGGGTAACTAGCTTTAAGGAGGGCTTCCCTGGTGGCTCAGAGAGTAAAGAATCTGCCTGCAATGCAGGAGACCTGGGTTCAATCCCTGAGTCAGGAAGATCTCCTAGAGAAGACAATGGCAACCCACTTCAGTATTCTTGCCTCAAGAATCCCATGGACAGAGGAGCCTGGCAGGCTACAGTCCTTGAGTCTCAAAGAATTGGACATGACTGAATGACTAAGCACTAGCACATGCTTTAAGAAATTCTAAAAAGTAAAATACTAAAATATATTGAGAAGATAAAGTAGGCAATTTTTATTTGGAATAGGTTTTGTTCCTCTTTTCACATGGACTTGGTATGGACTTCTTTTTCAGATAAAAAGCTCTCCCAGCATATTTAAAATCTTATTCCATTTACAAAATAAAACTAACATGCTTCCCACCCAAATTGTGTAAAAATTGTTACATCTGTAACAGATTGAATAACTGCAGGAAATTATATCAACAGAGAGGGTGCTATGGCAATTAACAGGTGACTTTAAAAATAATTGATGATTCAGTAGCATTCTTAACTATTATTTTTGAAAGCATTTTATCAAGCAGTTTCAGGGGTAATTGTTTCTGTTGTTATTTTTAGCAACATGGCAGAGCCTAAGTACCAATTTATGCTGTTGTCTACGTGTTTGATTGTTTTCTACAGTAATGAGATTTATCTGTCCTCACAGAGGTTGCCCCTTGGCAGCACACTGGGATTTCATTCAGGAGGAGGAGAGGAAGGCAATAACTTGCCCAGGACAAAGCCTCCTACCCTATGTATTCATTCATTTACGTGCTTTTTGGAATGAAAGCACACCACATCAGAGAGCTTTGTATTGTGCTGATCGAAGGATGGGATTCAGAAACTGTGTTTAGAATCTTCCACTCTTAAAATCTTGTTCCCAAAGTATTCATTCTTTTCAGAGTGTCTTGGAAGATTGCCAGAGGCCCTCCAACTCAAACCTTCTCTTCCTCTAGATCAGTAGGAGGTTGACTTAGGGATACCACATCAATATTTTTTAATGTGTGTGTTTTTTTTTTTTTTTTACTTGCTGTTAACTGGGTTGATAACTTTTGACTACCTTTCAAGTTCTTTGATCCATTAGGAATAAAATCTTCAGTCTTCACTATATGTAAGGGAAGGGTTGGGATTTGGTGATCAGTTCAGTTCAGTTCAGTTGCTCAGTCGTGTCCAACTCCTTGAGACCCCATGAATCGCAGCACGCCAGGTCTCCCTGTCCATCACCAACTCCCGGAGTTCACTCAGACTCAAGTCCATCGAGTCAGTGATGCCATCCAGCCATCTCATCCTCTGTCGTCCCCTTCTCCTCCTGCCCTCAATCTTTCCCAGCATCAGGGACTTTTTTACATCAGGTGGCCAAAGTATTGGAGTTTCAGCTTCAGCATCAGTCCTTCCAATGAACACCTAGGAATGATCTCCTTTAGGATGGACTGGTTGGATCTCCTTGCAGTCCAAGGGACCTGGTGATAAAACATGACAAGCAGTGAAGGTCTTGAGGCAAGGATCAGAAGTGCTGTGAGCGTGGTTAGAGGCTGGAAATGTTGGAGTTGGGAGTTCTGATTTCTCTATCTATCATCTATTATCTTTATCTATCATCAATCATCTCTCTATTACCTATCTATCATCTATGTATCTAAAAAAAGTGAAAGTGTTAGTCACTCAGTTGTGTGCAACTCTTTGCGATCCCATGGACTGTAGCCTGCCAGTCTCCTCTGTCCATGGAATTCTCCAGGCAAGAATACTGGAGTGGGTAGTCATTCTCTTCTCCAGGGCATCTTCCCAACCCAAGGATTGAACCTAGGTCTCCTGCACTGCAGACAGATTCTTTACCATTAGAGCCACCAGGGAAGCTCTATCTATGTTCTATCTATCTATCATCTCTCCATCATCTATCTACCTATCATCTATCTATCTATGTCTGTCTATCATCTGTCTATCTGTCTACCATGTATTATCTATGTACGTGCCTACCCACCCATCTGTCTTTGCAGCTAGTGGCTCAGATGGATCTGGGAAAGGCATTCTTTGCAGATGTATCTCTGCACAATCAGAGTAACCTCCTGTGGTCTTTGACCCTACTTCAGGCGAATGTCAGACTACAGAACAGTACAGACGTGACTACTGACCTACAGAAGCAGAGAGAAGCTGATGTTTGATTAATGACTGGAGGAATCTAGTTGCAACCACAAATGCAAATGGTAGCAGGTGAAAGATATTAGCAAAGCCTGCATGAATTTGAATAAGATATCATCAGGAGATGGAACTTACGCATTAACACAAAGCCTCCTTATTCTTCTTGGCATCACCATTTGGGTCACTTTACCACTGTGCCAATTTTTCTCAATGGAGCTTTTCAGAATCACACACAATTTTCAGTTCAAACAACAGAATAAGCACTGGTAATTTTCCATTTTTCACGATCACCTATAGAATGGATTTTTCTTTTAGTTGAAGTGAGCTTTGTAGCTCTGTTATCTGTTTCATAATATTTGCCACATTTAATTATTATTTAGAGTTGAGTTTTTGAGAAAGAATAAAATGCTTTCAAAAACATTCCCTTCATTGTCAGTAATATCTTAAAAACAAATTGAACATATATACTGAGAAATATATTAAACATATATTTTAAATGGAAAATTTCCAGAGATTTAGCCATAAGCTTATTTTCTCAAAACAAAGGAAACTGTTATTATTGTTATATTTAAGTCCTGGCATTTTATCTTAAAAGAAAATAAGACCATTCTGTGGCTACTGCTTCAGTCTGGAACCCAAGAAACTTGCTTTCTAATGTTTTCTAGAATACTTTGTTTGAACCCATGTTTATCTCTAACTAAGCTGTGGTACCACATATCATTAGTCTTTTATTGACAATGCTAGGCTCCAGGAAAAGTGATCACTCATCAGATACACAAAACAGCAGCTTAACTGAGCTGACATAGAAAACATGCAAGGAAACTATATGCCTGTTCTATTACTGATGACGTTTGGAACAATAGAACTGTCAGACCCTCATGTGAATAGAGGGGCTTAATCATAGCAGGAATTAGTACACACGACAGGTGATTATGTGCTGGAGACATGCCAGGACCAGCTGTGAGGCTTCACATTATTTGTAATCTCAGTAATTGCAGCTTTGGAAAAAAAAATTATTGGGGAACTCAGGGGTGGAGGGGGAGAAGTAAGCAAAAACCACATACAACCCATTTATTTCCACAATAAAGTTCTTTACAAATAGGAAAAGTTCAACCCACATTATAAATTTAGGTCCATCCCCTTTCTCTCCAGTTAAACAAAAGAGCAATATAATCATGTCTTCCCCTCCCTTTTTTAAGTCGAATTTTAGTGGCTCCTTACAAATAAAATATGCCTTCTATCATTTATTTACTAATTTTAGATGGGATTTCCTTCTAAAATTACATAGGCTACAATATCTAAAGCCACTCAGGAAAACATGGGACCTAGTTGGCATTTTCCCATGTGGAATATTCTGTTATTTAGCTACAGTAAATATTTAATTTCTTTCTGTTGGGGGTTTATACAAAGAGATAATTCTTTAACTCTGAAACCATTTGTGGAAAATGATCCAAGTGCAACCCATGATTTGGAGAATTCCAGACATGAGAGGCTGGAAAGCAAAGCAGGAACATGGAAAGAAGACAGACAACAAAGTTTTTCAAGATCAGGAAACAAAATTCCTGGTTCACGTTCTAGTTAACCTGGAACAACAAGGCAGAATGTAAAAGGCAGCTTTGTCTTAACTGTTTATCTTTAGTCTGTTTGTTGATTGTTTTTCATGGAAATATACCCCAAACCTTTCTGTTTTCATTATACCCATGTGGTTATTACTACAAATGCAATCTTCCTTTAAATGGTTTTTTAAAAAATTTATTGTTCTATTTATTTATTTATTTTTGGCTGTTCTGGGTCTTTGTTACTGCACAGGCTTTTCTCTAGTTCCAGCCAGCCAAGGCCTCTCTCTAGCGGCAGTGCATGAGCTTTTCATTGCCTGGCTTCTCCTGTTGCGGAGCATGGGCCCTGGGGCGCTCAGGCTCAGTGGCTGTGGCTCGTGAGCTTCAGTAGTTGCAGCTCCTGGGCTCTAGGGCACAGGGTCAGCAGTTGTGGTGCACAGGCTTAGTTGTTCCATGACATGCGGGATCTTCCTGGATCAGGGATCGAACCCGTGTATCTTCCATTGGCAGGTGGATTCTTTACCTCTGAGCCACCAGAGAAGCCCTACAAATGCAATCTTTGCACCATAGCTTTCCTTTACTTATGTTTTGTTTTGCTTTTTGTAACTTTTTGATTTTATGATAATTTTAAACTTATCATTCCAAGAATAGTGTTGGAACTCCCTTAACCAGTTATCCAAATTCACCAACCATTTACATTTGTCTCATTTGACCTATCATTCTCTCACTATGTGTTTATTTATATCTGCATGTTTTTCTGAGCCTTTGGTAATATAAAGACATTGAGTCCTTTTGATTTCTAAATATTTCAAAGTATATTTCCCCCAAACAAGGATATTATCCTATATAATCACAGTCCAATTTATTTAAAAAGGTGAATTTAACATTGATACATGACTGTGATCTGATCCACACGGGTAAAAGTGTCAGTTATCCTAATCATGGCCTTTATAACTAATTTTATTTTCTCATGTAGCATGTAATCCAGGATTACAAATGCTTTTTTGTCATGCTAATTTTAGACTATTTTATCCCCAACAATCCATCAGCCTTTAAAAAATCTTTTGGACATTGCCATTTTAAAGGAAAAGAGGCATTATTTTACAGACTCTTCTTCATTTGGGGTTTGGCTATTTCTCCTTCATTAGATTCCAGTAATGTATATTGTCAGATATAGCACGGAAGTGATGTTCTGTCTCTCTCAGTGCTTTGCAAGTGTGGAAAGCAAACTTAGTAACTAGAGTTTAATTTTTCTTTACAGGGTTTCTTTTAAGATAAAATTTATATATAATGATATGCACAAGTATTAAGTGCACAATTTGATGCATTTAACTGATACATACACCTGCCTAATGCTTTATCCAGAACTAGAATATCTCCATCACCTTAAAGATTTCTGTCATATCACCTCCAGATGAATCCCCTTCCCCCTACAAAGGCAACAGTTTTTCTGACTTTTTTAGACACAAATGAGTTTTGCCTGTTCTAGAACGTTCTGTATACTGAACCACCTGCTGCTGCTGCTGCTAAGTCGCTTCAGTCGTGTCCTACTCTGTGCGGTCCCATAGACGGCAGCCCACCAGGTTTCCCTGTCCCTGGGATTCTCCTGGCAAGAACACTGGAGTGGGTTGCCATTTCCTTCTCCAATGCATGAAAGTGAAAAGTGAAAGTGAAGTCGCTCAGTTGTGTCCAACTCTTAGCTACCCCATGGACTGCAGCCCACCAGGCTCCTCCGTCCATGGGATTCCCCAGGCAAGAGCACTGGGTAGGTGCCTTTGTGGCTAGCTTCTTTCACACATAGTTTTTATGGGATTCATCCATGTTTTCCTCTGTTGGTAGTTCATTCCTTTTTGTTGTTATGTAGCATTTCATTGTATGATACAGCACAGAAGTTGTTTACCTGTGTTTCTATGGATGAGCATTTGTCACGATTCCAAGTTAAGGCTGTTATAAGTAAATGACTTTGAGTATGGTTGGAACAGATAATAAATTTTATTCCCTTGAGTAATATTGGGAGTGAAATTTCTAGTTGATAGGGTAGGTAACCAGGCGTGGGTGCATGCTCAGTCGTGTCTGACTCTTTGCCACTCCATGGACTGTAGCCCCCCAGGTTTCTCTGTCCATGGGATTTTCCAGGCAAGAGTACTGGAGTGGGTTGCCATTTTCTTCTCCAGGGGATCTTCCTAGCCCAGGGGTCAAACCCTGAGCTCCTACACTGGTGACAGCCAGTAAAGGTAAGGTAAAACAGGCAAGGTAAAACATTTAATTCAAATTAAATAAGTTGCCAAACCTTTCTCCAAAAGGGCCTACAGGAAAACCTCAGAAATTTTGTGGGTTCCATTCCAGACAACCACAATAAAATGAATGTCAAATTAAAGCAAGTCACATGACTGCTCTGGTTTCCTAGCTAGCACAGATAAAAATTTACATGATACTGTAGTCTATTGAGTGTGCTCCTCTGTCCATGGGATTCTCCGGGCAAGAATACTGGGGTGGGTTGCCGTTTTCTTCTCCAGGGGATCTTCCCAATCCAGGGACTGAACCCAGGTCTCCTGCATTGCACACAAATTGTTTACTGTCTGAGCCATCAAGGAAGCCCCTATTTTTACATCATAACTTATAAAGCAATGTTTATTCTGGTGTGACCTGTCCATTCATATTCTCGACAGTGTCTTTTGATCAGCAGAATCTTAAATTTTGATGAAATACACTGTATCAATATTTCATTCTGTGTAGAATGCTTTCTGGATCCTAAGGAATTTTCTCCTACCCTAAATGTGGAGAAATATTTCTCTGTTTCCTTCTTTATTGTTGTGTTCAGTCATTAGGTCTTGTCCAACTCTTTATGATCCCATGGACTGCCGCATGCCAGGCTTCCCTGTCCTTCACTATCTCCCAGAGCTTGCTCAAACTCATGTCCATCAAATTGGTGATGCCATTCAACCATCTCACTCTCTATTGTCCCCTTCTTGTCCTGCCTTCAGACTTTCTGAGCATTAGGGTCTTTTCTAATGAGTCATCTCTTTGCATCTGGTGGCCAAAGTTTTGGAGTTTCAGCTTCAGCATTGGTCCTTCTGATGAATATTCAATTTGATTTCCTTTAGAATTGACTAGTTTGATCTTTTTGGTGTCCAAGGGACTCTCAAGAGTCTTCTCCAACACCACAGTACAAAAGCATCAATTTTTCAGTGCTCAGCCTTCTTTATGGTCCAACTCTCATATCCTTACATGACAACTGGAAAAACCATAGTTTGACTATACAGACCTTTGTTGCAAAGTAATGTCTCTGCTTTTTAATAAGCTGTCTAGGTTGGTGATAGCTTTTCTTTCAAGGAGCAAGCTTCTTTTAATTTCATGACTGCAGTCACCATCTGCAATGATTTTGAAACCTAAGAATATAAAGTCTGTCACTGTTTCCATTGTTTCCTGATCTATTTGCCATGGAGTGATAGGACCAGATGCAATCTCAAAAACGACAGAATAATTTCTGTTCGTTTCCAAGGCAAACCATTCAATACCACAGTAATCCAAGTCTATGCCCCAACCAGTAACACTGAAGAAGCTGAAGTTGAATGGTTCTATGAAGACCTACAAGACCTTTTAGAACTAACACCCCCAAAAGATGACCTTTTCATCATAGGGGACTGGAATGGAAAAGAAGGAAATCAAGAAACAGCTACCTAGGGTAACGGGCAAATTTGGCCTTGGAATACGGAATGAAGCAGGGGAAAGGCTAATAGAGTTTTGCCAAGAGAACGCACTGGTCATAGCAAACACCCTCTTCCAACAACACAAGAGAAGACTCTACACATGGACGTCACCAGATGATCAACACCGAAATCAGATTGATTATATTCTTTGCAGCCAAAGATGGAGAAGCTCTATACAGTCAGCCAAAACAAGACTGGGAGCTGACTGTGGTTCAGATCATGAACTCCTTATTGCCAAATTCAGACTTAAATTGAAAACCACTAGACCATTCAGGTATGACCTAAATCAAATCCCTTATGATTATACAGTGGAAGTGAGAAATAGATTTAAGGGGCTAGATCTGATCGATAGAGTGCCTGATGAACTATGGACGGAGGTTCGTGACATTGTACAGAAGACGGGGATCAAGACCATCCCCATGGAAAAGAAATGCAAAAAAGCAAAATGGCTGTCTGGGGAGGACTTACAAATAGCTGTGAAAAGAAGAGAAGTGAAAAGCAAAGGAAAAAAAGAAAGATATAAGCATCTGAGTGCAGAGTTCCAACTGAGAAGGCAATGGCACCCCACTCCAGTACTCTTGCCTGGAAAATCCCATGGATGGAGGAGCCTGGTAGGCTGCAGTCCATGGGGTCGCTGAGAGTCAGATACGACTGAGTGACTTCACTTTCACTTTTCACTTCCATGCACTGGAGAAGGAAATGGCAACCCACTCCAGTGTTCTTGCCTGGAGAATCCCAGGGACAGGGGAGCCTGGTGGGCTGCCATCTATGAGGTCGCACAGAGTTGGACATGACTGAAGCGACTTAGCAGCAGCAGCAGCAGCAGCAGAGTTCCAAAGAATAGCAAGGAGAGATAAGAAAGCCTTCCTCAGCTATCAATGCAAAGAAATAGAGGAAAACAACAGAATGGGAAAGACTAGAGATCTCTTCAAAAAAATTAGAGATACCAAGGGAACATTTCATGCAAAGATGGGCTCGATAAAGGACAGAAATGGTATGGACCTAACAAAAGCAGAAGATATTAAGAAGAGGTGGCAAGAATACACAGAAGAACTGTACAAAAAAGATCTTCACATCCCAGATTATCACGATGGTGTGATCACTGACCTAGAGCCAGACATCCTGGAATGTGAAGTCAAGTGGGCCTTAGAAAGCATCACTATGAACAAAGCTAGTGGAGGTGATGGAATTCCAGTTGAGTTATTTCAAATCCTGAAAGATGATCCTGTGAAAGTGTTGCATTCAATATGCCAGCAAATTTGGAAAACTCAGCAGTGGCCCCAGGACTAGAAAAGGTCAGTTTTCATTCCAATCCCAAAGAAAGGCAATGCCAAAGAATGCTCAAACTACCACACAATTGCACTCATCTCACATGCTAGTAAAGTAATGCTCAAAATTCTCCAAGCCAGGCTTCAGCAATATGTGAACCGCGAACTTCCATATGTTCAAGCTGGTTTTAGAAAAAGCAGAGGAACCAGAGATCAAATTGCCAACATCTGCTGGATCATTGCAAAAGCAAGAGAGTTCCAGAAAAACATCTATTTCTGCTTTATTGACTATGCCAAAGCCTTTGACTGTGTGGATCACAATAAACTGTGGGAAATTCTTCAAGAGATGGGAATACCAGACCACCTGACCTGCCCCTTGAGAAACCTATATGCAGGTCAGGAAGCAATAGTTAGAACTGGACATGGAACAACAGACTGGTTCCAAATAGGAAAAGGAGTATGTCAAGGCTGTATATTGTCACCCTGCTTATTTAACTTCTATGCAGAGTACATCATGAGAAACGCTGGGCTGGAAGAAGCACAAGCTGGAATCAAGATTGTCATGAGAAATATCAATAACCTCAGATATGCAGATGACACCACCCTTATGGCAGAAAGTGAAGAGGAACTCAAAAGCCTCTTGATGAAAGTGAAAGAGGAGAGTGAAAAAGTTGGCTTAAAGCTCAACATTCAGAAAACGAAGATCATGGCATCTGGTCCCATCACTTCTTGGGAAATAGATGGGGAAACAGTGGAAACAGTGTCAGACTTTCTTTTCTGGGGCTCCAAAATCACTGCAGATGGTGATTGCAGCCATGAAATTAAAAGACGCTTACTCCTTGGAAGGAAAGTTATGACCAACCTAGATACCATATTGAAAACCAGAGATATTACTTTGCCAACAAAGGTCTGTCTAGTCAGGGCTATGGTTTTTCCAGTGGTCATGTATGGATGTGAGAGTTGGATTGTGAAGAAAGCTGAGCACCAAAGAATTGATGCTTTTGAACTGTGGTGTTGGAGAAGACTCTTGAGAACCCCATGGACTGCAAGGAGATCCAACTAGTCCATTCTAAAGGAGATCAGTCCTGGGTGTTCTTTGGAAGGAATGATGCTAAAGCTGGAACTCCAATACTTTGGCCACCTCATGCAGAGTTGACTCATTGGAAAAGACTGTGATGCTGGGAGGGATTGGGGGCAGGAGGAGAAGGGAATGACAGAGGATGAGATGGCTGGATGGCGTCACCGACTCGATGGACATGAGTTTGAGTGAACTTCAGGAGTTGGTGATGAATAGGGAGGCCTGGCGTGCTGCAGTTCATGGGGTTGCAAAGAGTCGGACACAACTGAGAGACTGAACTGAACTGAACTGATGGGACTGGATGCCATAATCTTTGTTTTTTGAGTGTTGAGCTTTAAACCAGCTTTTTCACTCTCCACTTTCACCTTCATTAAGAGGCTTTTTAGTTCCTCTTTGTTTTCTGCCATTAGGATCGTGCCATCTGCATATCTGAGGTTATTGATCTCTTTCTTGGCAGTCTTGATTCCAGCTTGTGCTTCATCCAGCCTGGCATTTCACATGATGTACTCTGCATATAAGTTAAATAAGCAGGGTGATAATAGATAGCCTTGATGTACTCCTTTCCCCATTTGGAACCAGTCCGTTTTTCCATGTCCAGTTCTAACTATTGCTTCTTGACCTGCATACAGGTTTCTCAGGAGGCAGGTAAGGTGTTCTGGTATTCCCATCTCTTGAATAATTTTCCACAGTTTGTTGTGATCCACACAGTCAAAGGCTTTAGAGTAGTCAATGAAGCAGAAGTAGATGTTTTTCTGTAATTCTCTTGCCTTTTTTATGATCCGGTGGATGTTGGCAATTTGATCTCTGTTTCCTCTGCCTTTTCTAAAACCAGCTTGAACATCTGGAAGCTCTTGGTTCACGTAAAGTTGAAGCCTAGCTTGTAGAATTTTGAGCATCACTTTGCTAGCTTGTGAAATGAGTCAATCATTCAGTAGTTTGAACATTCTTTGGCATTGCCTTTCTTTGGGATTGGAATGAAAACTAACCTTTTCCAGTCCTGTGGCCACAGCTGAGTTTTCCAAATTTGCTGGCATATTGAGCGCAGCACTTTCATAGCATTTTTTAGGATTTGAAATAGCTCAACTGGAATTCCATCACCTCCACTAGCTTTGTTCATAGTGATGCTTCCTAAGGCCCACTTGACTTCACATTCCAGGATGTCTGGTTCTAGGTCAGTGATCACACCATTGTGATTATCTGGGTCGTGAAGATCTTTTTGTACAGTTCTTCTGTGTATTCTTGCCACCTCTTCTTAATATCTTCTGCTTTTGTTAGGTCCATACCATTTCTGTCCTTTATCGAGCCCATCTTTGCATGAAATGTTCCCTTGGTATCTCTAATTTTCTTGAAGAGATCTCTAGTCTTTCCCAGTCTATTGTTTTCCTCTATTTCTTTGCATTGTTCACTTAGGAAGGTTTTCTTATGTCTCTGTGCTATTCTTTGGAACTCTACATTCAGATGGTTATATCTTTCATTTCTCTTTTGCCTTTTTCTTCTCCTCTTTTCTCAGCTATTTATAAGGCCTTATAGATGTTTCTTAAAACTTTTAGGTTTACTTTTATCTCTGTGACACAGCTGAATTACTTTCAACCAGTTTTTTTTAATCACAATTTGTTGAAAAGACTTTAATTTTCCCACCATATTAATTTAATCTCTTGGCTAAAATAATCAGTTGATCATATAAGAATAGATCTATTCCTTTAAGCTATTTATCAAACATATATCACTACCATGTGCTGTGCTCAGTCATGGCTTTTAAATAAGTTAAGAAAAGCAAAAAATACATGGAGAGATAGATAAAAAAAGAGCAAAAAGGAGTCTTATATATGTACCCACTTGCGACACTCTGTTTCTTCCTGTAGAAACCCAGTTTTTAATCTGGTGTCATTTTTACCTTCTAAGTAAAGGAGTTCTATTAGTATTTCATATTCTGCAGGTTTTCTGGTGGAACTATCTAAAGATGATTTTCTTCCAATGTCACTTTTTATATTTTTGCCAGACATAGTAGTCCAACCATTATTGTTTCTGATGAGAAGTCAGCCATTAATTATGTAATTGCTTCCTTATGTATAAGATGACAATTTTCTCTGTCTGCTTTCCAGATTTTCTATTTACTCTTCAGTGTTTGGCAATGTAATTAACGTGTTATGTATTTACTTCCTCCTTCCTCCCCCTACTTTCTTTCTCTTTATTTTTCTTTCTCTCCTTTTTTTTCTCTTCCTTTCGTCTTTCTTCCTTCATTCCCTCTTTCTCTCTGAGGTTTGCAGAGCTTCTTGAGGTCTATATCTTCTTTTCACTACATGTGAAAACCTTCTGGTCATTATTTCATCAATTTTGTTGTGCCACACCTTATTCCTCTCCTTCTGTTCCTCCAATTTACTTATGTTAATCATTTGCTGTTGTACCTACCACTAGGAGTGTTCACACTCTCTTCAATTGTTTATCTCCTTTTCTTCACATGTATCTTCAAGTTCACTAACATTTTCTTTGGCTATCTCCAGTAAGCTGATAAGTCTACACAATAAATATTTTTAATTATATACATCTTATTTTTTCTCTGCTAAAGTTTCCATTTGGTTCTCTTTTTATAGTTTCCATTACTCTATTGGTTTTTTCCTCCTATTAATTTATGATGATCATGTTCTTCTTTAAGTCACTGATATATTTATTAGACCACATCTAAAGTCCTTGCTGGGCTTTCCTGGTGGCTTAGCAGTAAAGAATCTGCTTGCAGTGCAGGATAGGTGGGTTCCATCCCTGGGTTGGGAAGACCCCCTGGAGAAGGAAATGGCAGTCCACTCCAGTATTCTTGCCTGGGAAATCCTATGAACAGAGGAGACTGATGGGCTACAGTCCATGGGGTTGAAAATGAGCCGGACACCACTTAGCAACTAAAAAACACAGTCTTTGCCTTCTAATTATAACATCTGTGTTATCTTAAAATCTGTTACTATCACTACCTTTCTTTTAGCAATTGTTCACATTTTCCTGTTTCTTCCCGTGCTTTATAGAGCACTGGACATTTTGAGTGATAACATTGATTTGTGAAAATAGTGATTCAGAGTACTTTGTTTCTTCTAAGTGTAGATTTTTGTTGTAGCTGCAACTTAACTGTATTAATAATATTGAAAGCAAAAAAAAATAATAATAATATTGGAAGCAAACCTCAATCTCCAGCTCCCCTGGATTGTCTAGCAGCTGAAAATGCTCAGTTATTGCAACCTTCCAGCTGTTGCTTTTCACAGGAAATCTTGGTGTTGCTCCAGTGTATACAAAGTTCAGGATTCAGCCAAAGGTTTAGACAGAATCATATGTGGTTTTGAGGATTCCTCTTCTGTGATCCTAATTTCTGGAATTTCTTACTTATTCCCTCTGCTCTCTAACATCTCCCGAATCCATCCTCTGCCTTGTGTTAAGCCAGTGAGAACAGGTTTCTATTCTAGTTCGTCCACCTCTTGCCACACAAACTGGGGTGTGCCCTTCAACAAAAAGTCATACGAGCACAAAGTTTTATCCAGAGAAATTATTTTCTTCCAAGGACAGACTCCTCTCCAAGTTCTGTGTGCTTTTGGTCAGTCCCTACTGCCTACATATACTTATTTTTTAAAATACTTTGTCCCAAGTTTATCATTGTTGTCTGCAGATAGATTAGTTCAATAAAAAGTCCTTTGCCGTTACCAGAAGTGGAACTATCCAGAGCGGAACTTCCATTATATAACTTTTAAAGATGGTATTTTTGGAGGTTAAATAATGTATTCAATGAAATATATAGATAAAAATGACGTTATTACCCTTTAATGAACATGTGTCACCTATCCAATTACAAGCCCATTGAAGGCTCTCTTGGTCTTCTACTTCTCTGTGGTCTTATTCCTGTCACTAGCACTCAACCAAGGTTTTACAATAATGAAGATGCTTATTATTCTTCATTATATTGCTGAAGAGTTCAAGTGAAGAGTTATATATCCAAAAAAAGAGATCTCAGTTTTGAAAACATGGTCAAATTTTAGTTATCAGATTAGAGATTTCACAACTCTGGTTTACGAATCAGCAAATTCGTAATGGCCCACAGACCAAATCTGGCCCAGTGCCTGCTTTTGTATAGGAATTGTTATTGGAACACAGCCAAGGTCATTCGTCTATGTATTGTCAATAGTTGCTTTCACACAACGATGGTAGAATTGAGTAGTTGTAACAAAGAATGCATGGTTGGCAAAGCCAAATATATATCGGATCTTCTCCTTACAGAAAAAGTTTGCTGACCTCTGCTTTAAATCAATGTGAAATAATCACCAGTACTTAAAAGAAGCAGTTCAAAGTGAGTGCTTTACTGGTTATCAATATTTTGAGAAGCATCTTGGGTTTTTTTTGGTCTATGTGCCAGACAAGAGAGTCATTGTGGCAGGCAGAATAGTGGTCCTTTAAGGAACCCCGTGGCCTAATCCTCAGGACAGGTGAATATGGCCGAGGCAACTTTGCAGTTGTGGTCCAGGGGTGGCCTTGAGATGGGGAGATTATTCTGGATTATCCAGGTGGCCCCAGTATAATCAGAAGAGTCTTTAAAAGCAAGAATCTCTACTGACTGTAAAGTGATGGAAGAAGGACCAGAGAGATGTGATGTTTCTAAAAAAAAAAAAAGGGAGGTGGGGGGTGGGAGCTGAGTGAAGGAATGCAGGTGTCTTCTAGAAACCGAAAAAGGCAAGACAATGCTCTCTCCCTTGGAGCCTCCAGGGAGGTATGGGGTCCTGCTGGCACCTTATTTTAGCCCAGTAAGACATGTGTCAGACTTCTAACCTGTACAACTCTAAGATAATAAGTGCTTGTTATTCTAAGCACTAAGTTTGTGGTGATTTATTGTGGCAGTAATAAAACTAATCCACTCACATACTGCAACACACAAAGGAATGAATTCATTTCATAATTATGGAGGAATTATACTAAAATTAGAAATACATTAGCTAACCACAGAACACAGCAAAGTATCTCTTGCCAAATCAGCTTTATTTTTGCAACAATACAGTTTGAACAGGTACTTTTGTATCAGTTTCTGCCATCTGTGGTGTTTGAAATTATTAGAAAAAAATTCATATGCAAAAGGAAGGCAATTCTATGGGCTTCACTGAGTTATGGTTGCCAGGGAAACTGTTTTACTTGGTGATCAATATGTCCAGTATGTCTCTATCGCTTTGTGCCTAACTCCCAAAGAAGGGGCCAGCGTGGGGTGGGGGGAGGCAGTCCATGGAAAACATTGGGAAAGAAAAGAAAATCCTGAACTTCAGTGAAAGAAAATCTGGATAACTTATTTCTATTCCCATTAAAACTGAAAAAAATTAAGAAATGAATGACTTTGATTATTTTGCAAACTGAATAGAATGGGATTTATATTTTGATAGCAAAATGGCAGAACCAGGTAAGGCCCCCAGGATTCTCTTGTTATGCCATGAAAGCAAAGGTACAGCTCACCCATTGGCAAGCCAAGCCCTTCCCAACATTTTTTTTCCCCTTTGAATTGTCTTTCAATTAAGAAACATGCAAAAATGAAATGAACTTGTAGTTTTTAAGGACTCTAGGCAATACAGAGTATTGAATTCTATTCACCTCCCTGAATCATAGGCTGTTTTACACAACCAAGGAACTGGAACCCTAGAGAGACAGGGTGCCTTCTTATTCTGTGGAACTAGAGAAAATTAAGAAGTGCTTAGGGAAGGTCTCAGGGCACCAAGGGACTGTTTCATGTGCTATGTTTTGAGGTTCAGTTCAGTTCAGTCACTCAGTCATGTCCTACTCTTTGCGACCTCATGAACCGTAGCATGCCAAGCTTCCCTGTCCATCACCAACTCCTGGAGCTTGCTCAGACTCATGTCCATCGAGTCAGTGATGCCGTCCAATCATCTCATGTTCTGTCGTCCCCTTCTCCTCCTGCCTTCAGTCTTTCCCAACATCAGGGCCTTTTCCAATGAGTCAGTTCCTCGCATCAGATGGCTAAAGCATTGGAGTTTCAGCTTCAGGATCAGTCCTTCCAATGAATATTCAGGACTGATTTTCTTTAGAATTGACTGGTTGGATAATAATTTTGAGGTTATTAATGTTCTTTTGCTTAAGAAACCTGAAGTTGACTCTCGTCTTCTTGGTCACAGGCAGACGATTTCAGGTTGGTAGGTAGCAATCTGAGAAGAGAGGAGAAGCATGGTAAAGGAACACAGCGACCATTCAATAGAGACACTCAGCAAATCAGCAAAGACTCGCTCTTGAGATGCAGTCCGAGGCTCAGAACCTGAGGGATTTAACATTTGCACATCAGTTGCAGTTGCTTTTACTTTTTGTGTGAAAACCATTTTGAAGTAAATTACTGTGAGAATGATTAAATTTGAAATCATCTTGGTCAGAGAGACAGGAAGCCAAAAAATAAAAAAATAAAAAAACACACGAAATGATGAATAAAAGAGCTAACACAAAAAAGACTGTAAAAATCCTTCTAAGGAAAGTGGAGAATTACAAGTGCATTAATACATGTATTCATGTCTATGTTTATCCAGTTAAATAAGAATTTTACGTTTCACATTATTTTTTTCTTTTTTAAAGCTCCTTGGCATTCTTGAGCTATGTTGTTGTGAAAGATGACAGAGTAAAATAAATTGATCTAATTTATATTTCAAAAAATGACAATTAATAAATACAAGAGACAAAATTTAGATTTGCACCTAGTACTAAAATGGTCTTGAAAGGATGTCAGACAGTGTAAATGGAGACACACTAGCAATAAGATTACTTTTTTTACCGCTTAAAAAAAAGAGAATAAAAATTGCTTAAAGATATTACTTATATATAGGTACTTAAAAGTTATTTTTTTTAAAAATGTATAGTTTTGTAGGTTCATAGTTCCCACATGAGTGTTCCTTGGGGTCTTGTTTTTGAATCCACTCTGACAACCTCTGTGTTTTGTGTATTTATTTTTTAAATTAAAATTTTTTTGATTGCTCTGGGTCTTTGTCATGGTGCAGGAGCTTCTCTAGTTGCAACACATGCAGGCTTAGTTGCCCTGCAGCACATGGGATCTTAGTTCCTGGACCAGGGATCGAACCTGTGTCTCCTGTCTTGGAAGGTAGGTTCTTAACCACCGGAGCACCAGAGAAGTCCCTAGTTGGTGTATTTAGACCATTCATGTTTAAAGTGATTATTGATTCTGATGAGAAGACTGCTGTCATCCCCATCTTTCTTTCTCTGTAGGTAAAGTGTTTTATTTTCCCTAGCTTCTTTCAGGTTTTTTTTTCTTTATTTTTGGTTTTCTACAGTTTAAGTTTGATGTGCCGAGGATAAGGCAATGGCACCCCACTCCAGTACTCTTGCCTGGAAATTCCCATGGACGGAGGAGCCTGGTAGGCTGCAGTCCATGGGGTCATGAAGAGTCGGACACGATTGAGTGACTTCACTTACACTTTTCACTTTCATGCATTGGAGAAGGAAATGGCAACCCATTCCAGTGTTCTTGCCTGAAGAATCCCAGGGATGGGGGAGCCTGGTGGGCTGCCGTCTATGGGGTCGCTCAGAGTTGAACACGACTGAAGCAACTTAGTTTGAGCATTCTTTGGCATTGCCTTTCTTTGGGATTGGAATGAAAACTGACCTTTGAAAGGCAATGCCAAAGAATGCTCAAACTACTGCACAATTGCACTCATCTCACACACTAGTAAAGTAATGCTTAAAATTCTCCAAGCCAGGCTTCAGCAATACGTGAACCATGGACTTCCAGATGTTCAAGCTGGTTTTAGAAAAGGCAGAGGAACCAGAGACCAAATTGCCAACATCTGCTGGATTATGGAAAAAGCACGAGAGTTCCAGAAAAACATCTATTTCTGCTTTATTTCCACAATAAGCTGTGGAAAATTCTGAAAGAGATGGGAATACTAGACCACCTGACCTGCCCCTTGAGAAACCTATATGCAGGTCAGGAAGCAACAGTTAGAACTGGACATGGAACAACAGACTGGTTCCAAATAGGAAAAGGAGTACGTCAAGGCTGTATACTGTCACCCTGCTTATTTAACTTATAGGCAGAGTACATCATGAGAAACGCTGGGCTGGAAGAAGCACATGCTGGAATCAAGATTGCCAGGAGAAATATCAGTAACCTCAGATATGCAGATGACACCACCCTTATGGCAGAAAGTGAAGAAGAACTAAAAAGCCTCTTGATGAAAGTGAAAGAGGAGAGTGAAAAAGTTGGCTTAAAGCTCAACATTCAGAAAACGAAGATCATGGCATCTGGTCCCATCACTTCATGGCAAATAGATGGGGAGACAGTGGAAACAGTGTCAGAATTTATTTTTGGGGGCTCCAAAATCACTGCAGATGGTTATTGCAGCCATGAAATTAAAAGATGCTTACTCCTTGGAAGGAAAGTTATGACCAAACTAGATAGCATATTGAAAAGCAGAGACATTACTTTGCCAGCAAAGGTCCATCTAGTCAAGGCTATGGTTTTTCCAGTAGTCATGTATGGATGTGAGAGTTGGACTGTGAAGAAAGCTGAGCGTGGAAGAATTGATGCTTTTGAACTGTGGTGTTGGAGAAGACTCTTGAGAGTCCTATGCACTGCAAGGAGATCCAACCAGTCCATTCTAAAGGAGATCAGTCCTGGGTGTTCTTTGGAAGGAATGATGCTAAAGCTGAAACTCTGGCCACCTCATGCGAAGAGTTGACTCATTGGAAAAGACTCATGCTGGGAGGGATTGGTGGCAGGAGGAAAAGGGGACGACAGAGGATGAGATGGCTGGATGGCATCACCGACTTGATGGACGTGAGTTTGAGTGAATTCTGGGAGTTGGTGATGGACAGGGAGTCCTGGTGTGCTGCGATTCATGGGGTCCCAAAGAGTCGGACATGAGTAAGCAACTGAACTGAACTGAGCTGAAGAGACTTAGCAGCAGCAGCAGCTGAGGTATTGCTTTTTTGTATTTATTTTTCTGGGTGTTCTCTGAGCTTGCTGAAGTTTTGACTTGTTTTTTATCTTTAATTTTGTAAAATTCTTGGCCATTATTTGTTAAAATATTTTTTGCTCCATTTGCTCTTTCTTCTATGTTGGTATTTCCATTGCTTGTAAGTTATACTTTAAAAGTCTTCCAGTAATTAGATGTCCTGTCTGTTTGACTCATTCTTTTTTTTTTTTTTTTAATTTTATTTTATTTTTAAACCTCAAACACTGTATTAGTGTTGCCAAACATCAAAACGAATCCACCACAGGTATACATGTGCTCCCCATCCTGAACCCTCCCCCCTCCTTCCTCCCCTACCATCCCTCTAGGTCGTCCCAGTGCACCAGCCCCAAGCATCCAGTATCGTGCATCGAACCTGGATTGGCAACTTGTTTCATACATGATATTACACATGTTTCAATGCCATTCTCCCAAATCTTCCCACCCTCTCCCTCTCCCACAGAGTCCATAAGACTGTTCTATACATCAGTGTCTCTTTTGCTGTCTTGTACACAGGGTTATTGTTGCCATCTTTCTAAATCCCATATATATGCGTTAGTATACTGTATTGGTGTTTTTCTTTCTGGCTTACTTCACTCTGTATAATAGGCTCCAGTTTCATCCACCTCATTAGAACTGATTCAAATATGTTCTTTTTAATGGCTGAGTAGTATTCCATTGTGTATATGTACCACAGCTTTCTTATCCATTCATCTGCTGATGGACATCTAGGTTGCTTCCATGTCCTGGCTATTATAAACAGTGCTGCGATGAACATTGGGGTACACCTGTCTCTTTCCCTTCTGGTTTCCTCCGTGTGTATGCCCAGCAGTGGGATTGCTGGATCATAAGGCAGTTCTATTTCCAGTTTTTTAAGGAATCTCCACACTGTTCTCCATAGTGGCTGTACTAGTTTGCATTCCCACCAACAGTGTAAGAGGGTTCCTTTTTCTCCACACCCTCTCCAGCATTTATTGCTTGTAGACTTTTGGATCGCCGCCATTCTGACTGGGGTGAAATGGTACCTCATAGTGGTTTTGATTTGCATTTCTCTGATAATGAGTGATGTTGAGCATCTTTTTATGTGTTTGTGAGCCATCTGTATGTCTTCTTTGGAGAAATGTCTATTTAGTTCTTTGGCCCATTTTTTGATTGGGTCATTTATTTTTCTGGAGTTGAGCTGTAGGAGTTGCTTGTATATTTTTGAGATTAGTTGCTTGTCAGTTGCTTCATTTGCTATTATTTTCTCCCATTCTGAAGACTGCCTTTTCACCTTGCTAATAGTTTCCTTTGATGTGCAGAAGCTTTTAAGTTTAATTAGGTCCCATTTGTTTATTTTTGCTTTTATTTCCAATATTCTGGGAGGTGGGTCATGGAGGATCCTGCTGTGATGTATGTCGGAGAGTGTTTTGCCTATGTTCTCCTCTAGGAGTCTTATAGTTTCTGGTCTTACGTTTAGGTCTTTAATCCATTTTGAGTTTATTTTTGTGTATGGTGTTAGAAAGTGTTCTAGTTTCATTCTTTTACAAGTGGTTGACCAGATTTCCCAGCACCACTTGTTAAAGAGATTGTCTTTAATCCATTGTATATTCTTGCCTCCTTTGTCAAAGATAAGTTGTCCATAGGTGCATGGATTTATCTCTGGGCTTTCTATTTTGTTCCATTGATCTATATTTCTGTCTTTGTGCCAGTACCATACTGTCTTGATAACTGTGGCTTTGTAGTAGAGCCTGAAGTCAGGTAGGTTGATTCCTCCAGTTCCATTCTTCTTTCTCAAGATCGCTTTGGCTATTCAAGGTTTTTTGTATTTCCATACAAATTGTGAAATTATTTGTTCTAGCTCTGTGAAGAATACCGTTGGTAGCTTGATAGGGATTGCATTGAATCTATAGATTGCTTTGGGTAGTATACTCATTTTCACTATATTGATTTTTCCAATCCATGAACACGGTATATTTCTCCATCTATTAGTGTCCTCTTTGATTTCTTTCCCAGTGTTTTATAGTTTCCTATATATAGGTCTTTAGTTTCTTTAGGTAGATATATTCCTAAGTATTTTATTCTTTCCGTTGCAATGGTGAATGGAATTGTTTCCTTAATTTCTCTTTCTGTTTTCTCATTATTAGTGTATAGGAATGCAAGAGATTTCTGTGTGTTGATTTTATATCCTGCAACTTTACTATATTCATTGATTAACTCTAGTAATTTTCTGGTGGAGTCTTTAGGGTTTTCTATGTAGAGGATCATGTCATCTGCAAATAGTGAGAGTTTTACTTCTTCTTTTCCAATTTGGATTGCCTTTATTTCTTTTTCTGCTCTGATTGCTGTGGCCAAAACTTCCAAAACTATGTTGAATAGTAGTGGTGAAAGTGGGCACCCTTGTCTTGTTCCTGACTTTAGAGGAAATGCTTTCAATTTTTCCCCATTGAGGATAATGTTTGCTGTGGGTTTGTCATATATAGCTTTTATTATGTTGAGGTATGTTCCTTCTATTCCTGCTTTCTGGAGAGTTTTTTTTTAATCATAAATGGATGTTGAATTTTGTCAAAGGCTTTCTCTGCATGTATTGAGATAATCATATGGTTTTTATTTTTCAATTTGTTAATGTGGTGTATTACATTGATTGATTTGTGGATACTGAAGAATCCTTGCATCCCTGGGATAAAGCCCACTTGCTTTATCGAACTCTTCCAGAAAATTGCAGAGGATGGTAAACTTCCAAACTCATTCTATGAGGCCACCATCACCCTAATACCAAAACCTGACAAAGATCCCACAAAAAAAGAAAACTACAGGCCAATATCATTGATGAACATAGATGCAAAAATCCTTAACAAAATTCTAGCAATCAGAATCCAACAACACATTAAAAAGATCATACACCATGACTCATTCTTTTAAAATTTTCATTTCAGTTTAGGAAATTTCTATTGACCTATCTTCATGCTCACTGGTTCTTTCTTGGGTGGCATACAGCCTACCAATGAGCCCATCTAAGGTAATTTTCATTAATTAATTAATTTAATTCATTCATTAATTTAATTAATTAAGCATTTCCTTTATACTTTCCTAGAGTTCCAATTTTTCTGCTTACATAACTGTTATCTTGCATGTTGCCTACTTCTTTCATAAGAGCCCTCTTCATATCAATCATGGTTATTTTAAATTCCCTATATGATAATGCCAGACTTTATGTCATATCTGAGTCTGGTTTTATGTTTGCTTTGTACCTTCAGACTGTGTTTCTTCTCGAACTTTAGCATATCTTAAGATTTTTTTTGTTGTTTAAATCTAGATGTGCTGTATCAGGTCATGGGAACTGAAGTAAATAGAACTTTAATGTGAGGCCTTGTGTTAATCTAGCCAGGAGTTGGGTTATGTTTAATGTTGTTATACCCATAGGTGCCAGGTACTCTTTGGGCTTCCCTAAGTCCCCTTCCTTGAGGCTTCTCAGGTGGCTCCATAGTAAAGAATATGCCTATAAATACTGGAGAGTCAGAAGATGCGGGTTCAGTCCCTGCTTTGGGAAGATCCTATGGAGGAGGGGCAATGTTCTGTAATCTTATAATTAAACTTTAGATTTTTGTGGGCTTGCGTCTGTGGGGTAATACTTTCACAAGTGTTTCTGAAATTAAAAACAAATTCCCCCTGGGTGAGACCGGAAGACCAGAGGGGGCTGGAGTTGGGTGATTCCTTCTCAGCATCCATTAAGACAAGGCTCTGGTGATGACCTTTCCCTGAAGAGGGGCCTTTTCTCGAGGAGCTCCTGAGATTTCACAGTGGTGACTTCTTTCCTCCATCTGCATCATTCCTGGATCTTCACCTGGAGATTCCTGCTGACATTTCTGGATTAAACTCCCTGCCCCATCCATCTGCCAAGCAGGAGATGCAAGTTTGATCCCTGAGTCAGGAAGATCCTCTTGGGAAGGAAAATGGCAACCCACTCCATTATTCTTGGCTGGAGAATCCCATGGACAGAGGAGCCTGGTGAGCTACAGTCCATGGGGTCGCAAAGAGTCAGACGTGACTGAGTGACCAAGCACACACACACACACACACACACACACACACACACACACACACAGTGGCTCAGGCTTGTACTTACCCATACTAGGCCTCAGTAACTTACCCAAGCTGCCATTTAACTGTTCTACCAGTGTGTGGCTCCTGCAGCTTCTGCTCAGGGCAAGTGTGACTCCCTGGATCCTCCTGTTTTTCCAGATTTCAAGGTGGAGTTTGCTCTGCAACTCCAGTTCTCTGATGAGTCCCAGTAAAGACATTCCTTTTCCAACATTCTTTATATTCAGAGCAGGAGTGACAAACTTCTTAGCTCATTACATGTCAGAGCTAAAACCAACCTATCTATTTTGTTAAGCCTAATCTTTCATTTAAGGTTGCACTTACTGAGTAAAATTAAAAAGAAAAAAGACACTACACAGTCATGTAACATTTTGGGGCAGGGGGTATGGACTGAGTCAAAGTCACATTTTCCCATTTTCTTAGGGAAATACTGTACAGTATAAGTTGAAGAAGTTGTTCTTAAGCATTTCTCTTTTTTTCTTTTCCACTGTTCCATTGTGTGTGTTTGGTCTCTTTGTTGTTGTTGTTCAGTCGCTCAGTTGTGTCAAACTCTTTGTGAGCCCATGGACTGCAGCAACACCAGGCTCCTCTGTCCTTCACGATCTCCCAGAGCTCGCTCAGATTCACGTCCACTGAGTCAGTGATGCCATCCATCCATCTCATCCTCTGTCATCTCCTTCTCCTTTTGCCTTCAATCTTTCCTAGCATCAGTCTTTTCTGGTTCCCTAAAATTTGGACTTAGAAAATTGACATTTTATTGTTGTTGTTGTTCAGTTGCTAAGTTCTGTCCGACTCTTTGCGACCCCATGGACCGCAGCACACCAGGCTTCTGCCATTTCCTTCTCCAGGGGATCTTCCCAACCCAGGGATCAAACCCAGGCATCGCAGGCAGACGCTTTATGGTCTGAGCCATCAGGGAAGCCAAAAAAAAAAAAATGAAAGTTGCTCAGTCGTGTCCGACTCTTTGTAACCCCATGGACTATACAAGTCCATGGAATTCTCCAGGCCAGAATACTGGAGTGGGTAGCCTTTCCCTTCTCCAGGGGATCTTCCTAACCCAGGGATTGAACCCAGGTCTCCCACATCACAGGCAGATTCTTTACCAGCTGAGCTACAGGGGAAACCCAGAAAATTGACATTTTATTGTCATTGTTCAGTCACTAAGTTGTGTCCCGACTTTTTGCGACCCCATGGACCGCAGCACACCAGGCTTCCCTGTCCTTCCCTGTCACCCAGAGTTTGCTCAAACTCATGTCCATGGAGTCAGTGATGCCACCCAACCGTCTCATCCTCTGTTGCCCCCTCCCTTCTCCTCCTGCCCTCAATCTTTGCCAGTATCAGGGGGTTGGCCACCCAGTTCATTCTGTTTTTCTCTACCATCTTCCTGGCCAGCCTGATACTAGATTTCATTCCTGTGTTCACATCATCACCGTTCATTCCTTCAGCCTCCAGGATTCTTTTTCAAGAAGAGCCCTCTTCTGCTGTCACGGACCCTGTCAGGAGCTCAGAGAAGACAAGTTTCAATGGTCCTCTGTCAATTCACCTTCAGAGCACCTTGACCTTTGTGCCACTGCCTGTACATTTTCCTCTTAAATTTGGATGGAAAAGTTTGAACAGTGAGCTCTTTAAAGACCCTGTGTGCAGCTTTGAGAGTAAAGACCTCTAATCTTCACCTCAAAATGAGATTTTCTTTTTTTTTTTTTTTTTTTTTTTTTTTTTAATTTTATTTTATTTTTAAACTTTACATAACTGTATTAGATTTGCCAAATATCAAAATGAATCCGCCACAGGTATACATGTGTTCCCCATCCTGAACCCTCCTCCCTCCTCCCTCCCCATTCCATCCCTCTGGGTCGTCCCAGTGCACCAGCCCCAAGCATCCAGTATCGTGCATCGAACCTGGACTGGCAACTCATTTCATACATGATATTTACATGTTTCAATGCCATTCTCCCAAATCTTCCCACCCTCTCCCTCTCCCACAGAGTCCATAAGACTGTTCTATACATCAGTGTCTCTTTTGCTGTCTCGTACACAGGGTTATTGTTACCATCTTTCTAAATTCCATATATATGCGTTAGTATACTGTATTGGTGTTTTTCTTTCTGGCTTACTTCACTCTGTATAATAGGCTCCAGTTTCATCCACCTCATTAGAACTGATTCAAATGTATTCTTTTTAATGGCTGAATAATACTCCATTGTGTATATGTACCACAGCTTTCTTATCCATTCATCTGCTGATGGACATCTAGGTTGCTTCCATGTCCTGGCTATTATAAACAGTGCTGCGATGAACATTGGGGTACTCGTGTCTCTTTCCCTTCTGGTTTTCTCAGTGTGTATGCCCAGCAGTGGGATTGCTGGATCATAAGGCATGTCTATTTCCAGTTTTTTAAGGAATCTCCACACTGTTCTCCATAGTGGCTGTACTAGTTTGCATTCCCACCAACAGTGTAAGAGGGTTCCCTTTTCTCCACACCCTCTCCAGCATTTATTACTTGTAGACTTTTGGATTGCAGCCATTCTGACTGGTGTGAAATGGTACCTCATAGTGGTTTTGATTTGCATTTCTCTGATAATGAGTGATGTTGAGCATCTTTTCATGTGTTTGTTAGCCATCTTTATGTCTTCTTTGGAGAAATGTCTATTTAGTTCTTTGGCCCATTTTTTGATTGGGTCATTTATTTTTCTGGAGTTGAGCTGTAGGAGTTGCTTGTATATTCTCGAGATTAGTTGTTTGTCAGTTGCTTCATTTGCTATTATCTTCTCCCATTCTGAAGGCTGTCTTTTCACCTTGCTAATAGTTTCCTTTGATGTGCAGAAGCTTTTAAGGTTAATTAGGTCCCATTTGTTTATTTTTGCTTTTATTTCCAATATTCTGGGAGGTGGGTCATAGAGGATCCTGCTGTGATGTATGTCAGAGAGTGTTTTGCCTATGTTCTCCTCTAGGAGTTTTATAGTTTCTGGTCTTACGTTTAGATCTTTAATCCATTTTGAGTTTATTTTTGTGTATGGTGTTAGAAAGTGTTCTAGTTTCATTCTTTTACAAGTGGTTGACCAGAGTTCCCAGCACCACTTGTTAAAGAGATTGTCTTTAATCCATTGTATATTCTTGCCTCCTTTGTCGAAGATAAGGTGTCCATATGTGCGTGGATTTATCTCTGGGCTTTCTATTTTGTTCCATTGATCTATATTTCTGTCTTTGTGCCAGTACCATACTGTCTTGATAACTGTGGCTTTGTAGTAGAGCCTGAAGTCAGGTAGGTTGATTCCTCCAGTTCCATTCTTCTTTCTCAAGATCGCTTTGGCTATTCGAGGTTTTTTGTTTTTCCATACAAATTGTGAAATTATTTGTTCTAGCTCTCTGAAGAATGCTGTTGGTAGCTTGATAGGGATTGCATTGAATCTATAGATTGCTTTGGGTAGTATACTCATTTTCACTACATTGATTCTTCCAATCCATGAACATGGTATATTTCTCCATCTGTTAGTGTCCTCTTTGATTTCTTTCACCAGTGTTTTATAGTTTTCTATATATAGGTCTTTAGATTCTTTAGGTAGATATATTCCTAAGTATTTTATTCTTTCCATTGCAATGGTGAATGGAATTGTTTCCTTAATTTCTCTTTCTGTTTTCTCATTATTAGTGTATAGGAATGCAAGGGATTTCTGTGTGTTGATTTTATATCCTGCAACTTTACTATAGTCATTGATTAGTTCTAGTAATTTTCTGGTGGAGTCTTTAGGGTTTTCTATGTAGAGGATCATGTCATCTGCAAACAGTGAGAGCTTTACTTCTTCTTTTCCAATTTGGATTCCTTTTATTTCTTTTTCTGCTCTGATTGCTGTGGCCAAAACTTCCAAAACTATGTTGAATAGTAATGGTGAAAGTGGGCACCCTTGTCTTGTTCCTGACTTTAGAGGAAATGCTTTCAATTTTTCACCATTGAGGATAATGTTTGCTGTGGGTTTGTCATATATAGCTTTGATTATGTTGAGGTAGGTTCCTTCTATTCCTGCTTTCTGGAGAGTTTTGATCATAAATGGATGTTGAATTTTGTCAAAGGCTTTCTCTGCATCTATTGAGATAATCATATGGTTTTTATTTTTCAATTTGTTAATGTGGTGTATTACATTGATTGATTTGCGGATATTGAAGAATCCTTGCATCCCTGGGATAAAGCCCACTTGGTCATGGTGTATGATCTTTTTAATGTGTTGTTGGATTCTGATTGCTAGAATTTTGTTAAGGATTTTTGCATCTATGTTCATCAGTGATATTGGCCTGTAGTTTTCTTTTTTTGTGGGATCTTTGTCAGGTTTTGGTATTAGGGTGATGGTGGCCTCATAGAATGAGTTTGGAAGTTTACCATCCTCTGCAATTTTCTGGAAGAGTTTGAGCAGGATAGGTGTTAGCTCTTCTCTAAATTTTTGGTAGAATTCAGCTGTGAAGCCGTCTGGACCTGGGCTTTTGTTTGCTGGAAGATTTTTGATTACAGTTTCAATTTCCGTGCTTGTGATGGGTCTGTTAAGATTTTCTATTTCTTCCTGATCGAGTTTTGGAAAGTTGTACTTTTCTAAGAATTTGTCCATTTCTTCCACGTTGTCCATTTTATTGGCATATAATTGTTGATAGTAGTCTCTTATGATCCTTTGTATTTCTGTGTTGTCTGTTGTGATCTCTCCATTTTCATTTCTAATTTTATTGATTTGATTTTTCTCCCTTTGTTTCTTGATGAGTCTGGCTAATGGTTTGTCAATTTTATTTATCCTTTCAAAGAACCAGCTTTTGGTTTTGTTGATTTTTGCTATGGTCTCTTTTGTTTCTTTTGCATTTATTTCTGCTCTAATTTTTAAGATTTCTTTCCTTCTACTAACCCTGGGGTTCTTCATTTCTTCCTTTTCTAGTTGCTTTAGGTGTAGAGTTAGGTTATTTATTTGACTTTTTTCTTGTTTCTTGAGGTGTGCCTGTATTGCTATGAACTTTCCCCTTAGGACTGCTTTTACCGTGTCCCACAGGTTTTGGGTTGTTGTGTTTTCATTTTCATTCGTTTCTATGCAAATTTTGATTTCTTTTTTGATTTCTTCTGTGATTCAAAATGAGATTTTCATTGTGAGGAGTTTCTACTTTTTCACAAAAGTCCCAAATTTTTATGCCAAAAAAGAACCTAAAGAAATGTCACAGCTAAGGAAAAGCCTCAGTGTGATGCCATTGTCCCTTTTGTGAATGTAGTGTCACTTAATGGTTCAGCCCATTTCACGTCTCAGATAAACAATGTCCAACTTTTGACTTTTCATCTCTTTGTTCAGCATGGTCTGGCCCGCTGATACCAGAGAGACTCTGGCTCACTGTGGACAAAATGAGTTGAAAGGAAACTGCTTATTGCAAAATCTGCCTTTTCCTACAGCATAAATGAGAAATGGGGAAAGCTGTAATAAAATTAATTGTATGTACTTAGAATCTTGATGCTGAAGTGCTTAGCGTTAGAAATTCTTTTGAGAACTCAACTCTGAGGAAAAAGGATTTTTCTCTTATATAGCTTTAAATAGAATTCAGTTTCCATTAACTCTCTGAAGCTGTCAAAAACACATTAAAAAAATGCCAGTTCCTGAAGTGCACCTCAACTCTGTATTTTCAAATGTTCTCGAGGCAGTTCATTCAGCAACTTGCTTTAGGTCCAGTAGGTCTCTATTCTGCTAAGGAAACGTGCGGAATTTGTAAGTAATTGTCTCCTTTCGTCTTTTATGTTACATGTGTGCTCATTCATGTCCAACTCTTTGTGACCACATGGATTGCAGTCCGCCAGGCTCCTCTGTCCATGGGATTTTCCAGGCAGGAATACTGGAGTCGGTTGTCATTTCCTCCAGGGAATCTTCCCAGTCCAGGGATTGAACCTGCGTCTCCTGCATTGCAGGTGGATTCTTTACCATCTGAGTCACAAACAAGTCCTGGTATAATGTGGAAGGAAGCTATCACAATATAGATCTTTTGATTAAAGAAAAGCAGACAGCATCCAGTTGATAAATAGAAAGAAGTGGAGATTTGTTTTAATGTTAATGAGGTCTTCTTTGACTTTAATTCTTTATTTACTTCTCTTCCCCTTGAAAAGGCTTAACTAGACATGGCCTATGTAGGAACATTTAGAAATACAATGAGTTTCCAAGTCTTCAAGATTATCCAAGAGCACAGAGAAAGAAATAGACAAAGAATATCATCCCCACATTTACCTCTGGAGGGAAATGGAAGAGACAAAATCGCTGTAATTGGATTTTCACCAGTACATGTCAAGAGTACTTGCCTTTGTAAAAAATGTTCATGGGCCATTAATCATAACCTAAGAACCACATCTCACCTGAAAAATGAAAGATCCTCCTTTGGCCACGGCCCAGATGAATTCCACAAGGCATACAACATTTCATTTTCAATTCTCCACGTGCTTATTATTGACCCAACTCTGAACATCTCTAAAAATAATTCTCATTTACTCACATGGTGAGCGCTTTCACCCTAGAACATTCTTTTCTCTGGGCTTCAGTAATGCAATCACACTCTCTTCAAATGTTCCCATCAGATCTCTTGGGACCTGAAGCATCAGAAGTGGATGAGGCCCTTCAAGAATGTTCTGGCATTAAGAGCCTGAGTGCCCAAAGCCATGGGAGAATATCAGCTGGAAGACACCCTTTCCCTACCTTCTAAGGCCCCAAGAGCTGCCTGATGTTTTCTGAAGAGCTGTGCCTACCTCTTAGGCTCTCCAGGATCCTTCCAGGATGTTTATCCAACTTGACAGAGACATCATCTGAGCCATGGGGAGTGTGACTATGCCCTTTATTCCATACCCCTCACAATGAACAGGGATTGGGTAATGGCAAAGGCATTTGAACCCTCCCTTTGCAAGCCTGTGTATCCTGTAAAATAGCAGCTTATTCCAGCCACATTTTTTGTATTTTTAAAGCCACATATTTTAAGCTTGTTTCCTCAATTTTTGTCTGAGATGGTTCCAACACTCTTCAGTTCAGTCACTCAATAGTGTCCGACTCTTTGCGACCCCATGAACTGCAACATGCCAGGCCTCCCTGTCCATCATCAACTCCCAGAGCTTGCTCAAACTCACGTCCATCGAATTGGTGATGCCATCCAATCATATAATCCTCTGTCGTCCCCTTCTCCTCCTGCCTTCAATCTTTCCCAGCATTAGGGTCTTTTCCAGTGAGTCAGTTCTTCACATCAGGTGGCCAAACTATTGGAGTTTCAGTTTTAGCATCAGTCCTTCCAATGAGTATTCAGGACTGATTTCCTTTAGGATTGACTGGTTGGATCTCCTTGCATTTCAAGGGACTGAAATGAATCTTCAAGAATCTTCTCCAACACCACAGTTCAAAAGCATCAATTCTTCGGCACTCAGCTTTCTTTATAGTCCAACTCTCACATCTATACATGACTCCTGGAAAGCCTTGACTAAACTGACCTTTGGTGGCAAAGTAATGTCTCTGCTTTTTAATATGCCGTCTAGATTGGTCATAACTTTTCTTCCAAGGAGTAAGCATCTTTTAATTTAATGGCTGCAGTCACCATTTGTAGTGATTTTGGAGCCCCCCAAAATAAAGTCTCTCATGGTTTCCATTGTTTCCCCATCTATTTGCCATAAAGTGATGGGACCAGATGTCATGATCTTAGTTTTCTGAATGTTGAGTTTCAAGCCAGCTTTTTCACTCTCTTCTTTCACTTTCATCAAGAGGCTCTTTAGTTCTTCACTTTCTGCCATAAGGGTGGTGTCATCTGCATATCTGAGGTTATTGATATTTCTCCTGGCAATCTTGATTCCAGCTTGTGCTTCATCCAGCCTGGCATTTCACATGATGTACTCTGCATATAAGTTAAATAAGCAGGGTGACAATATACAGCCTTGATGTACTCCTTTTCCTATTTGGAACCAGTCTGTTGTTCATGTCCAGTTCTAACTGTTGCTTCTTGACCTGCATACAGATTTCTCAGGAGGCAGGTCAGGTGGTCTGGCATTCCCATCTCTTGAAGAATTTTCCAGTTTGTTGTGATGTACACAGTCTAAGACTTTGAGAATGGGTATAAAATAAATTACATGCAATATGAAAATGTATATTTTAAAGAGACTTTTATATTTTATAGTAAGAGCATAATTTTGTATTATTTTCTCGAACTTCTAGAACTTTCCATAGCCATTTTATAATCATAAGTATTTTACAACCAAATCAGTTAGTAATTCCTCCTAATAGTTTAACAAACCACTTATCTGCATCTTGTCCTTGTGCCAACAGCATGTAGAATCAGAAATAGAAGTTTTGCCTTTAAGCTTTTTCCTTGCTGTTTATTGCTCGATAAGGAGTATCTCAATGTGTCATGTTTGCACACAGATCATCCAAGAAAGGTTCTTCATTCCCCCTGCAGACCCATCAGGGAGGCAGTGATGAGGGAAAATTTCAGGATGGCTCATTTATGTTTAAATATTATCTTCACAGGGCTTCCCAGGTGGTGCTAGTGGTAAAGAACCCTCCTGCCAATGCAGGAAACATAAGAGATAAGGGTTCAAGCTCTGATTTGGGAAGATCCCCTTTAGGAGAGCATGACAATCTGCTCCATTCTCTTGCCTGGAGAATCCCCATGGACAGAGGAGCCTGGCAGGCCACAGTCCATGGGGTCACAAAGGGTCGGACACAACTGAAGCAACTTAGCATGTGTGCATGATCTTCACAGGAGCCTGTAAACAAAACCTTATGGGTTTCTGGCTATTCTGAATGGATTGTGTGCTGCTGGAATTTGCAGTTCTTGGGTTCAAGTCTCTTGATGAGCAAGGACTAGACGTGTAGGGCAGCCTGGCTACACTGATTTATACAGAGGCAGCGCATCTTGTAAGACAGGAAAACACCTAGCCCTGCAGTTGGAAAAGTGATGAAATGTTGTTCCTTCAGACAAGGTTGTGGATATATAGCCTACGCTGTCTGTGCTCAGTGCACTTTCCCCAGATGGTACAGAGCAGGGACGGAAGTTTCTTCTCTCCAACTCAGAGAGAAGTGATCTTTCTCCTTTCTGCTTTTTAGCTTCACTACTTTATGTCAGACCAGACTTTAGCCTTTGATGTTTCACAACCATCGTCCCTCCACGAGAGGATGGCTAACAGCACTTATTTCACTTCCCAAGCCTCCCCTACCCCCATCAAGGGAGGCATTGCTCTTCTGTGCCCAGTCTTATTTATTTAAATGAACCTTTTAAAATCCTCAGCTGTGTAACTAATATGGGTCCCGATATTGATTCCCTTGGTTTTGTCTGAAAGGGGCTTTTTATGAAAAGCATCGACTCAGCTGTTCAGCTCAGCTGAGCTCCTCTGCGTGCTCAAAATTCTGGGTTGCTGTAGCTGCTGAGTAGTGAAAATCAGAGAGGGTTCTTTAGTCATGGCAAGTCTATTCAGATGACTGTGGAGGTTTGAGCTCTGTGTTGTGGACATTTTAGCCCTGTGTTGCAGAGCTGGGAAAATAGAAAGAAAAATGATTGCTTTCATCATCATGGGGTCCTGCCCCATTCTTCCCGCCCCCTCCTCCCCACCCCCAAAGCACAGGATATCTTGAGAATAGACTTTCCCATATGTGACTTTATTATAAACTCTCAGTGAGGGTGTTTATAAACCTTTCCACCTTGTGACCACTATTCTCTGAGAGCCAGCTCAGCCGTAAAGATGAGCTACTGTGACATTCTAGGGTTCTGTCTTTCATAAATTAATTAACTTGGCTGCACCAGGTCTTGGTTGTGGCACACAGCACCTTTGTTGGTTACGTGAGATCTTTCACTGTGGTGCAAGGATTCTCTAGTTGTGGCTCCCAGGCTACAGAGGGCGTGGCCTTTTAGTTGCTCACCTGTATAAGAAATTTTAGTTCCCCGACCAGGGACTGAACCCACATCCTCTGCATTGCCAGGTGGATTCTTAACTACTGGACTTCCAGGGAAGTTCCTAGGGTTGTGTCTTTTTGATCAAAAATTACTGATTAGCCAGGGTGCAGAGATCTTGATAACCATGATTTCACAGTGTAAATAAACAAAGAGTCACCAAACCATCCACTTTTGGAATGCAGGCAATAAATTCCTTGGGGTCAGAGATGGCTGGGTTTAACAAGGGTCAGTAATAGTTCAGGGGGTACTGTGCATGCATGCTAAGTTGGTTCACTTGTGTCCGACTCTTTGAAACCCTGTGGATTGAAGACTGCCAGGCTCCTCTATCCATGGGTTTCTCTTGGCAAGAATAGTGGCATGGATTGCCATGCCCTCCTCGAGGGAATCTTCCCGAGCCTGGGATGAGACCCGCGTATTGTAGGTCTCCTGCTTGACAGGCAGATTCTTTACTACTAGAACCACCACACCAGAGGGTTCAATAAGCATCTTTATCATTGACGTCATGAGCAAGCTATTAAGTACTAGTCTTGGGACCACTGGTACTCTCTGAGAAGCCAGTGACCATTAGCCATTCTTTGGGAATCAAGCAAGGACAGTAACTTCTTCCAAAACATTAAATGAAAGTATTTTGTAGGCAGTGTAATTGACTAAATGATATCAGGGCCTCTGAGAATTCATTCAAATCACTTGGCTGAGCACTGGCCTTAGCTCCTCAGAGACTTAGCAGTAATGTAAACAATTGGTCTTGGAGAGGCTCATTTGGTTTTTGTTATTACAGAGATTGCATCCTTGAATGCCAAAAGGTTTCCCACTGACAGTTCCTAATATGAGCTTCAGAAAAGTCCAATCTCCAAAATGTATACACGTTTCAAAACCTACCCGGAGCAAGTCACGTGCTTCATATTTACCATCGGGCTGGTGACATAGCCTGGCACAGTCTGGGCATGTCTTATCTTTATCTGGAGTGTAGCGGATACTCCGACATTAGGATAATTGTTTTTAACTGGCCTAAAAACTATATCTGTACTACAGTCACTGACTCTAAATGTGAGCATTCATTGGTGTGACCACAGGACAGACACTGTGGACAGTTTTACATACAGCATTTATTTTAATTGTCACCAAACTACAGGAGTTAGATATTATTCATTTCATTTTATAGGAAAAAAGGAAAGAGAGAAAGTTAAGTCTCTGGCCTAAGGCCACATAGCTAATAAGAGTACATCATATTTTGAATAAAAATTGATCTGATTCCAAAAGCAGGACTTTTGTGCTAAAACTGTACCGTCTAATGTGGAAGATACGTGAATGATAGCCCCTAGTGGCTGCTGAGTGCGTGAATGGGGAAACCTGGCTGGTCAAATGTGCTGTATACAAGTTCAAATGTTCTGTATACACTGGATTCAAAGACTTAGCATGAAAAATCTATATATAGTATGTCAGTAGTTTTATGAATTGACGTTTATTCATGTTGAAATGATCATATTTTGGGTATATTAGGTTAAGTAAAATGCATTATTAAAATTAATTTCATGATAATCACAAAACTTCTATACTTCTCTGCCCTTTCTCTGATGGTGCTTTATTGTGGTCAACTGAGTTTTTACTCCTCAAGACTGAATCTGAACCACCATTTTAAAGCATCTTCAAAAACCTTGGCAAGTTTTTCAGATCAGGCATCCTGCTCAGTTCAAAAAACCATAATCCTGAACTCTTGCTGTTACCACCAGGGAGACAGGCAATAAAGATCAGTGAGACACGTTTGCTTGTTTCTGACTCGGACATTCTGTCTTCAGAAGCAGCTATAACCTGATTCTGAGAGAAAAAGATACCCCCAGGATAAGGCACAACAAAAACGCATCACTCTCCAAATTCCTAGCCAGTTGTGTATCTCTTCTGTCATTGCTTTTATTGTGCATGGGATTTGAGTTTCTTTAGTCTCATGATGCAGATTTTTGCATATTGTTTATTATTGTTTATCAGATGATTTAATCTTGTTCCAAATTCAGCCACAGAGTTTGAATCCAAGACCTCTATGATAATGGATTCTCCAAGTTCTACAATGGATTATTTGCTCTTTAAAAGTGAAAGTGTTAGTCTCTCCGTGTGTCCAACTCTTTGTGACCCTAGGGACTGTAGCCTGCCAAGCTCCTCTGTTCATGGGATTCTCCAGACAAGAATACTGGAGTAGGTAGCTATTCCCTTCTCCAGGGGATCTTTCCAACCCAGAGATTGAACCAGATCCTTTACCATCTGAGCTACCAGGGAAGCCCCCATCTGCTAAAATCCAGGGCTAATTCATCTGCAGCATTACAAACTTCTTTGTCTCTCTGGAAAAGTGCCAACCAAATACATGCCCATGGATATGCAAAGCAGAGGATGGAGACAAATATTTGGGAAATCTTAAAAGTTAGGATCATGGGTTACCCTGAAATATACTCATTGTCATCATTTAAATACCTGTATTGACTGTTACATTGGGTAGCTAATGAATATCAGTGTTCTAGAAAATTTAGAAAATATAATTGCACTATCTTATTTCTGAAAATTCTTTTTCCTTGGTCTATCTCTGTCACAAAGAAAATAAGTTTGCTCAAGAGATATGATAATAATAAATGCAAGACAAAAGAACTTTCATTCATTAATTTAGACAACAAATAAAAATCTGAAGGTAATTAAAGTAAAATCATAAATGCTCTCCACTCTACAATATAAGAAAGAGTCTCTAAATCCCCATTTAATTTTTTCTATCATGTAGAATATCCAACTGCAATAAAAGAAGAAATTTTCTAGTCTCTGCTTTTGTGTACAAAATTTATCTTTTCTTTTTCCTAAACTCTGAATATCATCAATTAAACACTGTCCTCAGAGCAAATGCATATTTGCCTTAAATTCAACAGAGCTTAAGGTTTAAAATAACCAGTGGTATATGTAACAATTAAAAATAAAACTGTAATTTATCATACTTTATTAATGAAGATGACTAGGAAATGACTTCTTAGGAGAGAAATTTTCCATTCACAGCAAAAGTCATTTTCTAAGATAGCCTCCCAGGCTGTGTCTACTGAAGAAAATTTCCACTGTAAATGGTTAGGCATTTTTATAGTTTAGTCTTGTTACGAGAAATGATACTTTGGATTCTTGAGGATTTGGAGTGACAGAAATACACTGAAATAAAGTTTTCCTTGCATGCCCCTATAGTAAGAGGCGTGGGTTTGATCCCTGGGTCAGAAAGATACCCTAAAAGAGGATATGGCAATCCACTCCAGTGTTCTTGCCTGGAGAATCTCATGGACAGAGGAGCCTGGTGGGTATAATCTGTGAGGTCACAAAGAGTGAAACACAACTGAACAGTTGAGTGTGCAAGTGTGGGAAGAGGAAGGATGAACCTTAGAGCAAAAATACCCATTTGTTTTTGATGCTATTTAAAGTAAGAATGCCTGGAAATCCCATGGATGGAGGAGCCTGGTAGGCTGCAGTCCATGGGGTCACTAAGAGTTGGATACGACTGAGCGACTTCACTTTCACTTTTCACTTTCATGCATTGGAGAAGGAAATGGCAACCCATTCCAGTGTTCTTGCCTGGAGAATCCCAGGGACGGCGGAGCCTGGTGGGCTGCTGTCTGTGGGGTCGCACAGAGTTGAACATGACTGAAGTGACTTAGTAGTAGCAAAGTAAGAAAGCTGTTCTATGACAACCTGTAATGGGACCTACTTCTCCAGCCCCTGCCCCACCCAGCTTCACAGCTCTTTCTTGTAGGATGAAAGGAGGACCATTTCTGCCTCTCAGCTTTCCTCTTTTAAAAAAGAAAAGAATTAATTAATTTGGTTGTGCCGGGTCTTTGTTGTGGCATGTGGAGTCTATTTCCCTGTCCAGGGATCAAAGCTGGGCCCCTTGCATTTGGGAAGTCAGAGTCTTAGCCACTAGACCACCAAGGAAGTCCCCCGTCTCTCAGATCCCCTTTCACCCACCCAGCACTCCCACTGTATAGCCTGCCTTCCACACCGTCTCATCACCAACCTTCCCTCTTGGTTTGGAAGACTCCTCTCCTATTGACCAAATCTAATTTTTGTCAGTGCTAAATATTTCTTGTTGTTGTTCAGCTGCTGTGTCATGTCTGACTCTTTGTGACCCCATGGACTGCAGCACACCAGGCTTCCCTGTCCTTCACCATCTCCCAGAGCTTGCTCAAACTCATGTCCATTGAGTTGGTGATGCTATCCAACCATCTTGTCCTTAAACGACACCAAAAACAAACAAACAAAACTACTAGAATTCCATGAGCTAAATCTCTTCTGTATTTTGCCTCTTCACAATCCAGCTCTAAACCTGGCTATATTTTGTCCATACTTCTGAGTGTAATAATCTGGAATAATCTGTTCAAATTTCTCCTCCTGAGTTTGTACCCCATTCCCCATTTCAACTTTTATACTATTCTTTCTCTTTCCTACAGATGAATTGAATGGACTCCCAAGCTATCTTGCAGCAAACTCTTATTAATATCTTTACCCTTTTTCTGTTTGTATCACTCATTTTGCTTGCCTCCATCAACATCAGTAGCAGACTTTTGTCTCTGGACAGGACAGAACCCTCATGTCAATACCATCCTTTGACCCAGATCAGAGAAATTCCTGCCCTCGGCTCCATGCTTTAGAGCAGGGGTCCTCAACCCCCGGGCCACAGATCAGTACTGGCAGTGGGTGAGCAAGCAAACCTGGATTAGCCACCCTCTAACTCCCTGGTCAGTTATCTGGTCTGGGAAATTGTAGCTACAGGCTTGGGGACCTAGCTCTGCCCTTCACTGGATTGTGAAGAAATTCGAAGAGTGACAAGTAAGCCAGAGAGTGATGACAAAGCATACCTCCCAGAGCAGTCATTTTTAGTGTGGTCTAGTGTGCACGCATGCTTGTGCAGTTGTGTCCGACTTTGTGACACCATGGACTGTAGCCACCAGGTGCCTCTGTCCATGGGATTCTCCAGGCATAAATACTGGAGTGGGTTGCCATTTCCTTCTCCAGGGGATCTAACCCTCGTCTCCTGTGTATCTTGTATTGGCAGGCAGATTCTTTACCCCTGAGCCACCTAGCCAGAGACCAATCAATATTCGTTCTGTGTTCCATAAGGCTATTGATGAATGATTGGCCTATTGATGAATATCATACTTATTAGGGTTCTCAAGAGAAACAGAACCAATAGGATATGAATATATAAAAAGGGACTGGTTATAAGGAGTTGGATCACATGGTTATGGAGACTAGTAAGTCCCAGTCTGCAGGGGTGAGGCTGGCAGGCTTGAGACCCAGGAAAACTGATGAGGTTCCAGTCTGAGGGGGCCACTGGAAATCAAGGAGACTCGATGGTGCTGATGAACCCGACAGAAGGCATTTGCTGGAGATTTCCCCCTGACATGGGAAGGCTGGTCTTTTTGTTTTCTATTCAGGCCCTCAATAGATTAGATAAGATCCATTCACATTATAGATGGCATTCTGCTTACTCAAAGTTCACTGATTTAAATAATCTCACCCCATACACCCTTCTCATTAACATACAACATAAACATCAATCTACTTTCTAGGATTAAATCCCAGACAGCTCAGACACCGCAGAATGAAAGTGATTTGACAGTCTCCCTCAGTGACTCATTTCGATTTACTTATTTAGTTCAAATCATTCTTGCTTTTCATACCTAAATCTTCTGAAACTTCGCATGCATGGAAGTGTCATGGTGTACAAAGGGCCTGATGTGAAGAAAGAAAATGAGACTGGAGGTGATGCCTGGGGCAGAGTAAAGTGCTTGTGCCGTCTGTAGGGTTTTGTGATGAAAGGCTCTCCATGGTTTCTGGCAGTTACCAAGTGGATAAGTGGTCATTTAAGACCGATTCAGTACATTTTGTAGGGCTGGAAATTCCTGATTACTTATTCACTTTTACATGAAGAAATTCAGTAATAAACAGACTACCAACCAACGTGACCACATGGTGAGATTCGTCACTGAAGAATGCCTCCTTCTGCTGTCTCCCCGCTCCACCTTGGAAAGTCAAACCACCTGTTCATCATCAGTGATATCTCAGCTATAAAGATTAAATAGGGGTGGGATGGGCGGGTGAAGGGAGGTTCAAGAGGAGGTTCAAGGAGGGGGCATATGTATACTTTCGCTGATTCATGTATGGCAGAAGCCAACATAACATTGTAAAGCAATTATCCTCCAATTAAAAATAAGTTTAAAAAATTAAGTAATGCCACAAGACATAAACCATAGAAATGTGAAATCTTTTAAAGCATATAGGTCTATTGTATGATGCTAAGTGTTACTATTGTCACTGTGAAAAGATAAGACCTATAAAGTTGGGGGTCTTCCTTGCCTAGAAGAAGAAAAACAAACCCTCTCTGAGAACGCACCTTAGTATTTACATCGCCATATATGCAGGAGTCCTAGCATTAGGTTGTAAATGTCATGTACTCTAGGACACACCCATTCTTAAAATCATAACCAGACATCTCAAACGCGTAACATTTAGGCGTATTGCCTCTCCCATTGCTGCAGGTTGAAGTGAAGTGCTACTCGCTTAGTCATGTCCAACTCTTTGCGACCCCATGGACTGAAGCCCACCAGGCTCCTCTGTCCATGGGATTCTCCAGGCAAGAATACTGGAGCGGGTTGCCATTTCCTCCTCCAGGGGATCTTCCCAACCCAGGGATCAAACCCACATCTCTTGCGGCTCCTGCATTGGCAGGAAGATTCTTTACCACTGGAGCAATTTGGGTAGCCCTCCTGTAGGTTACCCAAGGATTATTTTCTTTTTTGACCTGTAGAAAATTTATTTGCCACCATTCTTTTAAAATAACAACTTTGAAGATCCAAACAGCATCTTAGGACTTCTAGACAGAGCTGTTTCATCTATTCCATAGTGCTGAAGGGGATCAGTATATTTTAAATTATACTGTTAATAGAAATAATACAACACGGAATTCATCCTTGAAGTCATATCTTATCTAATGGCTAATACACTACTGAAATACTCTCACAACCATCAAGTTGTGTTAGGCAACGTTTAGGGGGGAAATCAAAAAATAAAGTCAACTAAAATAGCTCTTTTGTTGGTACAATGGAGCAAGTGAAGTGATAAAACTAAAGAGATAACAGTGTCTTAAGCCGCAGACCTCAATAGAGTCCTAAAAAGCTGTTTATCTGTGTACAACATCATTTTCTGTGTCTGCTTTTGATAATCCTTTTGAGTTAGAACCTAACTAGTATTTTCTAATATTACCTCAAAAATTGCTTTTATTTCATGTTCATGTGTTGTACAATGAGGAACCATCTTCAGTTCAGTCTCTCAGTCATGTCTGACTCTTTGCGACCCCACGAACCGCAGCACGCCAGGCCTCCCTGTCCATCACCAACTCCCGGAGTTCACCCAAACCCATGTCCATTGAGTTGGTGATGCCATCCATCCATCTCGTCCTCTGTCGTCCCCTTCTCCTCCTGCCCTCAATCTTTCCCAGCATCAGGGTCTTTTCAAATGAGTCAGTTCTTCACATCAGGTGACCAAAGTATTGGAGTTTCAGCTTCAACATCAGTCCTACCAATGAATACCCAGGACTGATCTCCTTTAGGATGAACTGGCTGGATCTCCTTGCAGTCCAAGGGACTCTCAAGAGTCTTCTCCAACACCACAATTCAAAAGCATCAGTTCTTCGGTGCTCAGCTTTCTTTATAGTCCAACTCTCATATCCATACATGACCACTGGAAAAACCATAGCCTTTACTAGACAGACCTTTGTTGACAAAGTAATGTCTCTGCTTTTCAATATGCTGTCTAGGTTGGTCATAACTTTCCTTCCAAGGAGTAAGAGTCTTTTAATTTCGTGGCTGTGGTCACCATCTGCAGTGATTTTGGAGCCCAGAAAAATAAAGTCAGCCATTGTTTCCACTGTTTCCCCATCTATTTGCCATGAAGTGATGAGACCGGATGCCATGATCTTAGTTTTCTGAATGTTGAGCTTTAAGCCAACTTTTTCACTCTCCTCTTTCACTTTCATCAAGAGACTCTTTAGTTCTTCTTCACTTTCTGCCATAAGGCTGGTGTCATCTGCATATCTGAGGTTATTGATATTTCTCCTGGCAATCTTGATTCCAGCTTGTGCTTCTTCCAGCCCAGTATTTCTCATGATGTACTCTGAGTAGAAGTTAAATAAGCTGGGTGACAATATACAGCCTTGATGTACTCCTTTTCCTATTTGGAACCAGTCTGTTGTTCCATGTCCAGTTCTAACTGTTGCTTCTTGACCTGCATACAGGTTTCTCAGGAGGCAGGTCAGGTGGTCTGGTATTCCCATCTCTTGAAGAATTTTCCACAGTGTATTGTGATCCACACAGTCAAAGGCTTTGGCATAGTCAATAAAGCAGAAATAGATGTTTTTCTGGAACTCTCTTGCTTTTTCAATAATCCAACAGATATTGGCAATTTGATCTCTGGTTCCTCTGCCTTTTCTAAAACCAGCTTGAACATCTGGAAATTCGTGGTTCACGTATTGCTGAAGCCTGGCTTGGAGAATTTTGAGCATTACTTTACTAGCATGTGAGATGAGTGCAATTGTGTGGTAGTTTGAGCATTCTTTGGCATTGCCTTTCTTTGGGATTGGAATGAAAACTGACCTTTTCCAGTCCTGTGGCCACTGCAGAGTTTTCCAAATTTGCTGGAACCATCTTAGGAAGTAAATTATAAGGAGATTTTAAAAATCTAACTTAAAGACTTTAGAATCATGTTAAACCCAGTAGAGGTCCCTTTTTTCTTTTAGATTATTTAAATTTGCAATGTCAGCTAAGCTCTATTTTGTAAAGTGAGCATGTCACCTTGTTTTCATTGTTAGGTGTGGCTTCAGGTTACCAAGAAGATTGCTTTGTTGTTGTTCAGTCACTCAGTCATGTTCGACTCTTTGCAACCCCATGGACTGCAGCATGCTGGGCTTCCCTGTCCTTCACTATCTCCTGGAGTTTGTTCAAACTCATGTCCATTGAGTTGATGATGCCATCCAACCATTTCATCCTGTTGTCCCCTTCTCCTCTTTCCCTCAGTGTTTTCCAGCATCAGGGTCTTAACTCCAATTATGCAACAATTATTGAATAGAAAGCATTAAGTGTTTGGCTCAGTTCGGTAATCCTTGAGCTCGTACAGGGAGACCTTAGGCAGATGTGCACTAAGGTAAATAAGTCTTGTTCCTCATCCTCAAGGAATTCCCAGTTTGGTGTCAGAGAAGTACCCATGTATGGATATTTACCACACGACCTGGTGTGGGCAGGTTCCAAGTCCTCAATGCAGAGGAGGGGACCTAACCCAGCCCAGGTGAAAATGACGAGGCACCTGGTGAAACATCCCACTCCTGAGTTTTTGTGTTTCATAAGCCAGCCCATGAGTGATTATGTCAATTTATTTGGTCATAACCAAAATTTTTTTTCTCCATTTTGAAAACATTTATTTTTAATTGAAGGATAATTGCTTTACAATGTTGTGTTGAAAACTTTTTTAAATGAAGAAAAATAAACTAGAAAAATTTTGTCTCCATTCTGAACCTTCCTTTAGTCCATTTTCCTCCATCTCTCTGAGACACAAACTTGATTTTATCTTCCTAATGAAACTCCCCTGGGTCTCCCATCACCTGCCTAACTGATAAGGTCTCAGTCTCTCCTGGCATATTCTTTTCTCACCCTTCTAACTTGCCATCCTGGCCTGTTACTCACTTTTCTTGTCCTAGATCTCCAGCCAAACTCAAACCTCACATATTTGCCAATTGCCCTAGAATGGTCCTCTGCTCTTGCATGTGTGTGCTTAGTCACGTTCGACTCTTTGTGACTCCCTGAACTCTAGCCCGCCAGGCTCCTCTGTCCATGGAATTCTCCAGACAAGAATACTGGAGTGGGTTTTCCATTTCCTTCTCCAGGGGATCTTACTGACCCAGGGATTGAACCCAGCTCTCCTGCATTTGCAGTCGGACTCTTTACCAATGGGCCACCTGGGAAGCCTCCTCTACTTTTGGTGATAACCTAGTCATCTTTTAGGATCCAGTTCAGAAGTTTTCTCTTTTGTGAAAACTTTCTTAGCTTCCCAAACAAAGTGATTTTCCTTCCTTTATGTTATCACTGTAGCTTATTCATATCTGTTATTGTAGCAATAAGTGGTGTCTTGCAATTGCTTGTTTATATATCCACACCTAGCCTCTAAGCACCTTGACAGCAAAGAAAATATATTATGTATTTTTCTCTGCCTGGCATGTAGAAAGCAGCAAAAAAGAAACTTGTGATGCATCATAAATGATTGCTCTTTTTGCTTCATTGTAGCAATTCAGTGTCTTGCGATTATTTATTTAATCATCCACTCCAATTCCAGACTCAGTATCTTAAGGGCAGAGACTATGCCTTAAGTATTTTTATCTGACTAACATATAAGATGAGTGAATAAACAGATGAGTTAATTTGGGAAACTGGCTATCAATAATAACATTTCATATCTGTAATGACCATTAAATTTTCCTAATGAGAAGATATGCAACATAAATACTAGATCACTTGAGAAAGACACAGCAAGAATGTTGTTGGGTGAAAGTTATCAACTAAGGTGATTGTGCAAGAATAAAACTGTCTCCCTCGGCCCCCCATAAAATATTAGGAAATAATGATCTGGAAAGGATATGGTACCAGATGTGCTAGAAGTAGGTGACTCAGTGGTAAAGAATCTGCTTGCAATAAGGGGGACCTGTGTTCGATCCCTGGGTTGGAAAGATCCCTTAGATGAGGGACTGGTGACCCACCCCAGTATTCTTGTCTGGGAGATCCCATGGACAGAGGAGCCTGGTAGGTTACAGTCCATGGGGTCACAAAGAGTTGGACACGACTGAGCACTTAGCATCACCTGAAGCCTATAAAGTCAGCCCACCTTGCTGCTCATGACAATCTATAAAGGAGACTTAGAAAAACTCCAGGGGTCCTGATTTGAGAGCATTTTCCTCTCTCGGTGCAATCCTCCTTCCTCTCACCTAGACTCAGCCCTGGGACATTTAAAGGATGCCCACAAAGCTCCAAGGCTCCAGGTTCCCATCCTCATAGGGCTCTTACCCCAGAGGGCATCCCGTCTAACTACTAGATGTCAAGTAGCGAACACACTGGCCCTCAATTCTCTCTCTCCAGTTAGGTTCACTGGCACCCATATTCTGGTTGTTCACTGATCCCATGGGCCCTCCAAGCCATTTGCAATCAATCACATCCTTTGTGTATCCACTTCATCCATTTCCAGCTTCGAGTCCATGGTTCATCACTGTAATAGATCTCTTGGATATGCTCTCAATGCCCTAGACAATGGGTCAGTGAGATAAGCCCTTCAATCCAAATAGCCCACAAACAGGTTTTATCAATAGTGTTGAGTTGGAACACAGCCATCCTCCCCTTTAATTGAGATATTGTCTGCGGCTGCTTTTGCACTAAAGTGATGAGCTGAGTAGTTTTGACAGACATTGTGTGGCTGCAAAGCAAGCCATAACTAATTTCACGTCCTTGTAATCATAAGGAAAGGGACAAACTTCTGCACACTTAAAGGTGGACCAGGGAAGAAATGTTTCCGCTCTGTGAAACACTGAACTTGTAGTTCTATCAATGACTTAATAATGTTCTACTAAAGGCCCGTTAAATCTGTACATGTTACTTTTACTTTGGGTTCTCCATTGAGGCCCTTGGGGTGAGGCTGAGATCCTTTCCCTGATTGTGTTTGTAGATACCAGAGGACTTGACCAGGGCTTATGTTAGGAAGGAGGAAGGAAGGACAGTTGGAGATTTGGTGAACTGACCTGCACTGCATAACGCAGAGGGGAGAATGTGGTCACTCAGGATACATGGACATGATTCCACGCCTTATCCCAGGTCCAGTGGTGATGACACTTGCCGACTGTTCCTTTTTCAAGAATGTGATTTCTCTCAAACATCCACTAGGGGAGTGAAAAGCCCCTTGGAACTTCTCATTCCCATCACATTCTATTAATAATTCATGGTGGTAGACTTCCCTTTACAAGAAGCTTCTGTGGTCTTCCTTTGCCCTGTGGACCAGACATCCTAAATAGTTTTCATCTTCTGCTTCTGATAAGCATGTAATTGCATGTAACAAAAAAAGAGTCCACTGATAGTTTCAATAAAATAAAAGACTTTTAATAAATACTTATTGAGCTAAAACAAAAAATGACATATTCAGGTGAGAAAAAGACCCAGGCATCTGAAGAAAAGCATATTAATTATGCAATTCACGATTTTACTTTGAAAATAGTTAAAAAACCAACACATGCATCTGATTATCTCATATTCCTCGTCTCCAGGCTGCCCTTTGCATGCTTTCTGTGCACAGATACTTTTCACCATTGTGATTCTGACACGCAAACCATCTCATCCCTTCTGCATTAACAATGACACAGAGGCAGCCAGTATCAGGCCAATAGGAAATGAACTACGGTTCTGATTTTATCCCAACAGGAAAGAAGAGATGTTTATAATTTCCCAGTAGGAAATCAGATCTATTTCTCTCCATAGCTTGACAAGATGGTATGTCTTTTCCCTCTCTATTAACTTAATACCAAAATAAATGGCAACTCAGAGTTAAATGAACAGGAATAGACTGCTAATGTCAATCAAAATATATGCCAATCTCACTTCTACTGTCAGTTGCATGGAACTCACGTTCATTACTGAAAGTATTTATAATTTTCTTTCCTCATTGTCTAAATCAGAGAAAGAGAGAAAAAAAGCCAGACTATGGGACTTCCCTGGTGGTGCAATGGTTAAGAATCTGCCTCCCAATGCAGGGACATGGGTTCAATCCCTGGCCAAGGAACTAAGATCCACATGCCCTGGAGCAACTTAGCCAGTGCACCGCAACTGCTGAGCCTGTGGGTCTCAACTACTGAGCCCATGCTTTAGAGCTCATGCTCTGCAACGAGAGAAGCCCCCTTGCGTCACAACTAGAGAAAAAGGCCACATGGCACAACAAAGACCTGGACTGCCCCCCCACAAAATGCCAGACTACAACTTACATCACATCATTTTATTTTAAGAGTTGTCTTCCTATAATTTCCCCAACTCTCCTCATTCAGTCGACCCCCACCACCATTTTTAGCTGGAAGGTTACATATGAAATCAATGACACACTGCTCATATTTACCTGAAAATGAAAATATAAATCCATCTGTGTAAAAATGATCCCTTAAATCAAATTTCCAGACTCAGAAACCTCCTATTTAATGCCCAGAGCTAGTCTCAGATCCTCAGATATATATTTTGCTGCTTTCCAAGTTGAAAAACATATTCTAGATGACTCATGCTTCAGTGCTGATTTTTCCCTAGCAACATGAAATGGACAGGAGAAGGAGCCTGGTTTACTGACAGCAGCTCTCTACCTGTGGGTGGGCACTGGCAAGTGCTTCCATGTGCATCACACTTAAGACGCTTCTTCTAGGAGGCTTCTTATCAAAACAGTGTGTAAAGCAGTGACGCTCCCAAGGAAGTGACGGATAAAGACAGAGCCCGTAAATTGGTGCCCAAGGTTGGCCTATGCTCTTGTCAGGACATTTATGAATTCCTCCACTGACAACTGTCTTCATCTGGGGTAAGTGGTCATATGGTTTGTGGTGACTGCAGGGAGGAAATTTAAAAATAGAGAAGAACAAATGTTAGCTTAGATGCCTGCATTGCCATCAGATATTCATTGATATCCAAAAGAAATGGGGCCAGTTATGTACATTCATATAAATGTGTCTATCTCTTACTATATATCTGTCATCTGTTAAAGAGTGTACACATCTGTAAGATTTATTACTGCAGTGTCTTTGGAGAATGCATGCTCAGTTACTCAGTAGTATCCCACTCTTTGCAACCCTATGGACACAAAGAGGCTCCTGTCAGGCTCCTCTGTCCATGGGATTTCCAAGGCAAGAACACTGGAGTGGGTTGCAATTTCCTCCTCCAGGAGATCTTCCTGACCTAGGGATCAAACCCACATCTCTTTTTGTCTCCTGTGTTGGCAGGCGGGTTCTTTACCACTAGTGCCACCTGGGAAGCCCAACAGTAGTGAGGACTTAAATAGTATAGTAAGAACTTCTATAGTAAGATCTTCTAGAATCTCATACATGGATCTCTTCCTGGGAGGAGATCCCTGAATGTGCCCACACAGTTAAAATGATGTTTTGTAAAGAGTCATTAGAATCATGTCTTCCTATTTGGTTCCATACATCAAGGGGAGGATGATGCCTATAAATAATGGCTAAACTTATTATATTAAATCGCACCTATGTCTTAAATAATACTGCATCGTAGATGTCATGTGTAAATTGCTTTTCTTCGTGACCTTCTGAATTCAATATAGTAAAACCTATTGTATGGTTTATTGTAAAGTGTATTTACCTCTTAGGCACGCAAGGCCCCTAGAAGCCTCTCACGACAGGTAGAAGGAGAAGAAAGTTAAGTCAAACTTTCAGTTGTTGTTAGGTTATCCAGTCTGATAAAGAGGTCTCAGTGAAAGCTACTCCAGCACAAACAAATCAACAACAAAAAAGAGCTGCTGTCAGGCTATTTTTTTTTTAATTTAAGTTTATTTATTTTAATTGGAGACTAATTACTTTACAATATTGTATTGGTTCTGCCACACATCAACATGAATCCACCACGGGCGTACACGTGTCCCCCATCCTGATCAGCTGACTAGCGACTCCTTGAGATTCTGGGGTCTCAAGATAGTCTTGGCCTTCTTCTCCTGGGGCCAACACTGAGGCCCCTGCTACTGAAATCTGGTCTACATTCATTGGTTAGAAAAATTAAATAGTAAGTTCATTTGCTCGAGCACATGATTAAGTTACGGTAAAACTAATGTGGTTGGAAATGAATTAATTTGAGTTTTAAAAGTAAGCTTTCTCTGTTATGTTTTTATCAAGAAAAGGAATCACCGAAGTGATAAGGCAGTAAACATAAGTGGGAAACTCATACACGGAAGTCAACAGAGCCAAGTCAGTCTGTGAAGGTAAGATGAGGTTAGGAACAAGCCAGTTTCCGGAAAATTGAGATTTATCGCCTATAATCCAGGAATACAGAACAAAAGCTGTATTTTCTGATAGAGAGTAGTGCCCAAGCTGGGGTTCTATGTGGGATTTTTTTTTTTTTAGTCTTAATATATGATTACTAGAGTAAAAAAGTTTTTCCCCAGAGAAATATTGATTTAAAAAATGCTTTAAGGGACTTCCCTGGTGGTCCTGTGGTTGAGACTCCAACTTCCAATTCAGGGAGCTCAGGTTCCATACCTGGTCAGGGAACTAAGATCCCACATGGCCATGCAGCGTGGTCAAGAAGTAAAAATTAATGATGCTTTCAGCTAACTAGATGGTCAGGCAGTTCCTAAAACAGTTGCTTTGTGCAGTGAGTGTTAATATGATGTTCTCTCTGAAGAGTATACTTCCACAAAGGAGCCTCACAGAAACATTTAACAACTGACTGTAATTTGTGATTAACAATTCCTATGATAACTGGTTTGCATTATAGTAAATATACAGGCCACCCCCTTAATTAATTCTTACCGCAAAATCTACAGATGATGTGATAGAGTATCTATAGGAATTTTTTTAAAGAATCTTTTGATGTGGACCATTTTTAAAGTCTTTGTTGAATTTGTTGCAATATTACTTTTGTTCTATGCCTAAGTTTTATAGCTGTGAGGCATGTGGGACCCCAGCTCCCCGATCAGGGACCGAACCTTCACCCCCTGCACTGGAAAGCGAAGTCCTAACCACTGGACCATCAGGGAAGTCCCTGTGTGGATGTTAAACAAGCAGTTCTTGGGGTTGAGGGTTGGAGGGTTGGAGTGACTTGTAGTGTTCAGCTATATTCTTGGTGTAAATAAACCCACCATGGCTGATTTCAGAGTACCAACATGATCCCACAGATTGTGGAGCTGGGGAGAGATGTATATTGGCCACCATTAGAGAGTGTTTCTACCATCTGGATACAAATAAAAATTAAGAAACTTTACTCAAGAGGATAGAGCAGAGTAAGATGCAATTAAATAGTGTTGAGTTTAAAGTGTTTATACCTTTTTATAGAATATAACAACATAATATTATGTAGTAATACAAATTATGTGATTTTTAATAACTATTTAACAACTAGTTTGAAAATTTCCTAGAAATTTAACAGTTGGTTCTTGTGCACTTGTGTGAGCTGGCTCCAGTGTATCATAACTTTCAGAGCTAAGTAATATTTTTGTTAGGAACAAAGGTTTTATTTTTAAGGAATGAAAATGTAAAAGGACTTCAGTTAATGTATATTGCTGTGTCTAGATGAGTACTTTCTAGACACACTATTTCTCTTTTTTTAAGCTTTTTATTTTGTATTAGGGTATAGCCAATTAACAAACTGTGAGAGCTGGACTATAAAGAAAGCTGAGTGCCGAAGAACTGATGCTTTTGAACTGTGGTGTTGGAGAAGATGCTTGAGAGTCCCTTGGACTGCAAGGAGATCCAACCAGTCCATCCTAAAGGAAATCAGTCCTGAATTTTCATTGGAAGGACTGAAGCTGAAACTTCAATACTTTGGCCACCTGATGTGAAGAATTGACTCATTAGAAAAGACCCTGATGCTGGGAAAGATTGAAGGCAGGAGGAGAAGGGGACGACAGAGGATGAGATGGTTGGATGGCATCACTGACTCGATGGACATGAGTTTGAGTAAGCTCTGGCAGTTGGTGATGGACAGGGAAGCCTGGTGTGCTGCAGTCCATGAGGTCACAAAGAGTCAGACATGACTGAGTGACTGAACTGAACTGATTGCATACAAAGAAAAGTCCTTCTTCTCTGCCTTCAAGTTTTGCCTGATCCTTTGTCCCCGTGTCTGACCACTGGGGCTGCTGTTCATGGGTCCTACTGCAGAAGTTCATACCCTTTCCCAAATGTCTCCCAGGTTCTTCTGTGTTCATATCCTTGGTCCTAACATTACTGTGACATCAGTCATCTTCCTCCTTAACTTCCTCATCACATTCTCCAAGGGTGTGATGGATTACTCAGCCAAGGGAGTGACTATTATGGCTAACACTTAATGTTGGTGCAAATTAGTGTTCACCTCTAAAGTTTGCTGAAGACCTGTTTTCTGTTTCCACAGGGAACCTACTGTGCCTTCGGGGATGCGGGTGAAAACCCAGCATTTCTACAAACACTGCATTTCATCTTCCTAAAATGAAACTAGATAAAAAGTATGATATTCAAAGAGACAATTTATTACCTCAGAAAATCCCTCCTTGCAGTAGCTTTTAGCCTTAAGGTTAATATAAAATACTTGACATGATGTGTTGTATGTAGGTTTTATGGTTCCATTACATTCTTTTCTGTGTATGTATGCTCAGTCGCTCAGTTGTGTCCAACTTTCTGAAACCCCACCAAGCTCCTCTGTCCATGGAATTTTCCAAGCAAAAATAATGGAGCAGGCTGCCATTTCCTTCTCCAGGGGAACTTCCCAACCCAGGGACTGAAACCATGTCTCTTGAGTCTCCTACATTGGCAGCCAGATTCTTTAACACTCGCATCACCTGGGAAGCCCTTTCTTTTTCTAGTAGCTTTATAATAGATATTAATGCCATAAAAAAGTCATCACTAAAACGTAAAGTTCATAGGTAAGGCTCCTAATATTAGAAAATGGGACATATTCAAGAGGCCTTTTGTGACTGACTTTCTGGAGTCAGGAGTCTAGATAATAGAGAAATAGGAATGAATATCAATAATATTTTAAACAAATGGAATACTAGCAAATATGGAATTGGTTTACTTGTGAATGTTTAACTGAGTATTTAAGAATTATTAATAATTTAATTCCATTTATAATTATTTAATAGATTCTGAGAGAGATTTTTTTATTCTCAATACTTCTTTTCTAAAAACAGGAATTGGAATAATTTTAGGAGTAAGTATAAACCTGAATTTTGAAAGGGTCAATCATAGTTCAGGATTTGGAAGATAAAATGTTCAAGTGAGCCTTGAGCTTAGTGTAACACATGTGCTGCTTCAATCCTTTTTGCAATAATACCTCAGAGCAAATAAAACCAGCTGTGTACGTGAAAAATTCAAATTAAGTATGTTTCAAACAGCCGCTGGTACTGAAGAATCCATTTGCAACTCTATTCTATTTCTTCTGTTACTGAATTCAAGCAAATAGATTGTCAATAAAACTTCATGAGTATCTAAAGTCAGAACATCTCTGATTTATGACAAACACTAATATAACCCAAAGGTTGTTATTGAGCAGAGCTAAAAGGTATCAGAAAACAAGATGATAGAGATAGGTAAATGATAGAGATGAGTAATGCGTTATGTGTCTAAATATTATGAATATTAAATATCATCCTTAGTAACACAGTAAACCCAGAATTTTAAGAATTATATATTTATTTACTGTTTATATATAGTTCACATATTGTTCACACAGTTACGTGTACATGTGAAGTATTTTGATAGTTTATTTAAAATTGGCCTAAGAAATTTTATAATTGTTTTCTAGCAAAATTACAAGTTTATTCATTAATTCTAGCTAAATAATCTAGCTATTACAAGTAAAGGCAGGGTTAATTTAAGATTATTACTATAGTTACAGAAATGATATCATTTTCCTATGAAACAGAATTTTTGAGAGATTAGTCTGTACCCTTATCTTTGAGAAACTCTGGGTACAAGGTCTCTCCTTGGAAGTAGATGAGCTACCTTGATGCAGGTGAGGGTTGCATGATGCTGTCATTGGTCACAATTGGCCCCAGGCCCCTATGAGCCCATTTTCAGCTCACAAGGAGATATATGTAGCCCACCCTGGAGAAGCTCCGGGTTTTTGCCTCCCATCAACATCCTTGAGCCACAGGCCTGAGCTAAAGGAGGTGACATACTTACTCATCTTTCTTGTGTCCCCTCCCTACTCATGCCTTGAGAAGTCTGGCTCTGGGTAGAAAGAGATGGAGAATGAGGCAGAGTAACTTCGAGGCTCTGGATCATTCCAGCAGGAGGTCTGTTAGTTTGGTGCTGCTTTTAACTTCAGGGGTTCTGAAACAGGATGAATTGCTGAGAGGCGGGACCGCACAGAAGGGAGGGCCTGAAGCCTCAGGGACCCCAGGAACCACGTCCTCCGGCAATGGGAGCAGCACTGGACCGAGCTGGGAGGGGGTGGAGGCTGGCCTTCCTGCTTTATTTCCCACAGTGCGCAGAGGTGTGGGCTTGATCCTCTGGCCCTGCCCGAATAGTCATTGGATATAACGATGTGAATTAATTGACAATATCTTTATCAAATAATTTGGGAAGCCACTCAGAAGAAATGAATTGCTTAGCAGGTAGCAGGGAAGACAATGTCACTAAAAAATGCAGGTAAAGCTAATGAAACTTGGACATGTCCAGTGATTTTTGAAACCAACAGGCTGACTAGTTTTAATGCACAATAAAATAAGCTATTTTGAGTGACATGGAAAAAATAAGATTCCTTTATAATGTATATTATATAAATGAACAGTGTACAAGGGATTTGCATAGATTTTCTTACCTCCTCCTGAGGAATAAGTGACTTTTTTCTTTAAAAGGCCCGATCATGCCTTCTTTCTTAACTTTTCCATGATTGTGATTTCATTAGTTCATCTAGAACAGAATTTAAATATCTAATCAAGGTGGAAAGAATTACACACATAGACTTAAAACACTCAAATACTCAATTTGCTCTTCAAAATAAAGCAAAATGGCTTGGGATTCAGAAATTTTAATAAGTGCCAAGTTTTTATACTATTAGCCATCTGCTTAGGCAGTGGACAAATGAAAACCTGGGAATATGAATATATCAAATATTTATGAAAATCAAGTGATAACACACTCTTCAGAAAAAAAAAAAAACAAAAAACCTCTGATACTTCTAGATGAACTACACCAGGCAAATCCACACTTCGTCATCAGGTTTGTGTCTCTTGAGGGGATATCACACACTGTTTACTTGGTTTTAGATGTAACCTATGAACACTGATGATTCTGAGTGATCTTTTCAAAATACTGTCTCTCCGCCTTCTGTGGGAACCAGCAGGAGCAAGAGGGCACTTTCAGTTAAATATAATTTGTATTCATGAGCTCCCTGAGTCTTTCTTACTCTCTCGCTTTAGATCTTTCTCTGGGTGACAGGTTCAGAGGTTCAGTCTTGATAAGCATATGAAAGTTGGGATGTTTATTTAAACCTCTTGCCTCTGCAAAAACCCAGCCAGGATCTTTTGAGAGCAGGCTTTTTAAGGACGTTTGCTGGCACCACTGGCTTTCTTTCACACTAGCAATCCTAGGTACATTGTCTATCTTCTGGCATGTCATCACTTCTCCTTTGAGCCCTGTCAGCAAAGGAGAGAGGCAGGTACCCAAGTCAACATGGAAAAGAAGAACTGTAATTTCAGCATGTGATACCAACAGATGCACAGGGACGAAGGGACAGCTGTGACCATCTCAGATCTGAGACACTGGACTGTGATAAGATTAAGGACACCAGGCTTTTAAGCTGTAGATTTTAGTATATGGGGTGGGGAGGGAGGTGGGAGAGGGGTTCAGGATGGGGAACACAGGTACACCCATGGCTGATTCATGTCAATGTAAGGCAAAAACCACTACAATATTGTAATTACCCTTCAATTAAAATAAATTAAAAAATAACTTTAATCCTTTAGATTAAAAAGTCTTTTCTAGTTCATATACATCATTTTATATGAATCTATGTTTTGGATTTCATTCATCTAGTTGATGATAATCCTCCTACTTGGTTCTGGGTGCTGGATGAAGCACTGGGAATCCATTCAAGAATGCGTGCTCAGTTGCTCAGTCATGCATGACTCTTGTGACCCTATGGACTGTAGCCTGACAGGCTCCTCTATCCATGTGATTCTCCAGGCAAGAGTACTGGAGTGGGTTGCCATTTCCTCCTCCAGGGGATCTTCCCGACCCCGGGATAGAACCCCAGTCTCTTATGTCTCCTGTATTACAGGCAGGTTCTTTACCTCTAGAACCACCTGGGAAGCCCCTATTCACGGATAAACTTGGATAAATAACATGGATAAATAACTAACTCAAGGAGGTGCTCCACTGGGAGAATTCCTTTTTTTCCCCTTCCATTGACTCAGTCCCTTTTTCTCTGCCCCCAAGGTACCAGATTCATTATTCAACAAATATTTCTTGAACATTTCAATCATCAGGCACTGCTACCAAATGAACAGTCACAATTATAAAGCCTCAGTGACAGACAACAATACCCTTTTGTTCCTTATTCACTCATCTGCTTGTTAGGTGGGTGTTGGCTGATGGAGGCTGACTGTGTTAAGCTTGGTTCTCAGTTATGAAATGGATCTGGATTCGCTTCATTTACTTTCCATCTTCTTTAGGTTATGCGATATCCAAGGATTGGCAGAAGCACAAGAAGGGTGGGACGAAACACCGTGTTTTGTGGTCAGAGCTGGCATGCTGGCACATTCTGTGAGCCAGACAAGTCACACGGCCACGCTCATCCATGAGGGTGGAGGTACCTGTCTTCCTTGGAGTCTGGCTGGGGAGGGAGGGGTTGAATATCTGCTGAACAATCATCTCCTCTATCACAAGAGCCTACTGTGTGCCAACTATTGTGAGATGCTAAAGAGGCAGTGGCTTCCAGAGTCTGTCTTTACCCCCTACTAAATAGCAGAGATAACAGGATTGATTAAAGACCTTGGAAGAGGGATTAAGAATTTGAGCTCTGAAGTCAGGCAGTCTGTGAACTCTGGTTGCTCTATTTGTTGATTTATTTTTGGCTGCTCTGGGTCTTCGTTGCTGTGTGGGCTTTCTCTAGTTGCGGTGAGCAGAGGCTACTCTAGTTGCGATGCTCAGGCTTCTCATTGTGGTGGCTCCTCTTGTTGAGGAGCATGGGCTCTAAAACACTCTGGCTTCAGTAGCTGCAGCACAGGAGCTCAGTGGTTGTGGCTCCTGGACTCTAGAGCACAGGCTCTGTAGTTGTGGCATTCAAACTCTCTTGTCCCATGGCGTACAGGATCTTCCCAGACCGGGGAGCAAACCCTGGTCAATCTCTTATCCACTGTACCACCAGGGAAGTCCTGGTTGCTCCATTTATTAAATATATGATCAAAACAAGATTTCTTTTATCCTCTCTGAACCTCAATTTCCACATCTGTAAATTGTAAGTGACAATAAGGTACCATCCCAGAGGGTTCTTGTGGGGATTAAACAAATAATGCATATAAAGTTTTAAATTTAGGATCTGGTGCTATGTAAAGTGAAAGTGATAATTGCTCAGATATGTCTGACTCTTGCAACCCATGGACTGTAGGACCCATGGACTATATAGCCCACCAGGCTCCTCTGTCCATGGAATTCTCCAGGCAAGAATACTGGAGCGGGTAGCCATTCTGTCCTCCTGGGGCTCTTCCTGGGATTGAAGAACCTGGGTCTCCTCCACTGCAGACATATTCTTTACCATCTGAGCCATGGGCACTCTTACCATCAACACCAGGCACCCCTGGTGGCCAAGAAGAGCATCATTGTTTCAGAGATGCTGGGCGGTGAACTAGAGTAAGTTCTATCCTGACATTGCACGTCTATCCATTTGGGTTCCTGGCATCTGTTGGCCCATCTATGTTCCCAAGGGCCTGAAGAGCTCCTTAAGGACAAGACTGACCCCTCCTTCCTGGGATTCTGCCACTCAGGTGGCACTCAATGCATGCTGATGACGAATCGCTGAAACCCAGTCCCCTCCCTGCTGCGCTCCCCATAGCACCGCTGTTAAAGTGGGCTGTGGTGAAGGATCTCTTTAGCTTTTTGTTTGTGTTCATTGTTGTTGCTTTCATTTCCAGTCTGTTGCAGACCAGTGTTTTATCTGCCCAGTGATACAGAGTTCCTGATCTGATGCTTGGCTGTTGCAGCCACGTCAGGTCACCAGAAATGTTTCTGAACATTGACTCCTTTTTCCCGCATGTATCTGTGAAGGAGCATCCTGTAGATCCACACTGCTTCCCAGACCGACTGCCCCTCGAATAGGGCTTCTGGGTGTCAAGTGAGTTTCCTCCTGACGTCTTTGCCAAGTGAAGGTTGCAGATCAGCAGATGCATCCTTCAGAGCCTTCCAGGTACTCAGGGCCAATGGGCCAAACCATTATTTATCTTATCAGTGGCTTTCTCCCATAATCTGTCCCTGCTGTTCTTCAAAGACCAGTTTTCTTGTAAAAACACAACAGAGGCTGCTTCAAATGCAGATACATGAGTCTAGTGTTAAGTGTAAGAAAGAGAAAATGTTAGTTGCTTAGTTGTGTCCGACTCATTGCAACCCCATGGATTGTAGCCTGCCAGGCTCCTCTGTCCATGGGATTCTCCAAGCAAGAGTACTTCCCTTCTCCAGGGGACCTTCCCAATGCAGGGATCGAACCCAGGTCTCCTTTGCAGGCAGATTCTCTACTGTCTGAGCAGTAGAGTCTAGTGTTAGGCCAACTCCAAACTCCAAAGAAAACTCTGGTGTGCTTCAGGGAGGCTGCCGAGAATCCTGTAGTCCAGACACGCTTCCAGCCAGAGACCACAGCCACGAGGAGACGAGCCTGGCATGAGTGCCTTCAGGGGCTCCCAAGATGTCGATAAAGTTTGCTGAAAACCCAGAGCAGAGCTTCTGCCTGAGCATCAGATATTATGGGCTGTTTGGCTCCTGTCAGCTTCTGGGTTCTCAAGTCATTCCTACACAAGTTGAATGGATCTTTGCCCTCAGCTCTTTCTAACCAACCCAGGCTGGAACGTGTGTCCAAGACCCAGCAGAAGTCCCACAAAACCTCCAGCCCACTTGCTGCACCCCATATGACCCCCCACTGCCTCTGACCACCTTTTGGCTGCTCTGTGTAGCAGGCAGGGGGAGACACAGCAGCTTGGGTCCCCCCAGCCTCCAGCAGCTAGTGGAGGGGTGTGTAACAAGATCACCTCCCTCCCTTTTGTTCCCTGGGGAAGAGGAGCCTGTCTCGTTCCCCATCAGACTCTGTGTGCCTTTATCCTCTAAGGCTCAAATCTCATTCTGAACACCCCCCTCCTCCCCACCCAGATTCAGTAGCTCAGGGGGGCTGCCCCACTCTCCGTCTTCAATCCTGTGCCCCCTTTCTGGGGCCTCTTCACTGTGGAAGATCGGGATAGGAAGAGTGTAGGTTGGTGGGAGGCATGCAGGGGTATGGATGAGTGTGCAGGGTCCTGTGGGGTTCCTGGGCACAGAAGCCTTCCAAAGAGCTGCTAATCAAGGAAGGGAGGGGATGTGGAGACAGCAGATCCTGGTTCCTCCTGAAGGAGTTCATGCAAGAGTTCTTAGTCACTCAGTTGGCCCAACTCTTTTCTACCCCATGGACCATAACCAGCCAGGCTCCTCTGTCCATGGGGATTCTCCAAGCAAGAATACTGGAGTGGGTTGCCATGCCCTCCTCCAGGGGATCTTCCCAACTCAGAGATTCCCAACTGCAAGTCTCTTATGTCTCCTGCAGAGTTCAGATTCTTTAACCCTTATCTACCTTTCCAACATCGAGGCAGTGGTCCTTAGGTCCTTTATATAAACTCCATCCTTCCTATAAGGCCCATCCTTCCCACCCCTGGTGCTTGTAGAGCCCCTACCTTCCAAGTCCACATGAACAAAGTCTACCCATCATTTATTCCCCTCTCATTCATGTCCTACATTAAACCTTCCTTAGTATCCTAAAGCATGACGCCTTGCACACAATAGGTGTTCATTAAATGTCCCACAATAAAGACATTTAAGCAAAACCTCCTTCCTCTTCAGGATGGGGGCATCCTATCATTTTGTTGTTCAGTTCAGCCCATCAAGACTTAGGTTTCTAAGCACTAGAAAAATTTTATATATTGAAGATTTGTTGTTGTAGTTGTTGAAGATATGGCTTTGGAAAATATGGTTCAACTAGTAAATGATTCAATGAATTAATGATTTTGACTTGTTGTGGGGAGACACTGGGAGTTTTGCTTCATTTTTTATTACACTTGGAACAGTTTGCTTAGTGCAGTAGGACTTCTTTTTCCCTGTCTCAAATCTAAGATAATGTAGTCATTTTGTCAAAACATCTGACTCTGAAGGAAATTGCTTCTCTTACAACATTCAGAACAAGTTTTCAAATCACACTGCAAATGAACGGTTGCCAAGACTATGAAACAAGACTTCAGACAGAAAGATCTACTTCCTGGAATCATAGATGAGGCAGGAACTGCCTTTTCCAGAAAGGATCCCTCCTCCCATCATTTTTACCCATGTCTGGTGGCCAGGGCAGGGCAGGAGCCCAGGTCTGTGCTGTTCCGCTGTGTGCTCTCACCACTAGGCTTCCTTCCCCTGTTGGAGCCACTCACTACCTTCCTTGTATGTTCGAGGCCTGGGAGAGGCAGCAGGAGGTAGAGTAAAGACTTGGGCTGAAGCTGGATGTCCAGTGAGAGGCCCCACTCTGACACTTTCTCGCTTTGACTGTTGCCAAGCCATCAGCCTGCACTAATCTACATCCTTGTTTATAATACAGGAACGAACCTCTCCTATAATCCCTGGGTTCCTGCGTCCCTGAGCTTGTCATAAGAACCAAGCAAGAGTCTTTCTGCTCCTTCTCCACCCCAGTTCCTATTCCACATGGGCTTTATGGAGATGATGCTCTGTCCCTTCATTGTATCTTACCGGGAAGCACGTGAGGTTGGTTTGTCGCAACACTGGTGATGTTAACTTGGATCCACTGGTTAACATGGTGTTCACGAGGTTCTCCACTGGAAGGTTATTATTTGTCCCTTTGTAATGAGCTAGGAATTCGTGGGGAGATTCTTGGACATTACATAAATCCTCCTTCCTCACGAGGCATGCATGCATCCGTGAGTCTTAGAGTCATCCATTGATGACTCTTGCCTGAATCAATTATTGCTGTGTTGGTGGTAAAATGGTGAAATTCTAATCCATTATTGCTTCCACATTCATTCATTGCCTGAATTGAACACATAATAAAACAGTGAATAAGACTTTGGGCTTCCCAGGTGGCACTAGTGGTAAAGAACCTGTCTGCCAACGCAGGAGACAATGAGGTTGCCCCTCATTACTAATGATTCTAGATGGGCTTTTCATAAAAGCCTGACCATTGTTCCCTGTAGTCTGTTCCACACCTGGGGCTGAGCAGGGGTCACCAGGCTGTTTGGGTTGGCGCATGACAAACCCCATATTTATTGCGTATGTGCCCCCAAGCCTCTTAGACAATAAATCTCTGTGACAGTGAGAGGGATGTGACCCCAGACAAACAATATGACCTGTTTCCAAACTAAGGTGACGGTGTTTCTGGAGTGATTGCAGGCGTATGGTGTTATGATGAGCACAGATGCTTTTCAGTAAACTGGCTGGAACTCATACATCTAAACGAGGCTTAACTTCTGAGTAGTCACTGCGGGAGATGCCCTATGCATCCTCATACAGGTGTCATTTCTTAAAATACTGCAGAGCTCTGTTTTTGGACTGTTTCTAAGGTTCATTTTGAAAAATTGCCTAAGAATCATCAATGTATCATTTCAGTTCAGTTGAGTTCAGTGGCTCAGTTGTGTCCGACTCTTTGTGACCCCATGAACCGCAGCATGCCAGGCCTCCCTGTCCATCACCAACTCCTGGAGTTCACCCAAACCCATGTCCATTGAGTGGATGATGCTATCCAACCATCGCATCCTGTGTCGTCCCCTTCTCCTCCTGCCCTCAATCTTTCCCAGCATCAGAGTCTTTTCAAATGAATCAGCTGTTTGCATCAGGCGGCCAAAGTATTGGAGTTTCAGCTTCAACATTAGTCCTTCCAATGAACACCCAGGACTGATCTGCCTTAGGATGGACTGGCTGGATCTCCTTGCAGTCCAAGGGACTCTCAAGAGTCTTCTCCAACACCACACTTCAAAAGCATCAATTATTTGGTGCTCAGCTTTCTTCATAATCCAACTCTCACATCCATACATGACTACTGGAAAAACCATAGCCTTGACTAGACGGACCTTTGTGGACAAAGTAATGTCTCTGCTTTTTAATATGCTATCTAGGTTGGTCATAACTTTCCTTCATTTACTCTTTATCTTTTTCTAAAATAAAAATAATAAATTCTAAAATAAAAAGAAATCATTCCTATTATACTCCTTTGGTTGTTCCCCAAGATGAGTCCAATTTATAAATACAAAGGAAATGTATCCTATTTCAGGTCTGTGGGCCCAGGTTCAAGCTCACACACCAACGAGGACACTCCCTGTCTTGGAATGAGGGTCAAGGAAAGCCACCGTGCAGCTGAGCTTCAATGCTTTGGGTGGAAAGAAGACTCCTCTGTCTTGGGCATCTTGGGAGAACAGAACCCAGTAGATGAAATAATTGCATCAGACCTTTATTGAAGCTCACAAGCCTAGCAAATCTCCAAGACAAGACAATACACATCTGACTCCAAAGCCAAGTGCCCTGAGCACGTATGAATCAGGACCACAGCCAGGCTGAGGCCAGGGTCATTACCTGACCCCCTTAGACCTCCGGTCCTGGAAGTGGCCTTGGCTTGCCATGCTCCCTCATTTTTGTCTGAATTTCTTGGGTGGGGAGTCCTCTGCTCACTCCTTCTGCCCCTTGAAACAGACTTTCCCCTCTGTCCCACAGGGAGCACAGCACCCCATCTTCAGCATCCTTGGGTGCAGCATCTTCTACCTAATTCACCAATTCTGGTCACATAAGAGATGCTGCCTCACACAGAGGTCAATGATGCTGGAGATGTACGGGCTGTGCTGGACACCGTGTGCTCTTTGAAGAGACGAGGCCTTTGTTTCTGCTGGTTGCCAAGTGGCTGGTGTATAGGGAACAGTCCCGGGAGGGTGTCTGCAGCTCCCTGGGCAGCCTTGTGTCTTATCTGCAGTCACATCATCTTATCTGCAAGGTCTCAGGGTAGAAACGAGATCAGTGTGCCTAAAATATCAGCTCAGACAGAGCAAGCAGCAAATGAATTCACAGGGCAGAGTCCTGTTCCCTCTATTCACACTTTCCAATCCCTAAATTATAGAGCACAGCTTCTCTAATGAAAGTGTGAACACACACACACACACACACGCAAAATCCATTTGATGTAAAGCCTTCTAGTGTTCACTTTCCGACAGTACCTAGAACATCGCTCCATCCTGTTAGTGGTCTTGCGGCCCCTCAGCCCTCCTGAACTAGCAGTGAGAGATGTACACACCAAACGTCTTGGTCCAAGGAGCTCTGTAAATGGGGTGGTTTTCA